>NC_133810.1:9382536-9745036 GCF_043250625.1 Sebastes fasciatus
CGTCCACACACACACACACACACACACACACACAACACACACAGCGATCTGTTTGTGTTGTCGACACATCATTCATCACATCGACACAAATGCAGCACACACAAGCTCATCTTACCAGAAACACACACACACACACACAAGTAATGTAATATAACAAATGTAATCTTACTATTTATTTTTCCCGTTCCCTCCTCTACACACACACGCAATACATTCATGTTCATAAAACCTACCCCCCCATCCTCTCTCCTCACACATGGACACACACACACACGCATGTACTGAGGCACGCACACAGTGTGTGAAGTGGCAGCACCGGCTCCGTCAGCCTGTGGCGGTTCCATGGCCGCTCTGAAGTGGCCTGCTCCTCTGAAGGGACCGCCAGCCACACACACACACACACACACACACACACACACACACACACACACACACACACACAAGATGGAAACAATTAGAGTGACAATCGCACAAGCCATCGCTGCAGCACACACACGGTTCTCCTTAGCAAGCGCTGTGCATACAAACACACTCTGTTTGAAAGTCACAAACAAACACACCCTGACATTTAAACACTGTAGGATTTTTGCCTTTTCAAGAGGTGGAGCTTAAAGGGTGGCGGCGTTGGTCGGTCCATCTGTCTCGCTGCGCGCCTCACACTTTGATCCAGTGCAAGATATCTAAACTGCTGAACACGTTGCTGTTGAATTTGCTGAACGCATTCATGATCCCCGGAGGATTTTAGCAACCTCATCAACCTTTCGTCTAGTCACGAGTCGAAATCCGAGCACTTTCACGGTCTCCAGAGGACTAACCATACATGTATTAAAGAGGAGCTCCACTGATTTTACACATCAAAGTCTGTTTTTAGATCTTGGAGAGTACTACTGCATGCTGTATAGACTTGTATAGAGACTTTTGTGGCTCCAGAGGGAGCTGTGCAAAATCTGATAAATTGGTTGGTTGGGGCTGAAGACTACAAGTTTAAAAAATGGAAAAAAAAATCTGGAGATGTGGAGTTCAAAGTAGTGAACTTTACCAGACCTCTGTAGCTGCTTCTCATCTCGCTTGAGGCTATAATGGATCAAGGCTACATTAGCGACTACTAGCAGGACACACCCAAATCAAACTGTTTGCAGTCAAGGTGCATTGTGGGTAATGTAGGCGTCAGGTATTGACAATGTGTGGAATAAAACACACGATATCTCTGGTTCTGCTGTATCAATTTTGATCCTGTGGGGGTTTTTTTAAACTATGGAAGTACAATGCTAAATCGTTGGAGGAATCTTCTAAGAGTGCAGATCAGCCTTTCTGGTTGTTCATTAATCTCAAGGTTGGTTGCTACTTTCCACATGTTGAAGTGTCCTTGAGCAAGACGCTGAACGACAAATTGCCCCCAGAGCCGTGTGTGTGTGCAACCATCACATTGGTCACATTTTGCCTCGCCGAGTGTGAGTTTGGTCTTAAAATAAGTACGTAAACCAAGTACAATAGGTACGTAAACAACATAACAAAAGTACGGAAAACACGTCACAAATGTCACTAAAAAGATGTGACAAGCGTCTCTAACGTAACTTACAAAACACCGGTCTCGAACACCAGTCTCCTGGTTAAAAGTCCTGTGTTTGTTAGACCCGTCCACCTCCTCTCCCGCAACAACACCTCTCTTATTGCACGCTTTTGCGCATTATCATGTCATTCATATGCCTTATCGTGCGACCGGGCTGGTGTATGTGTGTGTGGGTGGATGAGAGGCCATTTACTGCAACATCTGCAAAACTATTGTCAAGACAACTCAGAGGGCAAAACTTCCCCAAAACCAAAGAATGCTATTTTTTGTTTGTTGCATGACATCATCTCAGTGTACGGTCTTTGGTACGAGCTTCTGTAGTAGGTTCAGGGAAAGAGACACTAAAGCACATGTGCTGTGGGCTGCACATCGAGGGGGTAAACCAAGATGAGAAAACCCTTTTTGTTTTGGCGAATGTACTGGATGAGCAACTGTCATCGGAATGAATAGAACATCCAGTTCTTTTTATGCATCCATGAGACTAAACCTTTTTATTCTGGACACTCCATAGCTTTTCCATGAAAATTATAGGACATCTATTGGTAATTATTGGATGTAATTCAGTGTAATTCCCTGGTTTATCAGTGAAGTTTATGAACTACTCTGCAGATTGGAGACGTTGCTAACCGAAAGCACATTGAGCAGATCTGTACAACTCCTTAGCATAAGAAAACCTAAATCGCTTGTGTGCTGTTTTCTCCAGCCAACCTTTTCATGTTATTCGCTGTAATGAACATGCAGCTCCAGCAACACACACATTTTATCAGTCAAAAGCTTCACAGTGCAGCCAAGAGTGGGTCCTCAGTTAACTAATGATTACAACCAGAATGACGATGAAAACTACGATACTGGTGAGGGTTTGATAATAATAACTTGTAATCTAATAGAGAGGGAATCACCAGAGGCCCCACTATACGATATTGTGACGATACTTAAGTCACAATACTTAAGTGACGATACTTAAGTGACGATACTTAAGTGACGATACGATTTTATTGCGATTTTAAACCTTTTTGCAATATGCTGATTATTGTGATAAGATATATTGTGATTTATTACCTTTTTTTCGACTGCAAATTATGCAGTTTGTCAACATCTGTTTTATCTAATAAGATACAGTTTTCACGCTGTTCATCTCAGAGTTTTCATTCACATATGTTGAGGTGATACCAGTTTTTCTCACCAAAATGTAGCATAAATTTGGAGCGTTATTCCCGACAAACTAGCGTGACAAGGTTGGTACCATCGATTCCTTAGGTTTTCTAGTTTCATATGATACCAGGATCTTCACTTAGCTTTAAAACTGAGGCCGCTACAACCTTTGAAAGACGGAATAACTGCTGGGCCTGCCGTCGGATTGTTAAGAGGGTAATAGTTGATATAATAAAAGATTGATACTTGACGTATAGCGATACAATATTACCACGCAAAATATCACGATGGTGTCGATTTTTTTTCTCCCACCCTTATAATTTAATGAAGTTATTACAGCTTTATTTGTACAAGCCATTCACATAGAATACAACAACAAATAGTAAAAAGACGAGTGCAGGCAGAGGTCGGCAGTATATAACTCACAGTTTAATACAGTTAGCAGCCATGAAATCGTGCCCTAATATGGCGAGGTGGAATTCATCGGTCCTCTAACTCTGCCTGGGTTTTCCTCAGAAACTTCAGAGAGTTTATAACGCGGCAGTTTTGACAGTGATGATGACGGGCGAAGAGAAAAGTGAGAAAACGGGAGGAGAGAAAGAGGATGATAGCAAAAGAAGAAAAAAAACTTGGAGTTGAACAAAAGTCTTTTCTTGGCTCTGATTCGATATTGGAGTGTGACCTCAGGCAATCTTCTGCCTGCTCCGTCTGGAAACCCCCGTTATCCTACAAAAACACTCCCTGTGTCTGGTCTAGACACTGTGTGTGTGTGTGTGTCTCTCTCTGTGTGTGTGTGTGTGTGTGTCCATGACTGACTCTAGCACAGTGACTCAGCCCTTAATGACAGACCGAACCACCTGCTTCTAACAAACCCTTACAGACACACTGCTGCTCTCACACCATCTCACCTGAATTCTGACGATATTTCCAGTCAGGAACATCATACACACACACACACACACACACACACACACACACTTACACTACCTTACCTCACTCCTCGTATCATTCGTCAGTTCCTCACAGGTAGGGCTTACCTCATCAGTGATGTCATTTTTCGGGCACACCTATCTACTCTTCTGCCCTCAAACTGTCCTCCTGCATCGCTGAGCTCAACGTGGATCAATAAAGTTTTATAGCTGTTGGCAGAAAATCAGAGGATTAAAGCTGAAGTATGATGAGATGTGTGATGAAAGCTGATCTGCGGCTCTTGAGCACTGGATCTCTGCAGTGAGTGCACTGGAAATGCATGATAAAACAAGCAGTAGCATGAGATTTAAAGAGGTTTTAGAAATGTAGTGTCCTGTATAACTGAAAAGCTGATGTTTTGGCCCATTTTTTTCATAGTTTTCATAGAAATAGGTACAGGTTTTTACAGGTTTGGAACACCAGTTTCCCAAACGTTTTGGCTTGTAACCCAGCAACGGTCAACAGACCTCGTCATGCATGCGTCTGCAAGTTGTGACCAGTTCAACCAAAGTCTGATTTTCCTTGCTATTTTCTTTATTTCTGAGTTCTGAAAAAGTTAAATGATCCATGAATGAATTCACAAGAAAAGAGAAAACATTCGAGAAAAGTCAGAAAATTAATTAGAATTCTGTATAGCAGAACATTTTTTTATTGCTATTCTCTCCTGTTAATTACCTCGGTGGCCAGTCGTAGTGACTCTACTGTTTGCTAACAGTATTAACTGATGATTTTCAGCCGAACGCGTCCGTGGTTGCTTGTAGTAACTTACGTAAATGTTCGGTGTCGATAATAAACACAGATGAGTATGTATTTAAAATGGATTAAAGTCAAATTGAAGGCTTTTACGAGGACACAGCTGACGCCACTACGAGCAACCAAGGTGCATTTGTCTAAGAGTCACGAGTTAAACAGTTAGCAGACACTTTGTACGTGTTGTGTTTGTGATGCCAACCGATTAATGATGTTGACTTTGTGGTCATTAGGTCAGGCCTAGTTAGAGCAACTAACATTATATTTCGCAATAATGCCAGGCAGCTGAGAACTGCTCGGGTTCTTCCCGAACTACTACTACTTCCACTACTTAGGACAGCTTGCATTCAAATGTGTGCAGTATTGTAGGGAGACGCCACCGCAGTCATAGCGACTAAGTTACTTCTGGTATTTCCCCGGCTTCGTATATAGAGAGCGGTCTATCAGGGGCCTGTTTTATGCAGTCATGCTTTTGCTGTGATTGATCGTTCCGAGGTTGAAGAGAGCATACGGTGGCCTGCGGGGACAAAGTCTGAGAACAGGCAGACGCCAAACACTCAGCTGAGGCATTAAAAAAATTGATTCATGCTTTATGTGAGGCTATCTAATGGTAGTATGCAACATTTATGTACCTTGATGAACACACTTCTTTTCTGTCTTTCTAATGAAATGAATGAGTTACTCAAAACCAGCCAGTGTTGATCAGTCTATTTGGTTGCAGTATGTGCACATGCACTTTAAATCAGTGCAGGTTTATGCCAACCAATATCAAACCTGCATTTATTTAGATTAACCCAGGCAAATTTGTAATATCAGTGCTTCCCTGCCAAACGTTTGTCATCATATGATCTGCTTTTAATATTAACACTCCACCATGTTTGTTTGTACAAGAAGCATGAATCAGGCTTTAGACTATTAAAGCAGCAAGACCTGTTCCACGTGGCACTTAGTGTTATCTTACTATCTGTGCATACTTTCATTATGTTAAGCGTGTCATATGCCTCTTTTCATATAGCATCTCTCACCATCTAATCACTCCATCTTAACACTCATAGTTGGTGTAGAAAAATATTGCCAGAATTTTTGGTAATTGTTTTTAGTTTCATTATAATTTTTGCATATCTGGCATTAGCTTTTGTCAAGCAGCCAAGCAGTTTCTGTCTTCTGATAACAAAAATGATGGATGTGGTTGGTGAAATTTCAAGTCCGTACTTGTGAAGATTCAAAATAGTTTGTTTTATTGGCTGTGATTTCCGCTCATAAACTTCTCTGTTCAGTTGCAGGAATATAATTGTAATGTTTTTTTTTTTTTAATAGATGCAAATCATTTTGAACTGACACTGTTTTGATTGTTCATTGTCTTTGAACAAATGCCAAATTATAGTTCTACATATCCTCAGGGTTCACCTTTTTATTTATCTCCTCTAATCATTTGATCTCTTGTAATTTCTCTGCTCTGCCAGTTTCTTTCTCTCTCACTCTCCAGGCCTATAATTACACCGCTCATGCATGACTTGCATGTAAAGGTTGAAATCAAAGATGAGATTCTTCTTTTTATATCTTTTTTTGTGGCCTTTTGTGTCCCTCTTTCTACACACTAGTGATGTGTGAAATACCACCATGATAGACCATCAGTGTAGAAGTTCATTATTTAACTGCTGTTACTCTTCATTCAGAGGCGTCATGTTGTCATTATGTTGGTGACAACCAATATGATGTTCCTGTGAACTCAGCTCACTTTAGATGACAGCCGCTTACTATAATAATCATGCATTGTTTGTGAACAAGTAGTCTTTTTTCGTGTCTGCTCAAAGTTGACACCTCTCTTCCTTTAACCTCCTTTGAGGTGCGTTGAGCTCTCACTTTATTCTCACTGCACACGTTACTTCCTGTGTTGTTTCCATCAATCTGTTTTCACTGTTGCTGCCTACTGGATGACCTCTTACGTCGGTGCTCTATCTGTATATTGTAACACCTCTCCCTCTTAGCATGTTGCATCTGATATACGGTATCAGACATAAATATCTTTCACTTTTGGCTGTTCAAAATTGTCTGTTGGAAGTACAGATGGCAGATCGGTTTCACCTTTTCAAGCATCGGAAGCAACACATTAATCCAGCCCAGTGAAAATATATTTGCAGAAGTTTTGGTAGATAAATATTTTCCTAATCCCGGTTCTAAATTTAGCTGCAGTGCAGTTTCAAAACATGACAGTGGAGGTACAGACTTTAATCCTCATCTCTTCACACCGACACTGCAAGAGACTTAAATAAGCAACCCTGTCTCCTACAAAGTTACGTTGGGATACAACTAAACTGCATGACCAAAACGTATTTTCTCCAAGATTATGGTTGCCGTTTTAAACAGTTTTAAACATGTGATTAACGTTGTTAATGGAAACAAAAAGAGAACGCAACAAAACTACTGGGTTAGGCTTAGTTAAAAAACATCATGATCTGGCTTTAAATTACTTAAAAATAAAACGAAAATGAAAGAAATGCAGATGTTTCACACAGGACAGGAACACTGGTCTCCTGGGGGTAAGTGCAATGTTTGTTGATGTTTGTCCAGTCAGTTCAGTCATCTCTTCAGTCAACCTAACACCACATTCAGCGTGTGATTCAAAAAGTAAAAAGTAGACGTTTCCACTCGATCCAACACCGTCACATTGCTTTGACTGTTATCTCAGATATGACTGTTGCCTCGGACAATAGAGCATAAAATACAGAAAGAAAAAGAAATGAAATGTGTGTGCTCGCTGTCACACTTTTATGTGCAAAATGAACACAGATTAACACTTAGTGAAGTAGAGTGACGTATGGGCTGATTATATTACTGTACGTGTGAACAGGAGTGAGAAGTAACTAGCTGCAAACAGCTTCCGTTACTTGAGCTGAACTCTGGATTGTCACTGCTTTTCTCAGTATTTTAAAGTATTATTTAAAGAATAAAGCAGGCGACAAATTCATAAAAACACCAAAACAAACAATCAATTGATCCTACCTCCAAGTGTTGTCTGTGTGAAGCCTTATACAGTATATACTGTATCTTAAACCTCTGTGCCATAGAGCTCCATTGTCACATCAGTGAGCCACACTGTTGCACTGAGTAATGTAATGTTCTTTCATTACCATGAACACACACACTGTAGTTTATTTTGTTGTATTCAAACCCACATACACCGTCCTGCTGCTGTAAATACTCACTACAGCACCAAATGTGTATTAATCCGCAGCTGAAAATAGTCCCCAACAAATGCACTTTTTATTCCGGTTTAAGTGATGTTGATGCTAAAAAAAAATAAGGAAATTACTATTTTTATATATATTTATTTAAAAAAAATGTACATCTCAAGTAGGATTCAATGGGGCTGGTGCACCGAATGGCGGACTTATAAACTGAACAAAAATATAAATGCCACACATTTGTTTTCGCTCCCATTTTTCACAAGTTGAAATAAAAAATCTAAGACTTTTTCTATGGACACAAAGAGCGGATTCCTCTCAAATTTTGGTCACAAGTTTGTTGAAATACGTGTTAATGAGCACTTCTCCTTTGCCAAGGTAATCTATCCATCTGACAGGTGCGGCATATCAAGATGCTGATTAAACAGCATGATTATTACACGGGTGTGCCTTGGGATGGTCACATCAGAAAAGTGCTCATTAATGTGGATTTTAACAAATTTGTGACAAAAATTTGAGAGATATAAGCCTACTCTGTGCATAGAAAAAAGTCTTAGATCTTTTATTTCAACTTGAGAAAAATGGGAGCGAAAACAAAGTGTATTCTATATTTTGTTCGGTGTACATTGTTGGTTTTGTTTGTTTTCATGGGATTTGTTATAGAATAATGGCCTCATCTTTTGAGTGTTTTTTTATTTTTATTTTGAATACGTTACAGTTTTCAATTGAGTTTCATTTCTATGCTAAACATTGCTTTAAACCATAGCTCTTGCTATTACAGTTGTGTTAAAGTAACTACTTTCTGAAGTAATGTGGTACCCTTTAACTATTAGAGAAAACCAAAAAAGTACCCTATGTTTACTCTTCAGATGACCGATAGTGAGAGTGTGAGTCGGTCTGCTTAAAAACAGCATGAAGAAAAAGGGAAACTGTATTGGAAATGAAATGTGCTGAATAATAACAAAAGATATTAAGAGTCATGTGAGACATGTCTTTTATAATCTGTAGTTTTACACTGTAAAAAACGGACTTTTGCTATTACTGTGACTTTTGATGTTTGCTCTTCACAAAAGTAACCTGTTCCTGTACTTGACTAAAATTTGTCAGCACTCACTCTAGCCTTTACTGTAACAAATACACTACAGAGTTTCTCTGGTCTTGGGCTCTTTTATGTACACCACACAGGCTGCATGTCAAGTCATTTAAAGGCTCAGATGCTGCAGCACTTTCACTCTCAGTGGTTAGAATCACCACAGCACATTATCAGTGCAGGAATACTATTTTCAGCTCCTCCAGTCTCGGTTTTAACGTGCACACGTTCCGATAGCGAGCTCACGCAGAGTCGGGTTTGACTCAAATGGTTTCCCTTTTAAGTTGTTTCCCGAGACGTTGACATGGAGACCGTGAGATAGTTGCTTTAGCTGTCATTAGACGGCCGCTTTAAAAGGGGCATTCCAAAGAAAACTGCCCCATTACTGCTGCTAATCTTCCCCTTCAGGTTTCCCAACAACAAACAGGGTTGCAAAAAAAACGTTACCTAGGGAAACCCGCGTCATGTTTCCATCACATTTAAGGGTGACAGGTTTAACAGTCAAAATAAAACTCATGTTTAGGATTTCTGTTTTGATGTTAGCCATGCAGTCATTTCAGGGAACACGTGGGATTTGGAAAAAGGATGCAAAGTTCACCGTCTCCGTATCAAAACAAGTGTTAACAGTCATCGTTATTAATGCTGTTATTCATCACTAACATCTATTATAAATGCTTTAATGGGGCAATCTGTTGAGTTCATCTAAAGCGATTTACTTTCACTTTTATCTTGTTTCAATATTAACACAGACAGAAAAATCTATACTAGCCTGAGGGCACATTCAGCCTGATGATGATAGCCCTCTGGCAAAACAACGAAATAGCCTACAGTGCGTTGGTGTGTGGGAGTATGTTGAAGTGCAGAGGCAAAGATACTGCACTGCTGTTTTATACTTAATCACTGAGGCAGGACAACACCTCTTTTAATGCGTTTCAATGCTTGCAAGGTAAACTGTACAAGTAGCGTATCGCTACAAGCTGCAAGATGTTCTACCGAGAGTTGAGTGTTTTTCCCCCATTCTGTATTTCCGTCTCAAATTTTTCTTGATTTGATATCCTCAGCATGGGACTCCCCTGAAAATGTAACGATCATATGGGTGTATGTTAATGGCCACCAGCTATAAAACTTTGATTCTGAGAAACTCCTACAATACCCACAGTAGGGCGGGACAGTATGACGATGTATATCGCTAAAATGATATAAAAATGTCTATCGTATATATTTTTCTATATCGTTTATATCGTGATATAGGCAAAGCTCATATTTGTTTCTTTTTTTTTCTTAAAATGAGAAAATACTCTTCATTTGTCAAGTATTTAATTCACACAGGAGTATACAAAAACAGACTTTACCATGTGGTTATTTCATATCGACTATTTATTTATCGAGTTACCAGAAAACATGCTATACTGTGAAAAATATATTGTTATCCAGATATGAAATTATCTATAATGGGATAGATGATTTTGGCCATATCGCCCAGCCTTACCCATGAGCCTCAGCCACAGTTGCTACGGAGAAGAAGCCAGTCAGAGGAGTGAATCAGAGCGGTGGAGAATTCAAAACTCTTCGTTGTTGAACTGTAGTTTCTGAATTCAAATTTTAATTACTTTATATTGCAGATTGTTTTCAGGTTTCTCTACAGAATAATGCACGTAAAATAACATAATAATTAGTAATTGGATGTTTCTTGCAGAAATGCACCCTGGGAGTTGTAGTTAATCAGGCTTGTACCTTTTAAACTTTGTATTAAAGTATTCTTGTGATTATTTGAGTCCAGTAATACTATCTATGGGAAAAATAAATGGCACATCACAACTCTATAGACACAGAAATTTAGGCACTTATTTGATTGTGGATGTAGCACTAAGTTGAGTCAGGATCAAAACTTTATAACCAAAAGTCTTCGTTGTTGTTGTTTTTTGTATGAGTTTGTTTGTTTGCTTCGGCGCCCCACTGCAACCAAGCAGCGCTCTCATGGAAATAAATGAAGAGTCTGTGTTTGGTCACGCAGTGTTGTCAGTCTGAACACAGCCTGAGGGTAACCCTGTGTTTATGATAAGTGGAATTTACCCTGAGAAAGACCTCTATATGTTGAACTTTGTTTATTTGACACAAGCTGCTGAGAAAACTCCTCCGTGATGGAACGGTGACACATGCAGACCTGTGATGGGAAGATGTTACTGCAAGCCAAAAGTCCCATGTCCCTATTTTAGTACTCTCTTATCTCTTTTTAAACACAGTCATCACATGTCTATAGAGTCATAGTAATGTCTACAGAGGTTGTGTAGGTGGAAGTCCTCAGCTGGTTCTGTGTGTCTGATGAACATGCTCTTGGTGACTTAGAACTGACTTTTAGCCTGTTAATTTACACATAATATCAAGTCGGCAAACTGTTACTGTCTCGTAAACAAATTGGATTCATGCACTTCCAATAACATTTTTAAATATTAATTGTTTTTCTCAATTAGCCTGCTACGTCACTGGGTATTTCATTTAAAAATTATAGCCTTACTAAATCTTCTAAAGCTTCAACTTGAGTGTTTTTGGAGGACTGAAGACTTAATTTGTTCACACAAGCAACATTATTAAAATAGTAAATCAACCTGGTCTCACGAGAAGTCGTACAAATAGCACAACATTACAGGCACATTCCTTGTGTCATGAGGACGCATTTTAGCCGTGTCATTTGTACGCCTCTTTTCGTGTGTCATTTGTACACCACGCAACAAAACTACGGTAACGTCCGCTGTTAGGTTTAGGCAACAAAACCACTACGTCATGGTTGGGCTTAAAACAAGTACGCAAACTAAGTAAAATACATACGGAAACAATGTAACAGAAGTATGTATTCAACCGGTCTCCTGGTTGAAAGTCCTGTCCTGTGACTCATACACCTCCCCTCCTGCCCGCCATAAGCTTAAGTCTTTCTCGCTTTTTATTCTACGTCACCAGCTTTGAGCGTAGCATATTCACGTGGATGCATTTACATTGGACTCAGTACAGACTACATGGCGTGCAAATGACACGTCAAAAGCAAGAAAGGGGTTTGTATTGCACGCTAAATGCCTGGCGCATTATCGTGGCATTCATACACCTTTTCGTGCGAAGGGAAGGAAAAGAGTTGAGGTCTGAGAACAGGAGTATGGGAAGGATGGAAAAGAGAGGTAAAAGGTAAAAGAGAGGTGAGAAGGACGTGGGGTAAAAGAGTCTGGGCAGTGGAAGGGCTGAGGGCAGTAAGAGAGGATGAGGGAGGAGAGGAGAAGGGCGGAAGGGCGTGGCGGGACAGACGGAGGGAGGGGAGGAAGGATCGCAGTGGTGAGACAGGTCGACTGACTCAGTCACATTCCTGTCGTCCAGATTTATGGTGGCTCGGGGTCCTGAAACAGGCCCGGAGCCGCGGCCAAATTACAGTCATCTAGAGCATTCCTCTGCTGCAAACACAGGTTAGCAGCCGGGCCGCGCTAAGTGCTAGGTGCTGCCTGTTGACAAATGACTTCCTTTGAAGGGCACAAAGAGAGAGACACACAGAGAGAGGCTGGATATTTACTGTGTGAGGGCAGAGAGACGAGCTGTCTGTGTTTCTTTTGTTGGAAAACATTTTTGCTAAAAGTAGAAATGAATAGTATGATTTGTTTGTGTGCATGTTTGGGTGGCGTGTCTGTGTGGGAACTTAACTTGTTTAGGATAAACCAGTGAAACCAACCGGCGACATCGGCTCCCAGTGGAGGGTCCCACACACACTCACACACACACACACACTGGGACAGGATGGGAACAGAAGTGTGTGTGTGTGATCTGTGTTAAGGGCATCTTTGTGTTTAATACCAGGTTCCCAGACTACTAATGGCACTAATAGCCCATCAGACCTGGGGTCAGGGCTGGGGGCCGCTGACCTCACCTAACCAGGGTGGATGTGTGTGTGATTAAAAGACAAGACAACATTTATTTTATGTGTGTGTGTGTGTGTGTGTGTGTGTGTGCACTTACGATGTCTTTAGGGACAAAATGCAAAAGAGAAAAGAGTGATTACAATGATGTTAATATATGTGTGTGTGTGTGTGTGTGTGTGTCCTCCAGGCGTTCACAGGCACCAGTCCCAGGACCTCTCAGGGTACTACTCCCTCCCTCCAGGCGGCGTCGGCCAGATCACTCCCTCCATGGGTTGGTGAGTCTCACACACACACACACACACACACACACACACACACACACAAACACACATATCAGTACGTACTGTGACTCACTCAGTACTTTGTGTAAACACATAAAGGAATACACTAGGTCTGTCTCTTACACGATGAGAACTGAGAGCTGAAACTATATGTCGATTAAATGATTAGTTGATGGGGAGAAAATTTATCTGCAACTATTTTGGATAATTGAGTAATCATTTAAATTAAGTCAGTTCTATTTGCCCAATATCACAAAATACAGAAATTTGCCTCAGGGGGCTTTACAATCTGTACAACATACACCTTTTTACAATACAACCCTCTCATCGGATGAGGGAAAACTTAAAAAATAAGTCAATTTTTAATCAAAAACGCCTGAAATCTGCTGTCTCCAGCCTCTAAATGTGAAGATTTTCCTGGTTTTCTTCACTGTCTGTGACAGTAAACTGAATATCTTTGCTTTTTGGACTGTTGGTCGGACAAAACAAGGAATAAAAAATAAGTCAACTTGCACTTTTAAACTATTTTCTGGTATTTAATGACCAAACATTTGATCGATTAGTTGAGAAAATAAGTGTTTGTCCCATCTGTACAAACTTGCTTCTGCTGTTTAGTCCAAACTCTGGTGTTTTTCTGCACCATTAACCCATATCTAATATAACCCCTAACCCTCAAACGTTCATTTTCCCCAAAACAAAAAAGCTTTCTGTTAATCTTCACAACTCACCTCTACCTTCTCAAACACCATCATCATCATTATCATCATCTTCTCCCCAGTATTACACATCCACACACACACACACACACACTCTGACCTAGGTCAGTGTTACATACATCACTGTCTCACCTGGTGTCAACGTAGCTAACCCAAGGCCCCCGTTGGCGTGGAAACCTCCTCCTTTGATCCTCCGTGTTTAGGACTCTTTACTTCAACTTGTAACCGTTGGTCAAAACAAAAGGAATGTGGACGACTGCAAAATTGAGAAGAAAATGTCAACCAAAATAGTGTTTAGCGAGTCCTCTGAGTGCGTGTTTTTACTGACTGAAATTGAGTTATCAATAAAGAGAAGAGAGCGTGGTTAAAAGCTGGATGTTGTTGCCAAGAAATCATCTTAGTAGAGGAAGAAAAAGTCATGTAATATCTTCAGATCTAGAATAACATACTATGTAGATTAGCAAAGTGTGCAAGTTTCATTTTTGGTGTTAAAATGAAATGAGGTAGTAAATGCAGTAGGGTTCAGGTAGATTCTGGCCTTACATAAACTAGCAAAGACCCCAAAATTGGCGTGTTTTTGGCTTTTATCCACTCCTTGTGTTTTGATTTTCCCAATAGTTCCTTATGGGGATGAAGCGGTAGCAGCGGTATAGAAGGCTCTGTAGTGTGGGACGTCTGAAACATCCACATCTGCTCCATATTTAGTCGTTTCATTTAGAGTTTTCATCGCTTCTGAGTCGACTGTGAGCTCGCGATGTCATGCTGGTTGATTGTGAACGTATAATGTCAGACTTCCATTGATTTATGGATCAACACAAATCCATTTATTACAACCTACAGTATGTGTGCCTGGACAAAATCCCCTGCAGGAGCAGTTAAAGGCTTACATCAAATGTCATGGAGATTTGGAACGGAAAGCTTAAAACTTTGTTTGTGCGTTTTGTACGCATACATGTGTGTTTATGTCTGTTTGTCATGTTTCTGTAGGACTAGCTGTCCGTCCCCAGACATTTCTCAAGTCTGTGATTTACAGCCGTTTTATCTTTTTCAGACACTTCACTATGGATTTTCACAAATATTATTAACAGCTAATCTCCTTTAACCCAGATTATCTGCTTGTTTTGGCCCCTTGTAGTGTGCTTCTTTGTTGAAGGAGGAGGAGGGGAGAGCAAAGAGAACGAGTGGCTAAATGTCAAACTGTTGTTTTCACTATTAGCCCGGTCTCCCCTCCTGTCCCTCCGTGACCACCTCCACATGTCCCCCGGGCCTGTTGGCTGGTCGGCTAGCTGCCTCGGACCAGGAGGGGGTCAGGAATTACGTGAGATGTGTTTTGTTGTTTGTAAGGATGCAGCTGCAGCGGCGGCCGCTGTGGCGGGAGCATGAGTCTCACAAACATGTTGCATTATTAAATACAGTGTGAAGCGAGAGCTGAAGGAGATGTTATAAAGCCTCTTTAACTTCTATCCACCAAAGCAGAGTGAGAGCGTAGCACAGCCTCCCCCCTGCCCCCTTAAGGAACGGTGGCCTGGATTGTGCTCGGAAAGAGGGTCGAAAAGGGTGGAAAGCTGTCCGTCAAAGAGAGGGGGAGGAGATGCGATATTGTTTGAATATGGGAATAACAGCATACATTTTCAGTAGGGCTGTCAATAGATTAAAATATTTAATTGTGATGAATCGAAAATGAATCACACATTTTTTATCTGTTTAAAAATGTACCTTAAAAGAGTACATGTCAAGTATTTAATACTCTTATCAACATGGGAGTGAGCAAATATGCTTGCTTTATGCAAATTTATTTATATATTTATTACTGGAAATCAATTAACAACACAAAACAATGACAAATATTGTCCAGAAGCCCTCACAGGTACTGCATTTAACATAAACAAATATGCTCAAATCATGACATGGCAAACTCAAGCCCATCAACAGCTGTCAGTGTGCTGACTTGACTATGACTTGGCCAAAACTGCATGTCATCATCATAAAGTGGGCATGTCAGTAAAGGGGAGACTCGTGGGTACCCATAGAACCCATTTTCATTCACATATCTTGAGGTCAGAGGTCAAGGGACCCCTTTTGAAAATGTCTATTCCAGTTTTTCCTCGCCTAAATGTACGGCTAGTTTGGAGCATTATTTAACCTCCTTCTCGACAAGCTAGTATGCTATGGTTGGTACCGATGTATTTTAGTTTCATATGATGTCAGTATCTTCACTCTGGCTTTAAAACTGAGTCCGCTACAACCTAAGAATCGCAAATTGCATTAATGCGTTAAAGAAATTAGTGGCGTTAAAGCAAATTTGCGTTAACGTGTTATTGTCGCGTTAACTTTGACAGCCCTGATTTTCAGATAATCTTACCTGGAGGACATTTTTTGTTGCACTCTGTGGTTCTCGCGAAAAGTGACAGAAATAGTTGTGTAACGAAAGAAAAAAACGACAAACAGTTACTGTTAAGCATGAAAGCTATTCCCCTTTGCCGTCATTTGCTGACATTTTCAACGTCATTACCTTGGACTCAGGTTGTAGGGATGTAACTACTTTGTTGTCACTTGGAGTCAAAGTGTAACGACGAAAATGCACGAGGCGCTGCAGCCAGCACAATGAGCAGGCCGCCTAGTATTTCATTTCATTCCCAGCATACCTCTGTCCAGCCATGCCTGTCACACGGGAGGCATTTTTCTCTTTGAGTGTGGTGTCACCGTCACTCAGGGGCTTTCGGTGTGTGTGTGTGACCTGTATGGTGGTTTATATGAGGGCTGGTGTTTGAAACATTGGATCAAAAATAAATCACACCGATTGATGGATTGTGAGATCTGGTGTTTTTGCAGCTTCCCGGTGAAATAACAAGCAGATTTGATAGTTTGAACTGCCTTTATCTGAGCTACCCTTGACCCATGTTGTAGTGTGACCTAATCCTGTTAAAACAGGATTACAGCATGAATGGTCCTCCAGGAGTAGAGTGCAGTGATCACTGAATCTCTTCCCAGCTCAAGGCCTCTGCTACTGGGCTTTACTGTACATGCAGCGCTGCCTCCTCCTGGGGCTAAAGGATGAGACGAGGAAGTGTGTGTGGTGATAATCACGATTTTAAAGGTGATTTAAATGCTAGATGTGGATTGGAGTGCGTGTGTGTGCATATGTTGAAAGGGGGGGATGGTTGTGTTGGCTCTCAGGAGGTAGAAGTGTGGTTTTCTACATATCAAAGGCTCTTGCTTACATCCCATCCCCACCCTCAACCTCCCGCGGTGTGTGAGTGTGTGTGTTTCTGTTCCCGGTAAGCCAAGTATTGACACACAGCTGTCAACAGTGCTGATCCAGACTCTCCACGGGGGGGATCACCGCGCATCACACGTCTACAATAGATACTTCTATAGGAGCATTAAACCACAAGACTCTTTATTTGTATGTAGTTATTTGTTTGCATATTACAAAAATATGCCAATGCAAAAGATAAATACACTTTTACACATATATTTATGCATATATATATAAAAAAAACTGTACAGGAGATGAGGGAAGCTGCAGGCTTGTCCAAAAGTCTCTCCTAAAACTCAAAGCAAGACAAACAAATTATATTAATTATAAATAATAAGGGATAGAACTAGAGCTGCAACGATTAATCGATTAGTTGTCACCTATTAAATTAATCGCCAGCTATTTTGATAATCGGTTGAGTGTTTTTTTTTTAAAGAGTAAAGTCTAAATTCTCTGATTCCAGCTTCTTAAATGTTAATATTTTATGGTTTCTTAACTCCATTATGACGGTAGACTGAATATCTTTGAGTTGTGGACAAAACAAGACATTTGAGGACGTCATCTTGAGCTTTGGGAAACACTGATGGACATTTTTCACAATTTTCTGACTTTTTATAAACCAAACAACTAATTGATCAATCAAGAAAATAATTGACAGATTAATGAAAATAAGCATTAGTTGCATGCCTAGATAGAACATTAAATACAAGACAAAAAAATAAGAAAGCAATATAAAGAAAATGAACTATTATTTCTCATTTCAGCTATGTAAGACTCAACATTAGAACTGGGAAGAAATTATTTTTTAAATGTTTTCAAAATGCAAACAGAGATGATTAATTAACAGGAGAGGTGGGAAGCTGAAGGTCTCTCCTAAAACTCACAGCAACACAAACAAATTATAAAATAATTATAATTAATAAGGGATATAATTAATTAGCTGTCAACTATTAAATTTATCGCCAACTATGTTGATAATCAATTAATCGTTGTGAGTAATTTTTTAAGAAAAAGTCAAAATTCCAGCTTCTTAAATGTGAATATTTTCTGGTTTCTTTACTCCTCTATGACAGTCAACTGAATATCTTTGAAATGTGGACAAAACAAGACATTTGAGGACATCATCTTGGGCTTTGGGAAACACTGATCGACATTTTTCTCCATTTTCTGACATTTTACAGACCAAACGACTAATCGAGAAAATAATTGACAGATTAATCGACAAAGAAAATAACAGTTAGTTGCAGCCCTAGATAGAACATTAATTACAGGACAAAAAATAGGGAAAAAATGTAAAGAAAATTCACTATTATTTCTGATTCCAGCTGTCTAAGAAATGTGTTTAAGATGTTTTCAAAATGCAAACAAAGATGATTAATTGTTTACAAAATGCAAGTTTAAATTCCCCGAAAGAATGCCTCTGTATCACAGTAGAGAGTTTATAAGTGTATCTGATTTTTATCTAAGTTAAATCAAGATTATAATAGAATTAAATTGACCTATTTAAAGGCTAAACATCCTCTCAGGGATGGACAAACTTTTACCTGTAAAGCTAAAGGGCACTACCGTCTCTCCCCCTCTGCTGTGCTGTGGCAGGCAGAGCCAGCCCGTCTACCCTGCCCTGTCCCCCTGTGGATACAGGCAGTCCTACCCATCCAACCTCTCCAGCGCCTCCTACTCCAGGTATCGTAGCCTGCTGGTCGGACCGAGCCAGGCCGATCCAAGAAAGTAAAAGCAAAATAAAACAACAAGCCTACGCTCTGCATCAACCAACTCCTGTTTATAGCACATTCAAAAACGCCTGAGCAGGAGTTTTTTCCATTCGCCATGTTCAGCTTCTGTGTCAGCTTTCATTGGGCAGCTGCTGTAAAAAGTCCTATTGGAGCCAGTGTGCTGTAAACAGGACGAGTTCGCTGTTTCGCCAAAACAAGCCGAGTCGAGGCAAACTGAGCTAGTCGCTGCTGCAGAATACAAACGGCTGACACAGAAACACACACTCTTAAAGACATTAACTGCTTTTTTCTTGCTTTTGCTATTTTCGTTTTTAAGCAAATATTGTGTGAGATCCTGTTATGCCGTCCCATGCAGCAAGCATTTTGTTTTTCAAGGACAGGAACAATAAAAACAAGAGTGTGACCCCGCTGTGAGTGTGTGAGAGCTACAATATCTTCACATTGTTCAGCCAGGTGTTTTTGGTTTTTCTGTATTTGCTTAAGCTGCGATTCTAATTTGACACATTTGATCCTGAACAATCTCACACATACTGCAAGTCGGTGTTTTTGCAACAGACAGATGCTTTCCCGCCACAGCGCTTTGCCGGTTCGTCAGGTTATCTCTCATTACACATACAAGGCCTCAGTCACACAGTAACCAGCCTCTCATATGGTTTGTTTTAGCCCTGTATCGTGTCACATAGGTGGGTATTTACACAGTGATTGTCAGTTTTTTAGAAAATCACAACAAGTTAAAAGCCAGATCATGAAACGTATGATCTGGATCTTCTATCACATCTTTTAACCTGGTGTGTTAAAGAGGGGGAAGAGGGGAAAAGAGGGGAAATGTATCCTCTGTTTTCACTATTTCCAAGCAGTAAGCATTACATAATTTGCTAAACTTAATTATGCTGGCATACTTATGTTATGTATTTCTGTTGCTACTAGTACCTGAATTTGACAAGCACAGTAAACCCCACCTATGAGCAGTTACAGGTTAAAGACAAACAAAATGAATACTTTTTGGTTATTATTTGACGCTTACTCAAGCAGCTGATGCTTATGCTGCTTCTTTGTCAGTCAGACTCTATGTTGCCCCTTTTTATCTCCATAGTGGTGCTGAAACAAACTTGTTTTTTGGAAACAAAATCCCCCAAAAATGACCTTCTTTTAGACTTAAATGAATATACTTGGATCATATTGTGGATGGTGAGATTATTCATTAAGATGTTTAGAAGTGCACCGACTACAAGACGAGCGTTAAAGAGGTGAAGGAGTATTTTCCTCGTCTCCTAACCTCTCACTCTGTGATGCTAGGACGCCCTCTAGTGGTGATAAATGCTTACATCTTTGCTGAAGAGATAAAAAGAAATCAAATCACACATTTTTTAAGCGCCATGCTCAACATGAACACCCTCCACCAGTTGTATATTTTTTTTTGAAGAGTCAATCAACCTATCTGTTCAGGAAGCCAAATTATTAAAAGATCAACCTAGAGGCTTTTCATGCTTTCAAGCTCATTGCTTACCAGAACTGACGCTCTTGCTTTGACGCTCCTAGTCCTCTTTGCACCCCGACTCAAAGCATTTCTCTGAACTAAAGCTTTTTGTTTTGTTTTACTCTCTGTCTGTCTTCCTCCACCTTTTTTCTTTCACCTCCACCAGGTTCCCTCACTCTCTGATGCTGGGCCCAGGAGGCATGCATCCTACAGGGATCCCCCACCCAGCCATAGTGCCCCCTTCAGGCAAACAGGAGCACGATCACTATGACAGGGGCATGTATGTGTAAGTATCGCCTTTTGGGTCATTTTGCTTCACTCTGTCACACTCCTCTCCTCATAACTGTTCTTCTCTCTAGCTCTTTAGTTTGTGTATTTTTGTACTAATTCATACTCTGTTTATATCACTACTCTTAAAGCACTTTTTTCCTGCAATGTTAGACTTTAATTTGAGACTGGAACTTACTACTATATTTATTAAGATGTCAAACTTCATTTTTTTATATTTGTATTGTTATGTTTCATGTAACCTACAGTATATGAGGAACACACTAAGTCTAACTTCTTGTATACACAAACCAAAACTGATTGTATTTCCATCTTCGTTCAAATTCCTTCACCCATCCTCGCCCCCTTCTCCTCCTCTTCCTCCTGCCACTCTCCTCCTCTTCCTCTCCCCCCCCCCCTTAGGAAGCAGCATGTGGAGGCCAAGCGGGAGAAGGAGCCCAAGAAGCCGGTCATCAAGAAACCCCTGAACGCCTTCATGCTCTACATGAAGGAGATGAGGGCGAAGGTCATCGCCGAGTGCACATTAAAGGAGAGCGCCGCCATCAACCAGATTCTGGGACGAAGGGTGAGGGATTCACGCACACGCATACACACACACACACACACACACACAAAGTGAACGCAGACTAATCCTGTTTCCAGGTCAGTTTGTAATTTCACACATGAGGAACATGAGAGGACTGTGGTAACGTGAACTCCGTTCCCCTCACATACTGGTGCTACTGACATCACTGAGTGGTGGTACTGGGATCCTGAACAATGATAAATCAGTAAAGTTAAAGCATTCGTACAGTTCAGAAGCAGATCATGCTGTATCGTACACCAATAGTCACCAATCACTCTCTAAAAATGTAATTGAATCGGCCCGCTGTACAGTACACAGTATGTGCAAATATGATAATGTGATCAAAATAGTAACAGTTCCTCTTGATTATTGTTGTTGTTTTGTTTTGCGTCTCCAGTGGCATGCACTGACCCGGGAGGAACAGGCCAAGTACTACGAGTTGGCCAGGAAAGAGAGACAACTCCACATGCAGCTCTACCCGACCTGGTCCGCCAGAGACAACTACGTGAGTACTTCTATTCTCACTCCTCATCTTTTTTCTCCTCTTCCTCCATACTCCATACAACTCTTCTGAGCTGATCTGAAAAAAAAAAAAAACATAACCAGGAGGATGAAAACGTTTTAAGTCGAGGAGGATCTCTCACTTTGTTATGGAGAAGGCATGATTTCTATACCTGGGCTGTAGAGGGAACCATCTCTAGAGTGAAGAAGTCATCTGGTTGTTTACAACACTGAGCTTGTAGAAACTAAATAGTGTTTTTAATGATGTAAAATATGTTATTACATTACCTTACAATTATTACTAACCAAAAAATATGTGCTTTTGTAATTATTATATCAATGTAAATAATTATAAACATGATCAGTTATACTTGTCATTATATGATATACATTATATATATTATATACTTGTTATTATACCTAAGAAATATCATTTTCCATTTATTCATCTCTCCTGGTGAGAAATGGAAAGAAAATGTTCCTCAAAGTAAGACATACAAGACAAATTAAATCGTAAAACTACAATGTTTGTGCTGCATATGGTGATTTTAAAATCACATTTTCACCTGGATTCTTCTATTATTGATTTTTTTAAATTGACTTTCAGACTTTTTTTTCAAGTATGAACACATAAACACCAATAAATTCCTTTCAAAATAAGAGTAAGAAAGCAATGACAGGTATTTATACTGTGATAAATTAATATATCATGCAGTATTTATTACATTAGTGAGCGGAAAGCTGCTTTTGAGAAATTATAAAATGTCAAAATCGTTAAAAAAGTACAAAACATTTGATGCAACAAACACCAGGAGCCAGTTCAGCCACTTGACTTCTTTCTCTCTGGTGTGATTCCCTGTAAATAAAAACAAAAATGACAAACAGGATCAATCAATAAACCAGAACTTGTTGAACTGGGTTTGATCATATTTTTTGTTCTCACCTCAGAGCTTCCTTTACTGGCTACTGTCTCAACAACCTGCATGATTATTGGCTCCCAGGCCTGTCAGTCAAGTCATAAAACATAACGACAGACTTTCATAGCATGAAATGATTAAAAATCGGTCTCCCAGAATACAAGAGGAAGTCAAAGCTGTGTGGTGCATGTGTTGTAGTCTAATGTTTTGGGGATGTGCTGTATCTGGGCTGCTGTGTGCCTCTGATCTGTCAGTTTGCTGTTGAACTCTTGCAGGAGGCGGGCCTTAGCGGGGTCGCAGGGGAAAAGAGTAAAGCTGATTGGGTAGGGACACGTCTTATGGTGGATTTATGCCTCTGTGGTGGGAAAATCTGTGAAGAGCTGCATGAAAGGGGTTGTGGGTATTCCTGTGCAAAGTTTGCATGCACCTTCCAAAAATCTTAATGACTCACACACATCAGCCCTCACAGACAAAACACGTAAGCTGCAAAAGCAGATCTGATTGGTCAGTTTTGAACACATTTCACCAAGTCTTGCACGTTGCTATGGTTATGACTACTAGTCAGTTAAACTGTAAATCACACAGAGGTATAAATCAACCCGTTTTGCTCAACTAACAGAGAGCAGGGCCGCATGGCTGGCCTCGCTGCCATAGTTTATGTTTTACTTTTGGGCATTTAAAATCTTGAATTGGGTTACTAGTAATGCTAAACACATGTTATGGTTACACAGAAACACAACTTTTGACACTTTTTATAGTCAGTAGTTTCTCTAATGATTACAGGTTTAAGTAAATCCTGTAACGTTTGAATGTTTTCTACCAGAAAACGATGAGGAAAATGTGTCATAATCAGGTGAAGTAAAGGCTTTGGTTGTAACAGAAGCTGCTTTTCAGTGACGTTAGATATACCTTGTCAGAGTGGTAACCTGTTTACGCTTCTCTCTGCTGTACTGTCTTGTTTCTCTATACCTGACTGAGCTGTAGACGGGCAGGCATGGCACACAAAGTCGTGGTGGCACTTTATTCGGGGCTGTGGTTTATAACACGTTCTATAACACCTGAACGAGTGCTTCATGTCACAAACATGCACACTGATTCAGTTCTAATGTCATTCTTCATTTGGTTTTTGGGTCTCTTTAATGCTGCAGCACAAGGCGATGCCACTTTATCGAGCAGATATTTCAAAATAAAAGTCCTAACCTTATCCGTAGAGAGTTATTTTTCTAAGCTCGCTGTTCATCCTCGTGATGTTGTGAATATGTTATAAACCAGAGCTCTAGTAAACTGCGATCATAGGTGTAGGAGCTATTGCTGTATGCATGGAGCTTTGAGCATTTTCTAAGCAGCTCAGCAAGGCCTAACACAGTGGATGCTGTTTGATTAGTTCATGTGGACAAATGTCATGACTTAGTACAACTGTAAATGTAAACATCATCTACACGTGGTAGCTTACTGACAGATACAGAGCTCGTTTTTACAGTATTCAACTATAGGGGCATTGGGCAGATAACTTTATACTGTATGTCAAACCTTTTTCCAATAATTTTTGATGACAGGAATGTGATCATTCTGCAGTTGTAAGGTGGACCCATCGTTAGAGTTGTTCCGATACCGATACCAGTATCTGAAATGCGTCCGATAGCGCCCAAAATTTGGGATTGGGTATCAGCGAGTAGTCCAGTCTATGCACCTATCCGATACCATAATTTAAAAACAATATCGTCCGATACCGTAAGTTCAGGTGTCGGGAAGGAAAAAATGGTATCGGAACACCTCTACTTATTGTTGCACTATATCATCACAACTCCACGAGTGTAAAGAAACCAAAAACGTAAATGATTTATCCAAAATATTCCTCTTAGGCGCACGGCAACAGAGTCTGATACGCTCAACAACAACTTGTGTAATGATGAACTCTACATACAGGCATTCAGGGCTTCTTGGCTGTTGCTTAAAATATTGTTTCATTTCAAGAAACCCCCTCACTCCCCCGTCACCCTCCACACACTGCTCTCCTTCTCAGGTTTAAAAAAACAAACAAAACAAAAAAAAAGCAGTCAGTGGACCTACTAGCAAAACAGGAAGCGAAGTTCCACATATCGCCCCCGCAGCTGTGGAGGGTTTCTCCTCCGAGTCCTAAAAAAACCTACACATTGTACATACAGAGACACACACACACACACACACACACACACACACACACACACACACACGTACGCCCACAGACACAGAGCTTCAGAGCGGTGCAGTTGCTAGAGGAGTTGTTGTAACCACATAGACAATGCTGACAGCGAGCCGAGGAGGGCAGACATCGAAGCGTAGGCGGTAGATCTCTGTGCCCACATCCTTCATCTCAACCCAAATATG
Source organism: Sebastes fasciatus (assembly GCF_043250625.1). Taxonomy (NCBI): domain Eukaryota; kingdom Metazoa; phylum Chordata; class Actinopteri; order Perciformes; family Sebastidae; genus Sebastes; species Sebastes fasciatus. Next base: position 9,407,250 of record NC_133810.1, read on the forward strand.
AGGCCTCACTTCACCATCACCGGATCTGCGTGAACAACTCTGATGTTTACCTCAACAGTCACACATTACAATCAGACTGGAGATAATGAAAATTACTACAAAATACGAAGACGAGATTGTTGTGGATCCGAGGTGATCTGCAAACCTTTTTTAAGGTGTCGATCGTTTACTTTTTGTGCGACGACGCATCAGGTTTTTGCATGAAATCAATTTTACAATGACATTAGTGATGGAACGTTTGGATTTCTTTATCTTTTCTTGCTTTTTTTCTTGCTTTCGTAGAGCATTAAAGATGGTTGCCTGACCTGGTTGCTGCTTTTAACTTTGCACTTTTTTCATTTTACACGTCACATGAGGAATTTTTCACATGGTGCAGTTTGCTGTTGATAAAAAGAATACCGTTTTGGGACTGTATTTTATCATAAACTCTCACTGTCAATATCACTCTCAAAGAGGGATTGCACTCGAGGGTGATAAAGAAACATATTTGTTTATAACATAAGAGGAACCCAGAAAGTTTTTGTGGAAGTCTTTTCAGATAAAATCACATAGACTGAACAAAAATATAAACGCAACACTTTTGTTTTCCCACCTAGTTTCAGATTGAAGACTTTTTCTATGCACACAAAAGGCTTATTTCTCTCAAATTCTGGTCACAAGTTTGTTAAAGTCCGTGTTCCTTCTCCTTTCGCACACCTGTGTAACAATCATCCTGTTTAATCAGCATCTTGATAAGCCACACCTGTCACGTTAAGTCCTCACTAACACAGATTTTAACAATTTTGTGACCAGAATTTGAGAGAAATAAGCCTTTTTGTGTGAAGTCTTTTGTCATTTTTTTTCCATGTAGATATAAGAGAACAGCTGCACAATCCCACTATCTTTACAAATGATGGCTGATAACTAATCTGAGTATGAACCAAAAGATCTGGATTCATCAGCCTCAGTCAAAAGTCTGCAGCTCATTTCAACAGCTGAGCCTGTCTCATTTAATGTGGGGGGTTTTGTTTTGTTTTTTCTCCCGCAGGGCAAAAAGAAGAGGAGAAAAAGGGAGAAGCTTCAGGACTCCAATACAGGTAAACACATAAATATCTTCCTTTTTCTCTTGTCAGACAGACACAACGGCGCTACGGCCGGTGTCAACTCTGCAGTAGCTATTGGAGAGAATTCAGTTGAGCTTGAAGTTGCGTTGGCGTTCGTAGCACAACATCTTTGAGGCAGGATGTGTCTCTAACGTCAAACCACCCACCCACTCTGCTTTCCACCTAACCTGAATTATAAACATTTTAATCTCCGGTGTACAAAAAACTTTTTGTCCTGTTCTTAGTTGTCCAACTTTATTATGTCAGACATCATGATATTTTCCCCTTCCCCTTTACCATATTAGGCAATTATCGAAAAATATTTCCCCATCTCTTATCTCAACCAATTAAAACACACAGAAGTCCTCCACATGCAGTAGATCACTTACTCTACGTGAGCGCTCATGCGAACACTGTAGTAGCAAACAGCTTCAGCAGGTAGCGTTAAAAGTAAAAAGTTAAATTACACAAATCTTAAATGTCCTGCAGGCAACGCTGGTATTTCATGTAAGAGATTGGTAGAAAAATATGGATGTTGATAGATGTTAGAGTCATCTGATGGTGACGCATGAATGGTGCAATAATCTAATGCAAGTCCTGAACTAAAGCTATGATCCCATTTAAAAGTTACAGTGCAGCTGATGACAAATCTAGATATTAAGTCTGATTTTCAGCTAAATATCTGATGACGATTTCAATATTTTCTGATATCAGGCCCAAGTTCAGCCTCAAACAGAGAAGTAGTAACGTGCATTTCGGGATTTAAAGACTGCTGACCTCCTGAGATAAAGCATTTAATGACTGCGTCTTTGCAAGAAAGTGAAAACCTTTTTAAAACACTGTACTAACAGAGTGCCACAGCACGGCTGCCCTCTCTCTGTACGTCTTAACAGCTTGTTTCCAGGATGTCTGACTTGCTTGTTTAACTAAGTTGTGTGTTGTGTGGTTATTCTGGTCGTCGATGTTTTGCTGCGCTGTAACCGGCTACTAACAGTTTGACCTGATGGCTTTTCTCTGAACGGACAGCCCTGTTTCCTGCCCTGACATGCTCTTGTGTCTCTTTCTTTATTTCTCTCCTCTTCGTCTATCTTCATCTCTCCTCCTTCTGTCCTCGCCCCCTCTAACCCCTCTTCTTCTTCTTCTTCTTCTTCTTCTGCTCCTCTCTCTTTTTGCTCTCTTGTTATGTGCATGCTGTGCATTGTGCTCAGACCCGGGCTCTCCTAAGAAATGCCGGGCTCGCTTCGGCCTCAACCAACAAACGGACTGGTGCGGTCCTTGCAGGTGTGTAAAACAAGCATCCACCACTACCCACTCCATAGCGCCGCACTGCTGTCGTCCAACAAACGAACCTCATCTTTCCTCCCATTTAACCATCAGTGCATCCCTTCCCTCTGACGGGGTTATTCAAGCATTTCTGAAAGGCGGAGCGGCTCTGGAGGTACAAATAAGTCTTGTGTTACTACTTAAGTTACCAAGCTCCACCCACTGACGATTATGTCTGCCTCAAGACGAGCTCCGCCTTCAAAGAATTGTTGAAAACCCAGATCTCTGCATGCCGTCTGTCACTAACTTGCTGCTCTACAAATTGAGGCATTATAGCCATAGATATGTAGTTATATAGTAATAAAAGAAATATAGTATAGGCACAGTTTCACAGTTGATAGAAGTATCAAAACATCCCAAAATACAGCTCTTGCAGCATAATCACATCACTTCAAGTCAATAACATTAGGCTCCACATTATAAGGTTTATTGTCAGGATTACTGTTCCAGGATCAGTAATCAAGGCATCACAGGTGAAGAAAAACACTTAATCCCGATTTATTTATTACCAAAAACGAATGTTCTCCCGTTTCTTTATTTTCCTTCCTGTGATGTCTCACCTGAAAGGTCAGCGTGGGTTCGGGCTTTGCACTTCTGTTTTAAAGTGTTGCATCATACAGGCCCTGTACAGTTAACGTGGTTAAAGGGGAATACCACTCTGGTACTCAAAACACAAACATACCTACATTCACCCTTTTCACTACCGAATTTAACTCCCAACATGTTCTGACATATTTATGAATTCATATTTATGAATTCACGCGAGTTTGCGGCAAAAAACATCATACTTCGTCAAACTTTTTATTGCAACTTGTAGATTCATGCCACGGTCAGAGTTCAGCTGGGACTAAAAGAAAAACAGTGAATATGAAGGCATTATAATCATGGAACTATAATCACCATCAATTAACACCAGTTTGCAACACCTGTGTTGTAAAAGGTCAAACTTTCACAAAATATTTCAACTCCTAAAGGGATAGTTTGGGTGTTTTGAAGTGGGTTTTGTATGAGGTACTTATCCATAGTCATATTAACTTCAGTAGATGATGGTCGGCACGCCCCCAGTTTGGAGAAGCAGACAGGAGTTACCGCACGGAACCAAAACCCAATGTTCTGCGAGGTACAATTACTGTTTTTCAATGGAGTCTGGTTGCTTTGGCGAAAGCATAGATAATGGGTTCAGTTCCCCTTCTGAAACATAGACTGTATAGCTGTCTGACGGCAAGGTAAACCAGTGAAAATATTCTGAATATAGCGTACACTTAAACTGATACTGATTCTTTTAGGTGAGCCTTTCTTTTAGGTTGCTAAAATCCGTTTTGCTGTCGTCCCCGTTCACAGCATTGCTTTGCTCCCGGGCAGTAACTCCTATCTGCTTCTGCTGGCCGTCATCTACTGTAGGGAATACACTGACTATGGATAAATACCTCATACAGCCCCACTTCAAAACACCTGAACTATCCCTTTAAAAGATCTCTGAACACCCCCACAGGTGTTTTCAGTGAATCTGGCTGATTAGACCTCTTCTCAGGACTGGGTGGACTCTTCCTGAGTCTCCTGTTGGCTTTGTTGCACCTGTTAGGGGGCGGGACAAATCACACCTTTATCATTCTTATTGGTAGACAAAGATTTGTGACCTAATAAAAGCTCTGGCCACCTTCAACCTGAGCAGAGGTCTAATGAGCTAGAAGTAACTGAAGACACCTGTGGCTTTATGCTCATTCAGTAGCAACGGTTGCCAAATTGAATTCCTTTATTCAAAGTTTAGTATAAAGCTGTTCATCCAAACGCACCTAAGGCTAATTTACTAAATCAGCTTCAACACTGATCTCACTGTTTTTTCCTGACCTTTTCTCGAGATTGCAACAACCTCAGTTTCTCTGTAATAAGGCAGAAACATGGTGATAGTCCAATCTAAATCAGAAGCAGGCCCATCACCTCCTCTTGTTTTAGTCCCAGCAGGATTAACCATAGGCGATAGTCGGCAGCTTCACTGCAAGGAGTCAGGAATATGTGTGGTTCTGCAGAAAAAGAGCTTCTACCACCACAGCACTGTAGCAACCCCGTCGTCTTCCCCACCATCACGTCATGGAAATCTAAGTGTGTGTGTGTGTTTCGGTTTGAGAGAACAAAGGGGGGTGAATGTGGTTAGAGCGAATCCTTATCACCACAGCTCAACACACACACACACACACACACACTCCCTGCAGCTTTTGCATTTCGACGGCGTTCTCATGCCCATCTGCTTTCAACTCTCTCCATTCATGCGATGTGGTAACCGGCGCCTTTTGATGGTGAACTCTGACATTTAGAAATCACTTTCTATTGCACTCTTCCTCCCTCTCTCCCTCTCTCTCTCTGTCTCTAAATATGGCCTAGCGCCTTTCCTTGCGGTTAAACCTGGTGACTCATATCATATTCTGGTAATGATCATGGGATCCTGTTAACTGCTTTGATGCTGCGCTCAGAGGTACACAAGGCTGCTTTTAAGTACACCTCACAAAGCACAGCACAGCACTGCTGTCTGACTATTATGTTATAATGTTTGGTGCAGACCAGGAGAAGAGGAGTTCATTGTTTAACGCTACTAATAGTAAACGAAAGTCATACAGTAAATTCATTATAAATTTGAGTGGTATTCCCTGCTCTCGAATAATAAATTATCAATTATCTTAGCTTAGCATGGAGACTGGAAACAGGGAAACAGCGAGCCTGACTCCATTGTTCCATAACACAAATCTAGCAGGCATGAGAGTGGTATCAATTTCCTCATCTAATTCTCAGCAAAAATGTTGAAATGTTCCTTTAAAGCAATCTTTAATATTTTCCCTTAGATTGACGCCAATTTTACAATTATGTTTTGACTTTTTCCGTATAAAAGGGCAATATTTTTTCAAACTATATTGTTTTATATCGAGAAAATCGTCAGTTAGGAGCCTAGAATTTCAGAAAATATATTTCCTGAGATGAATTTGTGATGTTTTGTTAAATTAACTCTTCATTTACATCTGTACATAGACACTAATACTTGTGTGTTGTTCATTTTGACCCCATGTCTCCCTGTTCGTTGACGTCGTGTGAATGATGCATCTTCATTAAAGCCTGCTGACGTTTACCATCCACACTTTATTCACAGATAACTCTCTCTGACTGTCCCTAGGAGGAAAAAGAAGTGCATTCGCTACCTTCAAGGAGGAGGCTGTCCCAGCCCAACTTCTTCAGATTTAAGTGCTATAGACTCTCCTCCCTCCCCCGCTCGCCACCGTCTGTACCACCACCAGCTCCCCCCGTCCCCGGGCTGCTCCCCGCCGCCCACCTCCCCGTCGACACACCTCACCTTGTCTCCGCCGACACACACACCACGCTCACACACGCGCTTACCCCCGCAGCAGTCTGCCGGCAAGCGCGGCGACCTCCGTCAGCCCGCAACCAAACACGCCCACACACACCTGGAACTGACCGGCAAGCAGACGCACGGCTCGACGACGGCGCTGTCGGCCGCCAAGGCCGCAGGACTTTCTCTCAAAGTGCTAACAGAGTCTCAGTGATCAATGCTGTCCGCTCACGCCCCTGACCCCACCCCTTCACCTCAGCTTCCTCCAGAGCCATGACGATCATCTTCCTCACCTGCCTTCATTCTCACATCTTTGGTGTTCGTTTTTGTTTGATTAAAACAAAAATAGGAGTGATTGAAGGAGCCATCCTTCAGCCCCCTTGTGACAGCCAGCATCCTCCCTGCTAGATTACCCTCAGAGTAAGATACTAGCCGTGTCTCCGTTCAGAGGCTGGATCCTCCACAGTCTGCGTTTCTAGACAGAATACATCATTAACAGGTCAATTCCTTCTCAAAGCCTCCTTCAAATGGTCAATTACTTAATCAAGCAATCAGGCAATCCTTGGCCGATGTGTGGCTCACCAATCACTGGTAAATTGTTACCAGGCTGGACATGTTAATAAGGTTAGCATTAACCTAATCATACTGTAAATTAGTTCAAACTTAATTGTTTTTAGGTTGATGATGAACACCCGAGTGTTAAACTGTGTCATTTGTAAGAGAAACCTCTTGATCCACATCATTGGGAGGATCCAGCCTCTGAACTGGTGACTGAACCCCCACCAGTCAGTCAAAAGAGATCCAGTTGTAGAGAGGCAGACCTGCACTGTAGGCTCAACTAATCTGTGGTTCTTTGGCTCCATCTGCTGCAGTTCAACTCAAGTAAAGCGATTCGTTTTTTGCCTCGAGGACAGCTCTGCCTCGTGAGAAAACAAATTCACAAATAAAGCCCCCGCTCTGTGCTCTTTTTTGTTTTTTTCAAAGCTGGCCCTGTGCTTTGACCTCCGTGACAATCACAAACCAAATGTATTGTAAATGAGCTCTTTGTTTAACAAAACCACTTCAGACTCTTCTTCAGTGCTGTTACATATACAGTATCCTCCAAATGTAGGCGTTTACAGATCACCATCAGACACATTACTCACCACTATCACTCAGACCAAACCAGAGGGGAGCAACAAGCAGCCAGTCTGACCAGCAGAACCTCAGCTCTAAAGAGACACATTCACCTTATTTCTTACACATTCATTCCATTTTTACAACTGTGTGCAGCCCTCAAACACATTTTCAGCAGGTAAACAGTCTCATACATGACAGATTATCCCCAACTGCAAATTACATTGTTTCTTTTAGGCACTTTCAGTCTCTCACTATATCAACCGTTACATTTTTGTTCCGTTTTCCCTCCTAATCTTTGGTATTTTTGTATGAATCTCGTGATGTTTTGCTGGCGGGGAAACCCTCAGAGAAAGACGAGAGGGATATATTTTTCTTCTCTTGGCTGTTTTCCTTTGACTGAACAGTTTTGCAGCTCCGTAAACTAATCTGAGACCAAATGGGTACTATTATATTGCATTGTGTTGTAAAGTTTTATAAATGTTGGAATTCCCTATTATAATTAAACTTTTATATGTTTTTATGTAAAAAAGAAAAAAAAAAGGAAATGACTTTAAAAAAAAAAAAAAAGATTCTTTTAGTTTCTACTATTTCTTAAAGCAATACATTTTGTGTTTGTCCTCTTGTGCAGACTTTTACTTTTTGTTTCGGTCAAGTGTTCCTGCAGCAGCGTTCAAATGATATCCTGTGTTCTCAATCTGTGCATGTCCCGACTTCAACGTAACATCCATTTTGACTAAAAAAAGGCTTTATTTTACTGTTCTGCTTGCAGCTTCAAACTCGGCTTGCAACGCTGTGGACAAACTGTAAACTGAGCTTTTGTACAGCAAAACTGTTTTCCTCCAGCAGAGAGAGCTCTTGTGCTAGAAATAGCTTGTTTTATTTTGAGGATGTTCAGTCCGTAGTGGGAACGCATCGGAGATGTCTTTTGTATTTTTTACGCCTCAAATGTATTACTTGGTTTTGTTTGATGTATTAAAGTGTTTTAAATATCTTGTCCATGTCTACTGTGGTTGAAACAGAGATTTCAAGAATGATTTCAGTGAGCGAAATTACTTTTTTTTTACCTTCTCGGACCAACAAAAGACCTCTTTTTGGCGTTTTTAGGTGGAGATAGCAGGTCAGCAGTAGATGTCACATAACAGTGGTGTACATCATCTGAAAGCTGGGAACCTGAAGTTCAATCTGAGATGCAGCTCAGTACAGTGAGTCAAGTTGCTCTAGTCATAAATCTGAAATAAACATTAATTAAAATAAACTGAGAAAGAGTATAAGGGTTTAGAACATTATGATCGAAGTATATGATGGCTATTCCTTTGCCCGCTTGTGTCTCATAAGTTGTTGCAGCAATTTATGGGCTGTTACCATTTAGTAAACAGGTTTGGTGCTAAATTTAAGCATTTTTTTTATTGACAATTGATAAAAAATTATCAATAATCCCTTCAAAATACAACATAAAGACACCATAGAAAAAGCCATGCTGTGATTTGGTTTCAAAAACCTTTGACTGTTGGGAGATTTCTGCAAGAATTAAATTTTTCCATGATTAGATGGCGAGCACTTCTGTTGTGTAAACTGCTCAGAAACCCCCTTACTGTCAATCTACCTAGAAAAAGCCATCCATTCTCTGTATGCTCTAGGTCTCTAGTTTGTGGCTGTAACGTTTCATGAGGCTGTGATTATCCTAGAGGTCACCACAGGTCATTTTATACAGTGAGGTCACATTTAGAAAAAATGGTCTCACTCCAATGAAATGGCTACTATGGGGACTAACATCATCTCACGTGTATACAGTTGGGCTCATTGGATCCACAAGAGTCTCAGCTTTACAGTGATATACAATTCATGTAATTCCAAGACTGTTTAGGGACCCCAGTATGCAGAAATATTCAAATACATCATTATAGAGTAGTTGAAAATAACACATTTATCCTGCATGCAATTATCATAAAGTGGGCGTGTCTGTAAAGGAGACTCGTGGGTACCCATAGAACCCATTTTCATCCACATATCTTGAGGTTGGAGGTCAAGGGACCCCTTTGAAAATAGCCATGTCTGTTTTTCCTCACCAAAATTTAGTTTAACTTTGGAGCGTTACTGAGCCTCCTTCCTGACGAGCTAGTATGACATGGTTGTTATAAATGGATTCCTTAGGTTTTTTAGTTTCTGTACCTTCACTCAAGCTCTACAACTAAATCTGCTACAGCCTCTGAAAGACAGTAAAGGCAGTCCGGGTCAATATAATTAAAATTATTCCAAAGAAGGTCAAGTTCCTCAGCACCTTCAACACAAAAATGACACACACCAGCTATTTTATACGTTTTATTTACTCCTCCAATAAATGTTTGATCATCCCAAAAGCCAGCATCAAGAGCTTTATCTGAGAAAAAGTTTCCAATTCAAAACAACATGAATTAGGAATGAGTTACTCGATGCTTGAACTACTTCCGAGTCCAAAAGGACGTTAACGCCAAAAAAAAACAACATCTTTCCACCTCAAACTTCACTTTTCCTTTAAAACAGTCAGTCCTCCCCCCCATTTAATATGGTTTCACATGACGGATGCATTTACAGAGCAAAAATAAAATATTCACCCTTTCATCTCAAAAAAACACATTTTATTTAATCAATTAACCTAAAAGAAAAACAAAACATGTCCAGTAAAAAAGTCGACTGTAGCGATTAATAATAGGGAAACTTTCTTCTAATCTTCAATCCATGAAACCGGGTCTATTTGTCTGAATACACAACATGTGTGTGTGTGTGTAGAAACAGAAAAGAGCTTCTTAGTTTAAATAATGACGACACACGGGCAGGTTAAAATGGTCATGCTATGGGTATGCAGAAATTGAGGGAAGGGAAAGAGAGGAGTATGTGGCTCTAAATATACTAAATGTAAATATTGACAAGTATGAACAACACCAGTGCAACCAGTTAGCGGGGACAATTCCTTTTCAGTGTGGTAGTGTTGGCAGGATCTCCCCCTTTACTTCTCTTCGCACCACTGGTTCTCTTTGCGTACCTGCGGACGAGAGGAGGGACAAACGGGCTGAGTTTCTGAAAATTGCGTCAAAGCACTTACACAGAATGAAAATGGGTTATTTAAATCATCTTTAGCATCCAAATTGATCTATTAATTTCTCATATTTTTTCTGACAGACAGGTGATGGATGGAATAACTACCTGGGCTTCTTCCTCCTCTGTGAAATCATTTTTGATGTTGAACGTCTTCCTGATCTCCTCCGGGGTTTTGCCTTTAATCATGTTGGCCACCGTCTTGCAGGTGACATCTAACAGACCTTTGATGTCCAAATAGTTGGCGGCCTGAAAGGAAACGTAACAGTACCGCGAAGAAGATTAGAGGGGTGGAGGTGGCAGTGGGGGAAAAAAACACTGTCAGACTGACAGACGCCTTAGCATTTCAAGGAAAATATCAAGACCTACAGGCAGCCGTTGCTGTATTTATTACAGGGACTACAATGCATGAAGCTACTGGGGATTTTCACTACTGTTGTTTTTTTCAGACTGTCGTGGTTTAATGCTGATGAGGATTAAAAATCATGTTGCGTTAATACAGAAAAACAGCATGAGGCTGCATTGGTGTGGGCGTCACGTCTCAGGTACCACTGCGACAATTAACTAGTACGCCGATCTGTATCAGGAAAAACATGCAAGGTGTAAATGCACGCAGAAAGCATCGCGATCAGAGTGCGATTTCATCGGTTATGTTCGGATCTCAGCCAGGTGTAATTTAAGAAATAAAAATCTGTCCAGCAAGTTCAAAAGGTCACCTAACTCCAGCTCTTCCTGCTAGCTTTAACAAGCTACAAGTAATAGCAGTAGTTAGCAAGTCTTCCCTTCTAAAAAAGTTATTGAATGAAGCCGACAACGAGAAAATGCAAAGGCTGTGAATCAGATGTTAATTATCCAAACAATGTATCCAGGTACAAATGGTGCCTATTATCCAGGAAGGACAGTTTGAGGAATAGATCCATGAATTTGAAAACTTGTCAGATGTCAAAATAGAGCAGTTTCTATTACTAAGATGATATTTCAACCATATCTGAGCACTGCTGCTACATTTCAAAGCCATCAGGTAGCTTACACACTAGGCTGAGGTCACTGAACAAAAGCATCAACTCCACTCCTGCTGAGTTCCAGTAAACTCATAATACCTGTTTAACCTCACATGGTGACAACGCCTCGCACTCATTTGGTACGGGAGCAACCGCTCGCTCATCCGCTCTTCAGCACCAACTAGCTTTGTGCACGTAAATCACATTCAAACCAGCCGGAGGGGGGCTAATCAACTCAAGTGACGGACACTCCGACTTGTGTTTCACTTCCTGGAAGCCCCACAGCTTGGCCAACACCTATTTCCCAATCACTGCTCAGGTTACCTTTCACCTGCTCTGCCTGGTTTACCCGTCACATGCTTACCAGTGAAAATCCTTTTTAAAAGCCCACGATCACTCCCTGTGGCTCTTCACCTTAAAAACCGTCTGTTTAAATCCCTACAGAGGCAAACCACCAATCTTCCAGCTGTTGCTAAGCAACTTTTGTATCTCTGTCAACCAAATGAACACGCTCAGCACTCTGCCACAGCAGTGAATGAAATCGACCAGAGAGGAGCGTCACGAAAGAAACATTCACATTTAACTTTACAAACAAGTCAAGAAGAAGCACTGAAGCCAAAGAGAATATCTGCAATGACAACTTTATATAAAAGGTGTATCAAAGTAAATGTCTTGAGAAATCAAATTATAGAACAGTGTGTGTGTTGTGGGGATAAAAATCTGTTAATTTAACATTGTGGGGACTCAACTCATATCTAGGGCAACAAAAAAAAAGCTGGTGTGACCAATGTTAACCATTACATTCAGGTTTTGTTTTTGGTTAAAGTTCAGGTGAGAGGGTGCAGGTTTGGTGTGGTAATGGTCGTAGTTAAGGTTACTGTCAACCTCAATGTAACGTTATGTAATATAATGTAAACCGTATTTACCAGAATGAGTTCAAACAAGGTGCCCTGGTCAACTTTGAGGAACTCCTGGTCCCATACAGGAATGTCATCTGTCCTCTTCTCCTTGTTCTCGTCGTCTTCAGGAGGAGGAGGGTCATCTTTGTGATGGGTGCACCACTGAATCACCTGAGGGGAACAAACACATACCAAAAACAAAGTAAAAAAAAGGTAGCACATTACAGTAGTCGTGACAACATGTAGGGCATTAATCAGTACTGCACTTGGAGCACGAGGGTTTAAAACACATTGTTCTTTGTGTAGTATCACTGTGTGCCCTGTTTCTCTCTTGAAAATGATCATTAATCAGCATGGGTTCCAGATCTCCAACTGAGTTATGACTAAAAGAATTGTAAAAACCCTCGTGTTTTAAATAACTGCAGCTCTGAAACAAAAAAAGATCATTCAAAGCCTTCTGCTCCCAAAACTGTGATTAGTTGGACGGCAAGAAAAATCTAACAAGGGCAAAGGGGGACACATAGCTTGTGCTTCATGTGTGTGATAGATGAAATGTGATCTTAACAGGACGTGAAGACAAACACTCCACTTTAACACCATTTATGATCAACCTAGCTAAAAACAAAAGAACTTTAATACAACATAATATATATATAATGTTAATTTTTTGTTGAAACTGAAATGCGTTTGATATTTTGTAGATAGACTATTAGAAATGTTTGAAACACCTTTCCGTAGAATGGATTATAATTCAACAGTTTCACAAATTAGGGTCTCCAAAATGAGTCAATTTCAATCTACACCTCTTCAAAAACTGATTTAAAAAAACTAATAAACTGGCAACTCAGTAGGGCTGTCCCGAATACACACACTCGCCTCTCCACACAACAAACAGCGATATCCGCCCGTGAATAACTAATAATAGTTAAAGTTGAATATGAATAATGTTGTGGGATTATTCCTTATTTCATGGGCTAATTTAGGATTTATATTTTATTATTACATACTTCTATAAACAAAAATAATATGAAGCATTCGAAGACTGATTTGGAGGTTGATTTCAATGGCAATGGTCGAAGCATTCGGGTCAGCCCTACAACTGAGTAAACGATACATGTATACACATTTCAGTATACATAAATATATTATATTTAACTTAAATCAGCATCTCAGTTTAATGCACAAATAAATCAAAAACACAGATGGCAATCACTAACTCGTGCTTGTTTTTTGAAGCAGAGAAAAAAAACACAGAAACTACTGTTGGAAGATTTAAGGTGACCATAGTTTCTTCATCAAAACATGAATCATTTTGTCATCATCTACAACATAAAATCTAACAATCAACTCATTCAGTGTGCATGAAACCAATTTAAATCTTTACATATATATATATATATATATATATATCTAGGATAACACAAAGTTATGGTGTATGTTTTGTACCTTTTTGAGGATGGCAGCGTTGACATTAGGGAGGGGAACTGGGTCATCATCTCCTTCATCATCCATTCCCAAATCTGTCAGAGAATCAATGAATATCATACATCAGTCTGTAATAGTAAGTAAGAGTAAGATGAACTTTTATTAATCCCCAGAGGGAAATTAAGGTTTTAAAGCAGCAACATCAGCAAACAGAGTGAAACACAGGAGAGGTAAAGGTATACAAAAATTATAAAAACTATAATAGAGATATAAAAGATCGAGTGAATGGGTGAACATTAATGTGTACAGTACGTACAATAAATAAATGTAATATGTATATATGTGCAGTCTATAAAGTGGTATATAGGATGTATAGTGTAAAGTAAGTGCGCCAGTGGTTGAGTCTAGTATGGTTGCAGATGTAATATATATACCAAAATGTACAGCTGGTGCAAAGTAAAAAATAAATAAATAAATAAAACAATCACACAAAGTCAGCTGTGAAGTGACACCATGGACTCAAAAGTGTGTGATGATACCTTCTAACATGGTCTTGATGGTGACAGACTGTTTTGCTATCTCAACATCCACCTCGAAGATTTCCCCATCGGAGCTCTGTAATTTTATTGTTGGCATTATCTGTAGAAGATAGGAACAAATAGATTATTAAACATGTAAAAAAAAAAAAAGATGTTTACATGCAGGGTCTGAAATGAACCTTTTTCCTCATCTGCCACTGTGGCAGGTCACTGAACATTTCTACCGGCTGATTCAGGGAAGTTTTTTAAAGAAATTTAGTTATTTGCTAATTATCATCTATTTACCAGTAAGCATGGAAATAAAGCAAAACAATTAACTTTGTATTCTTTTCTTGGAAATGTATAAAATAAATACCAGCTATTGAGAAATATAATTATTAAATCATGTTTATAATAAAGTCCTTTTCATCTATTTACCAGTAGGCATGGAAATAAAGCAAAACAATTAACTTTTTATTATTTTCTTAGAAATGTATTAAATAAATACCAGCTATTGAGAAATATAATTATTAAATCATGTTTATATAAAGTCATTTTCAATAAATTTATAGGTAAATATTTGGGTAATTTGGCAGTAAATCCAAAGCAATTTAAAAACTACTTGCTAATTATTACCTAATCACCATGAAATGTGTGATCCTTTAAAATGAAGTGTTACTATATATAATATATATATATAAAAATAATTTAGGCTTTAGAATTGCTTTTTAAAAATAATATTTCTTAATATAAGGATAACCTGTCTGCCATGGTGGCAAGTGACTTGAAATGTTCACCTGCCACAGCCAACATTTCCCCTGTTATTTGGCAGGTGGCAGGTGCTGATTTCATTCCCTGTTTACATGACTATACATCTGTACAAAATGTGATTAAGTCGCATTAACTAGCTGCTAACTTTAGCAATGACCAGACTTTGACTTAGTGTCAGCTTACTAAGCTATAATACTGTATTTAGGTGATGGCTAGTTGACAACTTAACCTGCTACAGACAGTCAGTTAACACACCATTAACAGGTAGGTAACCTTAGCTAAGGAAGTAACCATAATGACAAAACATGGTTAGCTCTATAGCTAACATTTAGCTTGTTTACACATGCTAAACGACGGTGATGCTAAGCAAATAGCTAACATTTAGCTTGCTATTAGGCTGATAATTAACTAACTTGTTAATGCATAAAACACCACATGTTAAACGCTACCTACACATGTGTTTTTAACACTCAAAACAATAATAATAATACGCTAGCATTACCATGCACTATGCTAGCGTGTTAGCTTGTTGAGCTAGCCGCTTGGCGACGTCAGGGAGGCCTCTCAGAACAAAGATGTAAACAAAGATGTCATTTACCTAATGTTTTTTTAAAAAGACATATTCCGCTTTGCGAAAGCTACGTACCGTAAATGTTTTTAACTCAGATCCCAGAGGTTGAGATTCCTCTGTAGTCAACAACAGGGCCTGACAGACGCGGAGGCTCCGACAGACAGACAGCGGGCTGATTCTTTCTGGATGAGATGAGAGCTGCTGCTGCTGGAGGGTAGTGATGGGTTGTTCAGAACGAGCCGGTTCAAAGAGCCGGCTCTTTTAAGAGAACGATAAGAGCCGTCTCCCGTCCGAGAGCCGTTTTTTTTCTTCTTTTTTTTTTTAAAGGAACTGTTTGTAACTTTTTACACGTATAAATCTACCGGGTTGGTGTCCCATGCGCGCTCGCATATGCGCCCTCACGTGTGGCTACGCTCTTCAGACAAGACTCCAACACAAACTACATGGAAGCACCAAAACCTCAAAGTTATATCTAGCGAAGCCCGTCTTGCAAAACAGTGTTGGCAGCGGTCGGAGGACACGGGGGAGACCATAGCTTTGGTCTCCAGGGTCGGAGTCTCTGCTGTACTCTGCTCCTCTGCTCCTCTGCCTGCTTGCCTTCACTCACAGACCGCGCTCGTTCTCGCGCTCCACTCTTACATGCATGCGTGCACACTACACACTGCAGCAGACTTCGTAGCTCTGAGAATGTCTAGTAAATGTACAGTGGACGTTTGTGCAGAAATAACTGCTGCACCTCCTCCAGACCAACAGAGATTTCCCGTGTCTTGTGAAGTGACGGGGCGCCGCATCGTTCTAAACAGTGAGGCGACACACGTCAGCTAAAACCACAATATCTCTTTATTTCAGCTGCTTGGCAGTAATGTTAGCTGACCAGACGGAGGTCTCACCATGAATCAGTGCTGATCCTAGTGTTGGCTTTTCATGCTTCAGCCTCCCGACCAGGAACAGGGGAGACACCGGCATCCGGTCGGAGACGATAACGTTTCTCGCTGCATAGCCCCGTCACTTCACAAGACACGGAAAACCTCTGTTGGTCTGGAGGAGCTGCAGCAGTTATTTCTGCACAAACGTCCACTGTACATTCACTAGATATTCTCAGAGCTACTAACTCTTCTGCAGTGTGTAGTGTGCGCGCATGAACGTAAGAGTGGAGCGCGAGAACGCGCGCGGTGTGGGAGTGAAGGCAAGCAGGCAGAGGAGCAGAGACTCCGGCCCTGGAGACCAAAACTACGGTCTCACCTGTGTCTTCTGGCCGTGGTCGGGGGACTGAAGCAGGAAGAGTTGACACTGTTTAACAGACGGGCTTCACTAGATATAACTTGGAGGTTTTGGTGCTTCCGTGTAGTTTGTGTTGGAGTCTGAGTCTGAACAGCGCAGCCCCACACGAGCGCACAACAGTCCCTTTAATTCAAGGCGAAATGACAGGATGATTTTCTCTGCTCCACGGGCACTCCATGCACTGACTGTGACTGAATGTTGTGTTAATGATGTCCGTGCGACCAATCAGGTGATGACAGACAAGGATCAAACCGTCAAGCAGGGAGGGGCGTGGGTGCACGGAGCGCTGGCGGTCTACAGGTACAGAGCAGGAGGGAGAGGAGGAGAGAAAGAGAGAGGCATGTGGTGCGCGAATAGCAGACAAGATGAGTGACAGTCGGAAACGAAGCAGCATGTAAAATTACGGTATTCAGGAAATTATAAGGTTTAGTATAATTATATTGAATAATTTAAGTGATATATATGCGCACACATACTAATCAAAGATCAAAACAGCGCTAAATTTGGCTGAATTATAAAAGGCAAAAGTGGTAAAATGAAGAGCCGTTTGGGAGCCGAAAGAGCTAGCTCTTCTTGGTGAGCTGAGCCAAATGATCTGGCTCACTAAAAAGAGCCTGAATTCCCATCACTAGTGGTGAGCGGCCGCCCGGAGGCTGACGATCGCTTTGTCAGATACAGGAGCAAGAAAGGCAAGGCCTATAGAAAGGAGGATGGATTATGCGTCATCAACGCGTCGTATAACACATGCGCAGTAAAATCTGGTCTGCACTTCAGTTACACTGCGCATACGTTATAGCCCACACATCAAGACCAGTGCCCTAGCCTCCTTCTATAGGCCTTGGCAGGAAGGAGGGGTGGCCCGCCTCATAAAGGGCTGATTTTCCTGTTTTTATTTTAATTTTTTTTTCTTTGCATCAACACACTAAATAAATATTATGCAATATTTAGCACATGCACGTCATAGCATTTTTTTGGATGACATTCTGGTTATTTAATATTATTTTAAATGCACAACCCACAGGTATTTAGGATGTTTTACCACACATTATGTGATTTTATCCTTGTCCAGTATTGACTTACAGCCCTACAACTGAGTAAACGATACATATATACACATATATATATATAACATAATTGTATTATATAATATATATGTATGTATTATATAATATATGTATTATATATATTATGTATGTATTATATAATATATAATATAATAATAATATATATAATATTATATAATATTATATTATATAATATTATATATTAAACTGAGATGCTGATTTAAGTCAAATATATAATATAATATATATATATATATTATATTATATTTGACTTAAATCAGAATCTCAGTTTAATGCACAAATAAATTAAAAACACAGATGGTAATCACTAACTCGTGCTTGTTTTTTGAAGCACAGAAAAAACAGAAGAAGAAGAAGATGGAAGATTAAAGGTGACCATAGTTTCTTCATCAAAACACAGGTATTTAGGATGTTTTACCACGCATTATGTTAATTTAGCCTTGTCCAGTATTGACTTACAGCCTTACAAAAAAGTAAGTATTGACTTACTTTTGGAAAATATGCTTTAGGTCTATGTGCCATCATACTGTAGCTAAACTATATTCTATAATTTAGTTAAAAAAAAAAAAAAAAGTGGATTAATGTAGTTATTCTTTAAACTACCACGGGGTGGCGCTTTCTCCTTGTTACAGATCATTTCGAGCTGATGGTGCATTCAAGTGGTCCTCGAAAGCTCTCATTTCCTAGCTGGGTGCATAAATACCACTTTATCTATTTCTACATGTTGCATCACTACTGGTTTTATTTTCATAAATAATATAAATGTTTTGTGGCTTTTGTTGTCAAGCAACAAAGCGCTTTTTTTTTTACTTTTTATTATTCACAAGATGAATGAATTCACAAACAGTAAGGCAAAAATCATTACAATAACAAAGTTATGTGTTCAGTACGCAGATTGGAACACACTGATACACTGCAACCAGGAATAAACTAGGACACATTTAGAATGTTTAGTTTTCAAATTAACGTCAAGGGTCTAAATATTGTATATTCGTGACATCACGAATGGGTAGAAATGGGCTGTGTGTATTTCCCTGTGGATTGAGTGTTTCGATTTTCACAGTATTTATATAGGACTTAAACCTGCTTTATAATAAAAAAAACATGAAATCTCATTTTTTTATAATATGGGACCTTTAAAACTGGAGTCAAATTCCTTGTATGTGTACACATACTTGGCCAATAAAGCTGTTTCTGATTTACATGAAATGGAATTACTCAAGTAAATTACAAAATTATAGATAGATAGATAGATAGATAGATAGATAGATAGATAGATAGATAGATAGATAGATAGATAGATAGATAGATAGATAGATAGTAACTTTATTAATCCCGAGGGAAATTCAAGTTTCCAGCATCACAGTTCCATAGTGCAAAACATGTTAGTAAAAAGGCAGTAAAGAAGTTAGTAGTGCAAAGTACAAAGTACAAAAAAATATACCAGATATAAAAATACAAGATCTGAAGAAAACTGTTAAAACTGAATATAGTGCAGGGTAACAGCTGTGATACACGACTATTAAAAAAGTAAATATAGTGCAGAAAAGACTCTTAAAAATGATTATAGTGCAGGGTAACTCCAGTATCGTAGTGCACTGTATGCATTATTATCTGTATGACAGTGCTTGAGTAAATATACTATCCCACCACTGCAGATAGGTAAATAACACAAAAAAAGGCAACCAAATGTTTTTCCAGCTCTCCACATCATCTTCATGCTTTTATTTAGAAGGTTATAACCGGAAGTGTGGTGTTTTATTGCGGAGAGCTCGACACAAACTCATTTCCAGGGTGGATCCAAGGCCTATAGAAGGAGACTATGACACTGGTCCTGGGTGAGGAGTGCAGACCAGATTCTACTGCGCATGTGTGGTACCCCCGAAGTTATGACGTCTTGTTGACGCACGTCTAAACCTCCTTTCTTTAGTCCTTGGGTGGATCACAAACTGACGTCTCTCTCTCTCTCCCTCTCTCTCTTCAGTTTCAATTCAGTCAAATCATCGCGATCTGGCGGCCAGGGAGGTTCATACATACATGCGTCTTCTACTGACAAGAGAGCAGACAACACCTTTAGTGTAATCTCCAGAAAAGACGAGAGACATCTGGAGGGAGTCGTCGTCGTCTCCTTAACCGAAAATTAGTTAAACATCGAAAAACACACACAGAAAAATGGACGAAAAGGTTTTCACGAAAGAGCTTGATCTGTGGATCGAGCAGCTCAACGAATGCAAGCAGCTGTCGGAGGGACAAGTGAAGACACTATGTGAAAAGGTGAGATATATTTTTAATTAAAATAATCCTCTTCTCAACCCTTAACTTGGTGTCAAACTTCTTCTCCTCCTTTACCGCCACCTTCCAGACACTCTCAAAATGGCGTCTGTAGTTCACATTTCACTGCGCCGTATATTTAAACAACCGTTAAGCGTTCTAACTGATTTTGTCCGTTAGAACCGTTGGAAATATGAATGAATGAAAGAGTTTATTTCAAAAATAAAAATAAATAAAAACAGATACAAAATAATAACAAACAAAACAAGAGTAATAGTGTCCGAAAAAAGGAGTAGGTAGAAGTAAAACTTATATTTCCCTATACCCCTTTCTCACTTCTCCTCTAATAACTCATATCTTAGAATGATAATATAATATAATAATATAATGTCAAAAGATTAATAGCAGTGTTTCATTATAAAATGATATAGTAGGACATTAAGTATTATAGGATATAGGATATAAAAAAAGTCATAGTATAGCATGTCATAATATAATATTTCATTAAATAATAAAATAGTAGGACATTAAATAATATAGGATATAAAAAGTCATAGTATAGCATGACATAAAATAATATTTCATTAAATAATAATATAGTAGGAAATTAAATAATAATATAGGATATAAATAAAGTCATAGTTTAGTATGTCATAAAATAATAATATAGTATGTCAAAAAATAATAATATAGTATGTCAAAAAGATTAATAGCATAGTATGTCATTGTAAAATAATATAGTAGGACATTAAATAATATAGGATATAAAAAAAGTCATAGTATAGCATGTCATAATATAATATTTCATTAAATAATAATATAGTAGGACATTAAATAATATAGGATATAAAAAAGTCATAGTATAGCATGTCATAATATTTCATTAACTAATAATATTGTAGGAAATTAAATAATAATAATATAGGATATAAAAAAGTCATAGTTTAGTATGTCATAAAATAATAATATAGTATGTCAAAAAATAATAATATAGTATGTCAAAAAGATTAATAGCATAGTATGTCATTGTAAAATAATATAGTAGGACATTAAATAATATAGGACATCAAAAAGTCATAGTATAGCATGTCATAAAATAATATGATATTTCATTAAATAATATAGTAGGAAATTAAATAATAATAATATAGGATATAAAAAAGTCATAGTTTAGTATGTCATAAAATAATAATATAGTATGTCAAAAAATAATAATATAGTATGTCAAAAAGATTAATAGCATAGTATGTCATTGTAAAATAATATAGTAGGACATTAAATAATATAGGATATAAAAAAAGTCATAGTATAGCATGTCATAATATAATATTTCATTAAATAATAATATAGTAGGACATTAAATAATATAGGATATAAAAAAGTCATAGTATAGCATGTCATAATATTTCATTAACTAATAATATTGTAGGAAATTAAATAATAATAATATAGGATATAAAAAAAGTCATAGTTTAGTATGTCATAAAATAATAATATAGTATGTCAAAAAATAATAATATAGTATGTCAAAAAGATTAATAGCATAGTATGTCATTGTAAAATAATATAGTAGGACATTAAATAATATAGGACATCAAAAAGTCATAGTATAGCATGTCATAAAATAATATAATATTTCATTAAATAATATAGTAGGAAATTAAATAATAATAATATAGGATATAAAAAAGTCATAGTTTAGTATGTCATAAAATAATAATATAGTATGTCAAAAAATAATAATATAGTATGTCAAAAAGATTAATAGCATAGTATGTCATTGTAAAATAATATAGGACATTAAATAATATAGGATATAAAAAAAGTCATAGTATAGCATGTCATAATATTATTATATTATGACATACTAAACTATGACTTTTTTTATATCCTATATTATTATTATTTAATTTCCTACAATATTAGTTAATGAAATATTATATTATGACATGCTATACTATGACTTTTTTATATCCTATATTATTTAATGTCCTACTATATTATTATTTAATGACATACTATGCTATTAATCTTTTTGACATACTATATTATTATTTTTTGACATACTATATTATTATTTTATGACATACTAAACTATGACTTTTTTTATATCCTATATTATTATTATTTAATTTCCTACAATATTATTAGTTAATGAAATATTATATTATGTATTAGTATGTCATGAAATAATAATATAGTATCCCAGATTTATTTACATCCCAAATTAAATATATGAACAGCATCCCAAGTTTATTTACAACCCACATATCCATCCGGAGTTAAAAAAGTAGATATAAACCAACCCTTATCACAACTCTTCCTCAACCATATACCTCCCAAAAAATATCTGCGAAATAAAGACTTTAAAGCACACCTTGTTGTTAATAGTGGGTTAACTAAGCCAGGAGACGAGGGGTCAGCCATACTGTGGATTCAAGTCACATACCACATTTACAGCCTCTCCTTCATTCAGACTGTCAGTGTGACCTGTAACATCTCTTTTAGCTGTGGCAGTAAAAGTCCTCTAAAGTTTAACTGCTTCATTACTGTACACATAATGTCACAGGTTGTCTGCATGTAAGTGTGGTAGAAAAGGAAAATGTAGGTGATTTATGGTATAAAAAAACACCTATATTTTGAGCCTTTATGTTGTGAAATAATTTATCCTAGCAGCACAATGAAGCCCTGAAAAGGTTGGTACTGTGCAGTTAAAATGTGGGTAAATGTGCACACAATTACTCTGCTTTTCTTAAAGGTAAACAGTTGCAATTGACCTCTGACCTCAACCCTTCATCTAGCTTCTTATTTACCCCTCTTGTCATGTAGTTTGACAGACTTGTTACCAAGGCAATGAGGTAGGTAATTTTCATAAAACCATGACATCATATGATGGTCAAAGACATGTCATATCAGTGGGGACTCTTAACTAAAAGGTAGATGAATTATGGTATCAAACAAACACTATCCTGAAGTAATTTATCCTAATGTTATGTACTGTACAGTTAAAATGTGGGTGAATGTGCACACAGTTACTCTGTTTTTCTCACATGTAAACAGTTGCAGTTAACCTCTTACCCCTGCCCTTCATCTAGCTTCTTATTTACTTCTCTAGTCAATAAGTAGTGAGACTGACGTGTTAACAAGGCAATAAAGTAGTCAATTTTCAAACATAATCATGACATTATATGGTCAAAAACACGTCATGTGTGAACCATATTAATCCTCAGCTCTTGTTTCTGGTTTACTTATCCACATTTTAGGACAGTTATGTTGTTATTTATACAGAGAAACATAGACTTCAATGCAAGCTAATGACGTGGGCGACTGAACTCATTTGATGGCTAGCCTTCAGGTCATCTTCGAGGTCACATAGGTGTTGTCATCTGTCTGTGGCTTTGACCTTTTATCCACGTAACTAGTGGTTGCTTGTTGCTGAGCCAGGAGTTTGATCTTATTTAACTGCCACACACTTATTCCTAAAAAAAAATACAAAATTAATACAAAACAACAATTATTTATATATAATTATATTATTATTTTCAGTATCCACACACATGTTTGTCTGTCTGCTCTTGCTTTGGCTGGTAATTGGCCAACTGAGTCTGCAGACTTGTGAGCTGGAGCTTAACCCCAATCTCTCCTCAACATCCTTTCTGCTCAGACTATCTGCTGATTTCCAGCCCTAGATATCTGGGTTAAACAGAAAAACGTCACCCTTAAACCTATTATGCAAAATGCACTTTTCCATGTCTTTTAAACATCAATATCTGTCCCCAGTGTGTCTACAAGTCACCATAGTATCATAAAAGACCATCCTCTCTCTTTTTCTCCTGCTCCGTTTGTCCGGAAATGGGTGTCGAAAAACGCTGCGCAGCTTTTCCTTCTCTTCTGATGTCGTTTGAGAAATGCAAGCCACGTGAGGGTTTCCTGGTCGAACCAGAGCAGAACCTTCAGTAGCTGACCCCGCCCCACAGCGCGTCACTGTCTCTCCTCCTCAACCGAACTTGAGCAAAGTAGCTCCTACTGTTAGTCTGCAAGAACCAACAGAACAGGCTTCATGTACTCCCATCATCTAAATATAACATGTTCTTTCACAAAGGCTTTATGTAATTACACTGTTTAAACAGATGATATTTATATATTATATATATTTGATGTCATTCATGTAGAAGAGTACAGGTAGTAAATAGTGACTGCAAGCAACACAACACATTTCTGTTTCACAGTCAAACTTTATTTGAGTTGACAGATGACAATATTAATTATTCACAGCATTTGTAATCATCTCACCTGCAGTTATGTTAACGTGGTACAGGAGAAAGTCTTCAGCTCTGGTAAACTACGGTAAGCTAAGCTCCGGTGGTCTGTAGTCATGGTAACACAGAGACAGCTACTACTGTAAATAATATACCATTACTCTGATCTTCCATACATTTATCTTTTAGCAGAAATAATGAACTGACTACTGTTTCACATCTTCTATTTTCCACCCTGATGGTCGCTGTGTTTACACACCGTCTCATAGCGGTAGCATGTAGCTAACCCGTTAGCATGTAGCTACATGCTAACGGGTTAGCTCTGTATCTCCCATCTGCTCACAGCTATCTGCTCTCAGCTGTCTGCTCTCCTCTGGGATGATTCTGTCGGTCATTTCTCACAGATGGATCTGTAAAGTCAAACGTAAAACAGTGTATGTTTACGGTTTACAGAGTTGATGCATAATGTAAACACTGAGCTAACTAACAGAGCTATAAATAGCATTATTTACCTGAGAGAAACCGTCAGGAAAACCTGGAATCTGGACCGCAGATGTTCATCATTTGTCGCCGATTTCTGATCAGATTCCTCCGGTAACGTGCGCTGGGTGAAGTTTCTGGTTTATAAACTTTAAAGTGGTTTATAAACTTTATTCTAGCTCCTCTCTCTCCAGAGCTTCTCCGGGAGGGAGGGGGACATAGTGACGCTGTGTTGTTGAGGACGTTTGATTGACAGAAAATGCTGACCAATCAGAGCAGAGTGAGAGGAGACAGGCTGTGAATCAGGGGTTTTCAGACAGAGGCTGAATTAGGCTCTGAGGCAGGCAGACTCAGGCTGCAGTATGAGAAGAATAAAGGGTTTTTTGAACATTGCAGCATGTAAAAATGTTCTAGTGCAACATTAAAATACATCTATGAACCTGGAAATGAGCATAATATGTGACCTTTAAACCATAGACTCTTATCATCAAATGGGGTGTTGCTTGTTTCTTTAATTTTTTTTGCAATTTGCTTAAACTTGCCATCTTTTTTTATCCATTTTCCAGAAAGCCCTATTGTCAGTTTGTGGTGGTTTAGTTCACTGTACATTTTTTTGATATCCTGGATTTCTTTAGATTTGCTGTTAAGCTTAACCCTGATCACAGAGGCTAAATTTGGACAGATGTTTTTCTTTTTTATTGCCAATTGCTAAATCTCTTTTTCATTCTTTAGTGCAGCTTGTAAAAGGCCCACTACCATGTTTGGAGTGCTGTGCGCTTGAGGTCAATGGCACGCTATATTCAAGTGGCTGCTCTTTAATCCCAGCATTTCTTTTCTTTTCTTTCTCCTCATCTTTTATATGGTCAGTTTAAAATTCCCTGGCTCTTACTGTGTGGATCGAGATCTCAAAATCGACACCTTTGTGCCATCTTCTCGTCAATGTAGGAAGCTTAGGATGACATGGAGATGACTGTTGTGCCTTTTGGAGGAAATTGACGGTTTTCATTTGACTTATTTTGACTTCACATGCTTTTCCCCAGCTGATATGCTTTGACATGTCGCTGCACAATCAGATTGATTTGTAGGCCTCGTGAACAGTTGTTGTATATCCACAGAAAAAAAAACCCTCAAAGAACATGTCGATGCACGAACAGCACGAATAATGTTGTTTTTCTTTCCTTTTGCCCCTCACTGTTTCCTCCCTAATGAAGCGAAGATGCCATAAAAATAGTCGAGAGGAAAAAGGAAACTACACAGTTTCCTCCTCCTGAGGCTGCATCATTGTCACAGCTCTTATGAGCTCCAAACTACCGTCTACCTGCACTTAGCTATCCACCTCTCTTGAACCAGAATGCACCCACATCCTCCCTCATTTATAAATAGCAGAGGATATGATTGATTTGGAGTTACATCACTAACACTATCAAATCCATTGTTGCTAAGGGGATCAGGGCGTGTGACTCAGGATAACACTGTTCATTGTGACTCAGAGAGCGGCCGTCTCTGTTTTGGGATGTATGGGGGTGTGGAGGAATGTGATGTGCTGTGTAATCCGTCCTCAGTCTTTTCAATCCTGCTTGCCAGCTTTCTCAAGAAAGGCTCCAGAGTTTCTGTCTGGTGTCTAGTGTGTGCTGGGGAGGAGGGAATACTTGTCAGCTTCATCTTGTTTATCATAATCAATGCAAAATTTTCTCAGCATTGCAGTATTTCCCCCCCTCTCTGAGCGTTTGTTTCTTCGTTTGCAGAGTAGTGATGTCATTTGCTTGATCATTTAATCGTGTTTAAATTGAGTGCAGACAACGCTCTGTTCACCAGAAATTGGTTTTATGTTCCTGTCAATTAAACAGTAAATTTAATTAAATGTGTAACACGTACCTCAGACAGAGACATATCCTTTTCACTACCTTTTTCCCCCCTCTGTTCAAAAATAAACCTTTTGAGAGTTACATAACCATTCAGACATTGTTTTTGTCCTCAAGCCCTTCGTTGTATATACCTTCGCTCATTTGATTCCCTTTTAAAGCACCGTCAGCTAACCGTTGAGGGTCAATTATCTTAAAGCGAAGATCAAAACATGCTTTAAACCCAGAGAGATTTATATAAGGCAGCAACAGTACAGCAGCATTAAAAGGAAATTTGCTGATAAAGATGTGATTTTTCTCTTCAAACATTAATGCCATATGACATCATCTAAAGTGTGTCAGTATGACGTAATAATATGTGGTCATGCGGCGATATTTGCCCCACTTCCTGGAGCTGAAGCCTTCTGTATGACCTCTGTCTGTATTAAAACCAGTTTGATGCAGCTAGTCAGGGCGGCAAATAAAGCTGCGTTTGCCAGCTGAGGTCACGGTTTTACTAAGAATAATGAGTCAGTTAGTGAGAAGGACCGTTCCACCTGATGGTTTGTTTTCCTATAACAACGCCGGATATAATGAACTAAATTTGCAACGCGTTTCCATTTAGCAGAGCAGAAATCCCAAGATAGTGTTCTAGTGATATAAAAACTGTACAAACTGATATCAAAAACACAAAGTATGCAACAAAACAGTGAACACACTCGAATCAAAAAGACTGACGTGGACAAATTATTAAATGCATCTCAGCAAAATTCACAAAACTGTCCTAGAAAACAGACACAATGTACTGTCCTTTGGCTGCTGCTGGTGCTGATTTTTACACTGATTATAGTGCTGTTGTCAGGAAGATGCTTAACTTTTAAGCTACTATAAACATCTTGTGCGAGGTGAGGTCATTGTCTGTGGTTATAGTTGTGCCTGGTCATCAGGCTTAATGTCTCCAGGAGAACCTTTGGCCGTGTTTAACTCACTTTAATGGGATTATATTGCGGCAGCCGTTAAAAGTGCTGACTTCTCAGCACTCGGCTAAGCAGTTTGTTGACAGTGTGACGTCTGGCGTCTTTGGCACAGCTGTGATCTCGGCCGAGGGTCCCTCCCTGTCGCCTCGCCGTGGCATTTCAGCTACAGGTGTGGTCTGTACTTTGGCCGCGGCGCTTAGTAACCTCTGACGTCATCCTTTACCATTCACAGCTGGACTGGCACCCACGGTGCACTGTTGGATAAACAGATCTCTCACACACTAAGTTTTGAGGTTATTGCTAAATCCAAGCTTAAATTAGAAGTTATGAAAGCTGGTCACATTGAATTAGTTTACTTCCTCCAGTTTTATGTAATATTCGATTGAATAGAACTTAATCATGTTTGATATTGTATTGTTTTCTGTCATATTTTTGTTGTTTTGTTGCTGATGATTGCAGTGGAATGAGGTTATTTACAACTGCAGGATTTTGACTAAAGATTAAAAGTGTCTTCAGTAGTGGGCAAGGAAAGAATAGGATATAAAAAAAGATGAAAACACTGGCCCACTTCCTCTGCAGTGTCTGATGCAACCTTTAGCTGAACTCGGCAAACGGCGCCAAATAAATAAAATCAGTGGTTTAATATAGCATATAGTGAGAAGACATAACTCATATCTGTCATCAGACCCAGTGGTCAGTGCTGTGGCCTCACAAAAAGTCACGTTAACCAAGTCAGCTGAGCCAATTTAGGACACACAGAGGTGATATCTGACGTGTCAATAAACACATTACTCATGCAGTTCAGTGTACAGAGCTGTAAACAGTTTATTGTATTATTCACTGGCAAAGCAACTTAAGAGTATCCTAATGAATTATGAACTGCATGTGATTATCATAAAGTGGGCATGTCTGTAAAGGAGAGACTCGTGGGTACCCATAGAACCCATCTTCATTCACATATCTTGAGGTCAGAGGTCAAGGGACCCCTTTGAAAATGGCCATACCAGTTTTTCCTCGCCAATATTTAGCGTCAGTTTGGAGCGTTATTTAACCTCCTTCTCCACTCGAGCTTTAAAACTGAGCCTGCTACAACCTAAAAATTGCAAGTTGCATTAAAGAAATTTGGGGCGTTAAAATGAATTTGCGTTAACACGTTATTATCGCGTTAACTTTGACAGCCCTAAATTTCAGTTCTTTTCAAATTATAGAGTGTATTAAATGTGTTTAGCATTTAGTAAGGAGGATCACAGACAGACTGACCCGGCCCACTTAAAATGCACATTTGTTTATTTCCCCCTCGTCTCACTCAAAGTAATCAGGAGGATGAAAATATATTGCTGTTCCACTTTAACACAGGCATGTAGCTTTAGAGGTGGAGGCCCTGATCAATCTGTCATCCACAGTCCAGTCATTGAAAGGCCTCCTGCCACATGGTAGTGTGGGCACATGGAGGAGGGTGTGCATGTGGATGTAATATAGGTCAGCGTTGTGCAGCGCTGCATTCCCGTCCTGGTCACCTTAGGTCTGTCTCTCTGTCCCATATGGCGGGATGACAGGCCAACTTCAGTCGATGTCCGTTCTCTCTTTCTCTCACCGAGGTCACATTTGCTGTTTAAAGAGAACAGTATGAGGCTGCTCAGAGTGAGCCACAGACAAAACACCGGGCATTTATTAGGGAAGCTTGCCCCATATCTCCGACTCCGTGCGTCAGACATGTCTGGTGGTCATTCAGCTCAGTCTCAGACCTTTTCTCTCTCAGCCTGAGGATTTGTTTGCATCAAAGCTCCTTTAAAGAGCTCATCCAGCTGACTGACCCCCTTCGTCGGACCAGCCTGCCAAGCTAGACTGACTCCAGAATTGTGACCTTGTTGTGGGTCTCCAGATTTAGTACTGGTGCTGTTTAAAGCTTTCCCATTATTTTTAGTTTTGTTTTAATGGGGCAAGTGCTGCTAAAGGCTGCATAATCATGAGGCACCTGCTTAGTATAAATTATTAATAGAGATGTTCTGGTACTATTTTTTCCTTCCCGATACCGATTCCAATACCTGAACTTGCAGTATTGGCCGATACCGAGTACTGATCAGATACCAGCGTGATTATAAAAAAAATATATAGTTATACAATATATAGTAAATAATATATAGTCCAAACAGAAAATAAGGAGAATCTGTCATTAGACACACAGAGGTGGTTGTTTAAAGCCAAATGATGCTAAGTAAGAAGCTGACCTGCAAAATAAATCTGTAGGCGACCTACTGAGTCATACGCTGCCACAGCAACTTTTAGACTGCGCTGTGATGATCTGGGTAGAATGAAACATGTCCAAGAAAAACATTTTCCACTTTTAGACTTGTAGTGGCTGACTGTTGTGTTGCCATAGCCGTCCTAGCTATAACTGAGTGCTCTCAGAGTAATAATCATCCACAGACACTTGCGACCGTTTTCCACTCTGTTCTCTGCTTTTGCAGCATCACACTAATTGATTTTAGGAAATGTTGCAGTGCAACCAGAGCTATCTCTCCAAGCGCTGCGAGGCAGGCCCACAGGAAACCAGACACACACACACACTCGGTAGGGGCTTATTTCCTTGGAGAGATTATGGGGGAGATGTTGGGGGTTGTGTTGTAATCACCGTGTAGCATCTTAGACCCCACTAGAGGCTGGCTGATGTGGAAATTGTGCAGAGATGTTGGCAGGAAGTTGTCCGTTCCTGAAATAAAGATGGAGAACAAAGACTGACAAAGAAAATTACAGTGTGTAGAGCTGAGCATGTGATTACAGTGCAGGATCACATGGATTTTCCTGCATTTCAATGAGCACAACACAGTAAATCGGCACACAAAATATACACTGTGGAAATTGGACTCTTGAGGCGTTTTAAGCCCCTGTGGGGTTTTTGCCTCATCTGCAGTTTTTGTATATCACTCTTTTTCCTGGTGTTTTTTCAATTTACACTCATTGAACCACATTTAACTGTGTGTGTTTTTTGTTTTCTGCAGGCAAAGGAGATTCTGACCAAGGAGTCAAACGTCCAGGAGGTGAGATGTCCGGTGACGGTGTGTGGCGACGTGCACGGCCAGTTCCACGACCTCATGGAGCTGTTCAAGATCGGAGGGAAATCTCCAGACACAAACTATTTGTTCATGGGAGACTACGTAGACAGAGGGTACTACTCTGTAGAAACCGTCACTTTACTAGTATCGCTAAAGGTCAGTAATCATGTAAAAATTCGCTCCAAAACTGAAATTTCAAAGTGCTTTTTAGGGAAAAAAATTAACAATACCGCTCTGTTTTTTGCTCGCGTTTCAGGTACGCTACCGGGAGCGCATCACAATCCTCAGAGGGAACCACGAGAGCAGACAGATCACACAAGTTTACGGCTTCTATGACGAGTGCCTTAGGAAATATGGTAACGCCAACGTTTGGAAGTACTTCACAGACCTGTTTGATTATCTCCCCCTCACTGCCTTGGTCGACTCTCAGGTGAGAATGTGCATTGGCTGGTTTTGACTTAATGTTGTGACAGAGTTTAATGTTGCAGTGTAGAATGAAATATACAACACTACTAGTTTGGGAAATATTGGTTTGATGATGTGATGGATACAGTATTTACTACTTATACTGACAGTTTCCTCTTGTTCCTTCCAGATTTTCTGCCTTCATGGAGGCCTGTCACCGTCCATAGATACTTTGGATCACATCAGAGCACTGGACCGTTTACAGGAAGTGCCACATGAGGTAAAAATAATACTTAATTTTGATGTTCCTGGCCATGAAGCGGCTTATAGCTTTGCTTTTAAATATTATACAGACATTTAAGTACAGTAAAATAAAGAATTGAACAGAAAACGACAGGATTTGGTTGCAAAATAACAGATGTATGTCAGTAAAAGTAACTTGATCATGACCAATACTAAGAAGCAAAAAGGAAGCAATATGTTGATATTCTCTTTAACTCTGTGGTTGCTGTTAAGGTAATCAATACCAGGACTGTGTTGATGTTTCCTTGCTAACGTGCTCCTCTTCCTCTTTGTCCTCTGCAGGGTCCCATGTGTGACCTGCTGTGGTCCGACCCCGACGACCGCGGTGGCTGGGGCATCTCCCCTCGAGGAGCCGGTTACACTTTCGGCCAGGACATCTCTGAGACTTTTAACCACGCCAACCGCCTCACACTGGTGTCCCGTGCCCACCAGCTGGTTATGGAGGTATGTGTTTATGTAATTTTAGTATAATTCAGGTTACAGTACATAGACTTCCCAGATAACAGTCAAGAAGTTCCCACTACAGTGGTGTTTGTTCATTCTACTTGAATGAATGCTTAACAAAAACTGATCTAAATAAGCATAAACGAAACAAAAAATCCTCCCAACCACCACTGTTACAGAAAATAATAGGACAGTTATTCCAGCAGCTAGCACTCTCATATCGAGTTCAAAAACAGTACATTTGCATCACAGAAGCACTTTTTCCTGAATTATACATCTCTGTTGAATAATGCATCTGCTTCCCCCAGGGTTACAACTGGTGCCATGAGAGGAATGTGGTGACAATATTTAGTGCTCCCAACTACTGCTACCGCTGTGGCAACCAGGCAGCTATCATGGAACTAGACGACACCCTCAAATACTCGTTGTAAGTATCACAAAAGACTGGAGCATGTAATACTGTGGATACCTCAAAGCTGAAACTCTGCATGATTTTTGTTTTTTCAAATGTTTAAAGCCCCAGCCAGTGTTACTTTCTGTTTTTTAGTTAACGTTCTTACTCAAACAGAGAACACACCGACTCTCTCACTCACTCTCTTCTTTACCGTCTCCTGCTGAATTTGAATGAATCATTTTGGAGGTGCACCGTCCACCAGCACCGGCCACTCTCGTCTCAGCTCCCAGCACCGACACCGACACCGCACCGGGCTGCGTTGTGATTCGTTTATTTCTCTAACGGGGCTTTTCTCTTGTTTTCGCTTCGGCTGAAAGTCGTGCGCTCCCCGTCATCCGGACCTGTTAGAGGTCGACAAACCTCCAAAACGGCATCGGCTGCTTTCCGTTAATTTATCTCCCGGAGGAGACGGTAAAGAAGAGAGCGAGTGAGAGAGACAGTCAGTGTGTTGTGTTAATTTGACCTGTGGGATTTCATCTAATCCATTGTGTTGATTGAATCCGTTCTCGGCACACACAAGTGCCATTGTGAAAATACACACACTAAACTAAGGTGGAGGAAACTTAAAAATAAATTGAAAACCCTGTTAGCTTATGCAACAAGTTGTGCTAGTTAACCTCACCTAACTAACTAGAAAGACAGATAAACAGATTTATCGGTTTACCGCTGCTCAGACTCAATTTTAGCAACAACCTTCTTTTAATTTTGAGCACAAAATGATGGTATTTGTCCCAAAAAAATTCGCAAACTGTGTGGCTAACTTAGTCAGGAAATGACTCAAATAAATATGAAATATCATAGAAATGCCAATATACACTAGAGGGGGACTTTTATACCTGAAATGGTGATACAGGTTTT
This sequence comes from Sebastes fasciatus, assembly GCF_043250625.1. Taxonomy (NCBI): domain Eukaryota; kingdom Metazoa; phylum Chordata; class Actinopteri; order Perciformes; family Sebastidae; genus Sebastes; species Sebastes fasciatus. The sequence goes on from NC_133810.1 coordinate 9,440,076, forward strand.
GCAGAACTCAAATTACGTGTGTATGCATCATTGTCAAACAATGCTTAGTATTATGCTCACAGTATGTTTGACTTGATTTAATGATTGGTTGACAAATGTTTTTTCTACTTTGTTTTTTTTTCTTCTCCTCCCCAGTTTGCAGTTTGATCCTGCGCCTCGCAGAGGAGAGCCTCACGTCACTCGCCGCACCCCAGATTACTTCCTGTAAATTGTGACCTTTGACCCTTGTACAGTCAGGTCCTGTATTGCCATGATGATGTACGACCTTCAACCGATAACAACGCGAATGAGGAAGGGATGGGTGAGAGACTGGGGGGTGGGGGGAGGCTACACAGCAGTGCACATTGTATATCCACACAAAGACCTATTTAAGCATTTAGCAAAAAACAATGTCTGTGTGTCTATGAATGGACCAAAAGGTGTGTGCCATAATCATTACAATATTCATTGCTGAGGACTTGTATTGAAAACCTCCCCTGCTATGTAACACAACAGAGATGTTTAAATTCCTCATCCTGTACCTGGTGTAGCTGGACCGATGACACCGAGGTCCAAGACGAAAACATTTGCTACTTCAGATGCGGCTGTTTGAACCCCACATGCCATGGCTTATATTTAGGAGATCTGAACGTGATCTGTTTGCACTTTTGTAAATCTAAACAAATGTAACATATGTCAAAAGATGAAAATTATTTCACACTACAGATGTTTTTTGTTTTTTTTCTCTTTTTTGATTTTTAAAAAATTCCAAATAAAGCCCCCATCAGGCAAGTTTTACACAAGGTTTCTTTGTCCTGGGTAACTTTTAAGGAAAGCCCTTCTTATGCAGTCACACAGCTTGGTGTATATGATAGACAGATGATGGAGTGTTCATCCACATCAACTCACTGACTCCCTCTGAACTACATAGCCTGTTAACCAAACCATTTGAATAATAAAGATGAAGGTGGCTCCTTGATGCGAGTGTGCTGTTTTTCTGTCTTTTCTCTTTATGATACTGAAAAACATCGCCCTGAATGAGATGGCAACTGGTGTTATTATAGTCTGGCTTACAAGGTCCTTTTGACATGTGATTAAATTTGAACTGAACTACCTGGAAGTCAGCCAGTTCAGCACCCAGCCAGTAGGTCAGCCATCTGGGCTGCAGATTGGCTGGCAGCGCTACAACTGAGGAATTAGTTCAGGGTGTGTGGTTTGCAGAGGTTTACATGCTGTCTGCCTTCTTGGAGAGTGGTACTGCAATGGTAACTAAACCTTCTCACAGATACACAGGACATCTTGTTTTTCATTAAAAAAAAAGTAATTTTATCAAGAAAAGCAAAGATTTTATGTGTTCCACACACCAGTGCCAACATTTACCATCATCTTGCCAGTAAAGAAGCATCATCAGTGTGAGCACAGTGACCATTTTCAGGTCATGGCAGACATTTTGACATTTCGGTTGGAAAAGCAGGTGTATTAAATAACATAAACGATAGCTGCATTCCCTATAGGGGAGGCCCTGATGTTGTGCATGCTGGGATGGCTTACTGGGACTGCAAATTAGAAGCATTCTTGACCCTTTTACTGTTATTAGAAGGCTAAACTATACGATCCTGTAGGCTTTACCTTTGAACAGTGGCTTTCTTTTTAAAAATTAATTTCTCCATGTTGGTGTAAAATTATGAGTATAAAGTTTTTGATCTAAGACGACCAAGATGTGGATCTTTAAAAACAGGTCACTCCTGTTATGCAGCATGCAACGTTTATTTTCCCATGAATTACTTCCTCATATTTTCTTTCTTATGTGTCAAATATTTGTAACAAATAGCTTAAATTATAGATGAAGGTCTTCTTTATAACATAATCAAAGAATAATGCATATTACAAATACTTTTTTTTTTGCATATATTCAGTTTTAACAGTTTTCTTCATCTCCTTGTATTTTTATATCTGGTATATTTTTTTTGTACTTCGTACTACTAACTTTTTTACTAACATGTTTTGCACTATGGAACTGTGATGCTGGAAACTTTAATTTCCCTCGGGATCAATACAGTTTCTATCTATCTATCTATATATCTATATATGTTTAGGATAGGTCGTCGGGCTGCAAGTCTCGCGAGAGTTATTGGACGCAACTTGGAGGTTACTTTCAAGACCATAAAGCAGAGTGAGTATAAACTGTCACTCATGTCTTACTTTTCCATGTTTCATGATGTTAACCTGTTTCTCACTCTCTTAAAGTTCCACCCTGTTTGACTAAATTATGAAAACAGTTGGTCCGATCAAAAGAATGTAAAAAGATAGTTGATATAGTTATAAAAATATAAAAGGATAGCTAACTAAATCTGGATCAGTCACAGTGCTATATGTCTAATTTAGCTCCTAATCCTCCACCCTTTTTACACTATTGTTTCAACCCTGTCATTTTGTAGCAGTGATATTATCTTAAAATAGAAAAATTATGGACTTTTTAAAAGCAGCCACATTAGAGTAGGGAGGTTGTTTTTTGAGGTAACGTTTCCCTCTATTTCTGATTATAAATTAATTAATTAATTTCTGAAACCCAACTTCCGGTCTCACTCTGGTTGATGGTGTCCAGCTTGACGCAGCCGCAGAGACCGATGACGGAGACTCTGTCATTGGCTCACAGCGCTGCTTCCTCTGCTGTGTTATTGGCTCACCGTTTAATAGAGAAGCTGCCATACACACACACATATACACTAGAGAGAATACATCATCTCTCCCTGGAAGCATGTTGTGAATTTTTATGGTGTGGCAATGATGTCAGCGTTTTACATTGAGCCTGTAAACAAAACCAGAGACTAATTCCTCTGCATTTGTTTCAATAAGGTTCAGTTTATTCATTAATATATCTAATTTTCGATGTGTATATGCAAAATTACAATCACATTCAGACACCTATAGTCTTAATGCTAATAATATTTATTCCTAAACCTGAAATTCGGTCAATAAAAGCAGTGGTGTCGTGGTCGTTGATGAGGTAGTCCAGGGGTCTGCAACCCTCTTTAGCTCTTCTCCAGTGGCTCCCTGTGGATTTTTAAAAATGGAAAGGAATAACTGTTTTTTTTTTGTTTACATTTTAATTTTTATTTATAATTGTTGAAGGTCTATGGTTCGACGGTAGGACGGAGTATTAGGGCCACATTGAGGGGAAAAAAAGAAACCTGAGATTTCGAGAATAAAGTCATAACTCTACGAGAAAAAAAGTCGGAATATTATGAGAATAAAGTCATAATATTATAAAGTAGTAATTTAACGTGTTATATTCTTTTTTTCTCGTAAAGTTATGACTTTATTGTCATAATATTACGACTTTTTTTCTCTTATGACTTTATTCTGGTAATATTACGACTTTTTTCTCGTAAAGTTATGACTTTATTCTCGTAATATTACGACTTTTTTCTCGTAAAGTTATGACTTTATTCTCGTAATATTACGACTTTTTTCTCGTAAAGTTATGACTTTATTCTCGTAATATTACGACTTTTTTTCTCTTATGACTTTATTCTGGTAATATTAAGATTTTTTTTCTCATAAAGTTATGACTTTATTCTCGTAATGTTACAACTTTTTTCTGGTAAAGTTAACACTACGACTTTTTTTCTCCTAAACCGATGACTTTATTCTTGTAATGTTATGACTTTTTTCTCGTAATATTATGACTTTATTCTGGTAATATTACGACTTTTTTCCCGTAAACCAATCTGCTTGTGACTTTGTGGTGGCTTGCAATTTTCCCCCGTTGGGCATAGCGTAACAAAGACGGTGAAATGTTAACCTGAACTTGACCCAAGTGTGCGCAGTTTGATTGACAGCAAATAAGGCCCTGTGATCACAGCCTGCCCTGCTTTCTTTACAGCCATTGGATAAAAGCCAGATTTTCTCAGAAAATTGCTGAAATTGCCTGAAAGTTGCACCAAATGTCCCATTTCAGAACCTAAAGCTAACCTGATTCTTTGTGTTTGCAACAGGCCACCATACCTCAATGAGAGAGACCTGCGCCAGACACTAATGTGGTAAGTAGAGGTCGACAGAGGTCACTTTAAAATGAACAACAATGCGCTGTCAAGGAAGAATGCATCAATCTGCGTGTATGATCTAGTGATCCTGTGTAAGTCAGTGTGTGTGTTTGACACAGGCCCAGCTACAATATATTTCCTGGTCTATTTGGCCCACCATTCAAAATGCAAACCTGAGTCTCTGCCACAAAAAGACGCCACACATCAAACAAAAGCAGCGATCAAAGACTGAATCTGCTCTTCCTTTCAGGGCCTGCTCACTGAAGCACAGAGACACGTATCATGTTAATTAATAATCATCGTATCTTAAATTAAACCTGTTAGGTCCCTTTGTAAACACGATGAAACAGCTGGCACGATGAAAGAGGGTCGCAAATGGCTGAGGCAATATGCTCAAATTAAACAGGAGTGAAGGTCGCTTTGTTTCAGTGTTCCACTGCTGGCACACGACCCCAAGATAGGCAGGTTACTTTTAAAGTGAGCAGAATATTGATTACTTGCAGAAAAGTGCTCTTATTATCTTTTACAACCATCAGACATTACCTCAAGAAATAAGAATACCTTCAAAACAGTGTATTTAGTTGAGTTATAACCACAATTTTCCTGCAGATTACAGTCATCATCTTTGCAATCGACGATCTGTTATTCCTCAGCACCAGTGAGAAAGGCATTATCCCTCTGAAATCAAAATGATTACATCATTCACTTTAATTCAGCTCTATTTTAAAAATCTATTTTCCTCCTGCAGCCATCACGCAGTCCCACAGAGGATGTGTGTGTGCTGTAATGATGCCTCTCTCAATAAGTTCTTTATTAAAAAGCAGATTAAAATGTGCCAGGCAGAGCCAGACGCTGCTGCGCTGTGTGTGGGTTCTCTGTTTTCCTGATTGAGCCTCTTCTGCAGCAACAAACCATGTAATCATCCACATTTTCCAAAGCGCTCTCCTCATAATTGAAAATCTCTGTTTTGCAGGTTCACAGTGAAAACAGGCAACTATTTTCTGCTTTGCACAGACTAGGAACAAAGTCATCATTGAAATGAAAAAGATAACCCGTATCTCCCTGTGGATCATGATAATCAGTTTCAGACTCGAATTTCAGATCATTCTTTTATTTACCTCCATTCTCTCAATCATGTTTGTGTTCGTTATAAAAAAAAAAAAAATCAAGATCATGATGCAGCTTTTCGCTTTACATTATGCAGCCATCTGACTCCTGACAAGCCTCCACTCACTGGTGGACTAAAGGGGGCACCAAGGGAGGGTGGGGCGTCCATGTTCGAACAAACCGCAGCAAAAATGCCCTCTTGGATGCCCCTATATGGTAGATGAAACATGATTGAAACATGAAGTGCCCTCTAGGGTGCCCTTCCAGTAGACAAAATGTGATAAAGTGCCCTCTATGGTGCCCTTGTAGTGGAGAAAACATGATGAAGTGCCCTCTATGGTGCCCTTCCAGTGGAGAAAATGTGATAAACTGATCTCTAGGGTGCCCTTAAATGAAGAACACATGATGAAGTGCCCTCTAGGGTGCCCTTATTTGAAGAAAATGTGATCAAGTACCCTCTAGATGACCTTATAACTTGAGAAAGCATGATGCAGTGCCATTTAGGCTGCCCTACATGCTAGAAAACTTTCTGCGTGCCGGTGCCCCACCGTATGCTGCTGGTGCCCTGTTTATTTTTTCCGCCCCCGCCCCTCTGACAATCTGAGTCCAACACTGCATCACTCCACTCCATCAAGTTTCAAGTATCTTAAACAGTCACCCCTGTGGCCTATTTTAGATTGTGATAAGCAGTCTCTGGATCGTTTTTTTCCACATTAACATTTCATCCATCACTTCGGAAACGAGCTCATCCCAGCTGTCCGATTGTTGTGGCCCTGGACTGGGCAGGCGTCCAACCTGACGCACCCCAGCAGCTCATCCACCGTCCTCATGTGACCGGCATCAATTTCATTTGAGGATGCATCAGGGAAAACTTGAAGATTGTTCCCTATATGTAATAAACGTGCACGTGTCCCTGTGCAAAGAGGAAACGTTTTTCCATTTTTTCTGCGTTTGATTTCTTCCAGGGAAATCTACGCTTGTGATATTCTTTATTTATGTGTGTGTATGACTCACACTACACAGCAAAGTGGCATCTACAACTTTGCAAAAATGTAAACAAACTGAATCACAGGAAAAGCTATTTTTAACATGTGGATTACTAAATTGGTCAGCTTTCATCGTTTAGCTTTACGCATGTCTCCGTGCGATGACAGAGTAGCCCAAAAGTTTGCTTCTAGATATGGAAGTGACAACATGTTGACCGTCACTGATTAAAGAGGCCGGAGACAAAAAACAGGCAACACAATACAAGAGCTTAATCCAAAGAAACACAACTCTCAGCTGCACCGTGGCGGGACGGAGCCAGTGTGAGCTCCATTAATAAGGAGACGCCAGGATACGTGATTCTCTCATCAGCACCAATCAAATGCAGTTTATCAGTGGACGTCAGTCTTTGTTGTTGGGCCCACTTGGTAACGACAGCTATTCAGGTACATGCTGCTGCTGTTCAACATCTAAATTTAAACTCTATCATGATACAATGGCTGAACCCTGTTGTAAACAACACTATCAGAGATATATGTGTACGATGTGGCGGAGGAAAAGATCATGATAGATGGGTTGTTGTTAGATAGTTGGCTGATGATACCGGTTGTGAGGTCGGAGGAGAGGAATCCTGGACGGGGTGGGACAGGGACACATTGTGCGTCCCCAAAAAAAATCAACAACTGAGTTATATAACAATAGCTTAATAGAGATACATAACATTACATCAGCGGTGCATTGTGAAGTCATGTGATTACCCTGAATAACCTTGAGTTACTCCAAATACGGATGATTGGTATAGAGACAGATGCATATTTATTCATAGTAGCTTTAAATAATACAAAAAACACAGTCAATTTGGAATACACATGTATACATTTACTACAAATAAGACACTTTTGATCACTTTTAGAAAAGTATGTTGTTGCAGACATATGAATAACAGAATCAATACTAAAAAACTAAGGTTAAACGTGCAAAACAGCACATAAATATATACATAATACTACATTGTAGGGTACATATTGCATTTATATTTTCCATAATTTTAAAATCATTGTTCTAACCAGATTTTTGTGCCACATTGTTCCCCCATCTATCTCATCTTCTTTGTCTTTTGGAGTACATGTTAGTGATGTTTTCACATGTCAGACTAAATATAGAGATACAGATATAAACCCCAAAAAAGGAGCAACAACCTCTCTACCTCTCTCTCTCTTTCTCTTTCCACCAATTAGCATTCAGTATTGTGTCTCCAGGATACCTGAAACCATGACAACAGCAGGTTACTGTTCCCATCTGGTACCTTGAGCTCCATCTGGTGGTAATAAAGAGGAAGGTCACTTTGAAGACAAATTTAGGAAGACCCTTGTTAGAGGCTAATGTATGTCAATGTGTAGGCAGTTATACTCCATTACAGTCCAAACAAAACATGAATGTTTTTGCAAAACTTAGCATAGACACTAATAAATGTAACAAAGACCATGTTTGTGTAGTAGTGCCTTTTATTTACCTGAGCATGTTTTGACATATTGCACTTTGCACTATTTATTTAAATTCTACTTCAAATGTTTTTTTATGGTGAAGCATAATTTTGCCATGCTTATTTTCCATATAAACATATAAACAAATGAAGAAGAATATATAAATAAATAAAAGACATAAAATAAATTAAAAAAAACAAAAATAAACAAAAAAACATAAATAAATAAATACATAATTTAAAAAAGGGAAATAAAATAAATACTGAATAATTCAATTAAAATATATATAAAAACATATTAAAATAAATAAGTAATCATAATAATACAAATAATGATATGTTAAAAACTGTAATAATCATGAAAACAATAAAATAAAAATAGTTTTATTACTTGTATAACTTCACCATTCTGCTTCTGTAAATCATACATACATTACAGAATTAAATTTATACTGTCAGAAACTCTATTTTGACAAAATAATCTTTTTTATTATCATTATTTTTTAGGGCTTTTATTGCCTTTGTTAATGCAGCTGGAGAATGACAGCCACAGGTTGGTATCAAACGCAGGCCACCTGCCAAGCACTCAGCCTACATGGGGCGCACGCTCCACCGGGTGAGCTGGAGATCGCCCCTTCACAAAATAACTCAAGGTCTACTACTAACTAGCTTTTTCTGGATCTTTCAACAGCATCTCAAGGTCTTAATCAGAAAATAATGTGACCTCAGAATGAATCTACGGTTCAGGCAATAAGAAGTGATTGTATATTGGTGCAAGACTGTAACCTCTGTCTCTATTCATAGAGAAGTGAAAGACCATGAGATGTTGTTGAAAGCTCTGGAAAAAGACAGTGTGAGTAAACCATGAGCATTTTTTATGATACATCTTCAAAAGTCTGTCTCATTATGTCTTGTCATGACTCTTGTTTTGTTCATTTCAGCGCCACCTTGTTCCCATTCTTTGTGTTTGAGAAGAAAATGAATCCACCCCACATAACTTTGTTGTGAGTCAGAAAAAGAAACACCTCTCCTTTTTTTCCACGATGAAAACAATAATCCAAGCCTTGTTAGAAGTGGAGAGCCCACATTCTTGATTGAGACGCAATTTAGAAAGAAGGAAGATTGACAGAAGGCAACAAAGGTGCAACCCTACACACTTTATTTATATTTGTGGTGTAGTGCTAAGACAACAGTCAACTTGTTTGTGTGAGTATTAACATTTGATATTACTCTCTGCCTCTGGTGTCTGTCGCCACCCAGGGTTGGCTACAACCCCTTTGTTTTCATGCCTCACTGATACATACTGTATAGACTTATTGCTACAAAAAGCCCTGTTGTTGCATCAGTAATGAATAATAAGTTGCAACTCATAGTAATCCACAATATTCGACATTCGGACTTTGGTTCCACTTGTCTGTATAGAGATTGTGAGAAGCTTCCAAAACAGCAATTATAATATAAAAACAGGAGCTCTGTGTTGCCACATTAGACACAGAAACATTACATCAGAATCTGTTCTACTCAACAATGACTTGTTTTAAAGGATCAGTTCACCTAAATCACATAATAATCACACATAATTACATGGTGGTATCTTTCAATAGAGGTGAAGGCCATTTCCTCTGTGGTGATCAAACAATTGGAAAATTTAATTTGATAACCCTCACTGTAGCATGTGTTGGTTGCCAGCCAGTTCTCATTCCCAGGGCGTCAAATACAGACGCTTTGTCATGGTCGTCGGCGTTCCATACCGACGCATAATCCACCCTATAGCACCAGTATGAGACGCACTGGGTTTTCCATTAATTGCCATGTAAACCAATCCGCAGCTACAGGAAACGCTCAGAGAAAATGTGTCTGGGAGTGACTGTGGTGACGTAGTATAAAGAGCAAAAAGACCCATTAAGGGTAAGGGAATGGAAGTGATGGGTCCAACAAACACAAGGCTTTCATCCAGGAGGCCGCTGTTCGTGTCCCCTGCGTTAAGTTTCACTTTCACGTTACAATCAGCTGTTCAGTCATGTCCCGTGTTCACAACATTAAGTCGCATTTTCACTATACAAACGTAGTAATTTTAAGCCTAACCATGTTGTTTTTCCAAAACTAATTAAGCAGTTTTGTTGCCTAATCCTAAACAAGAGTATTTGTTTAATTCACAACGTTAAGCATGTGTTTACTGCGACCAAAAAGTGACGCCAAGGGGTCTGACAAAGTCAGTATGTGACGAGTTCGGAGGAGAACGTGTTGGCCATCCATATAAAAAATAGTATAAACCAGAACTGAAGGTTGACAGTTGATTATAAAGATAAAATTGCAGATCATGCAGCAAAAAAAACACGTTCCTGTTCACTCTCACCATCTTTTGAAAAGATTTGGTCAAATTTTGTCTAAATCCACTGACGCCATCATTTTAATCAATTTAAACTTCATCATCACCGCCGCTGAAAGCACCATCGCCCTTCACAGGCCCTAAAATCTGACCGAGACACTCCCAATGTACTGCAGGCTTGACCGACTGCTCAAACACTCCAACACCAGTCAGCTGTGTAATTAAATTACCACCATCGCCCATGCAGATGTACCGAGACATCGCAGGTCTAATGAGACAATTAGCTTGTACCATCTCAAAGCCTCGCTCCTCATTAGCACTGATGGCCGTGGGACACGGTGATGGCTCCATCACGGCCCCGCCCTAACACTCAGACTTCCAGCCGCCGCCAGGAGGTTTCTGTGGAGACTAATGGGTCATTAGAGTGAGACTGATGAGTGAGGTAAAAAGGCCTGAGTGACCTCTCCATCCACAGAACACGAGGGAGAGAAAGCGAGGGAAACATGCATTAAGCCACGGTAACGTTTAAACAACATACTTTATGAATACTGAAAAAAATACTGAAGACTGCACCTGTTCAGTTGCAGGGAAAACACAATGCAACACTGCATTATTATAAAGCAGGCCTCCCATGCAAGTGAAAACATTCATTTGAAATCCATAGATCATTTTAGGTATCAGTGTTTCCCAAAGCCCAAGATGACGTCCTCAAATGTCTTGTTTGGTCCACAACTCAAAGATATTCAGTTTACTGTCACAGAGGAGTAAAGAAACCAGAAAATATTCACATTTAAGAAGCTGTTCTGTTAGCTAGTTTTAAAGTGGCAGTAGGCAGTATATTTTTGGCATCATTGGGCAAAAATTCCATAATAACCTTTCAGCATATTGTAATTCAAGTGTTCTGAGAGATAACTAGACGTCTGCTCCTCCTCATGGCTCAACAGATTTTACAACTCATCAAAAACTTTCTCATTTTACAGCTAAACCTTACACTACAAGATGATTCTGAAAACATTTGAGGCGAGAAATAGGCATTATAGTAACAGAATATTGATTCATATTTGATCAGCGCTGCCTAGTTTGACCGTTTGGTCGGAGTTCGCGAGTGATTGACAGCCGGCTCCCATAGACAGCAGCTGGACAGCAGACTTCAGATCAGCTCTTACTGCTTGTTTTCCTCCGGTCTCTGAAATCTTGCAAATGCCGTTACCGGAGGACACAGAGGCACATGATTTTTTTCAGGTTACCTCTTCCATGTACTACTGTCATGATATAGCGACCGTTTTATAAAAATAACTTTTTTTAATCATATTTGCTCCAATCTCGCCTACTTCAGCTTTAACTGGGTACTTTTCCAATTTTTAAGTTTATATTTTAAATAATACTCCAAACTTTAAAAATAGCAATTTTATTGAGTTTTCTTCACAGAAATTAATGAAATGCTGAGATATAGGCCAACTGTATATTTAAAAAAAAAAAAAAGTTATCTTATAACCCTTAAAATCAAGTGAAGCTTTGGCAAACCCCCCGTGAAGCTTTGGCGACCCCTAGTGGGGGTCGGAACCCCCAGATTGGGAACCAGCAGCTTAGTTCATAGTGCATGTGTTGTTATTAATGCACAAAATAAATCATGGCATCCAAAACCATCAACTAGAATAACATTTTCGAACCTGGTTAACAGAACGAAGGGGGAAATGTATCGTAACCCTGTTGTTAAAGCATTTAACAGTTCATACACTATTATAACTTCCCATAAAATCTCACTGAGTTGTGGTCTTATAGTGCTTCATACACAGTATGTTGGTATATTATGAGAGGGAGAGATAAAGAGAAACACTCTCTCTGTATCAGTAGAGAGAGAGAGAGAGCAATGCACCATTTCTCTGCCCTTTCTATTAAAAGCACCTGAGCTCAGCAGTGATACTCTATTCCTGCCTATTTTGGCTGGATCCAGGCCTTTGTCCAGCCTCTGACAGACAGACAGACAAACAGACACGGGGTCACATTTTATCCATGCAGCAGCCAGACATAGAACTAAAAAACAATCTATTGCTACTCAGAAGAGTATGCTTTTAAAACTAGTCGATTAAAAACCTTAAAGAGTGTCTTAGTCCTCACCTCATCTCACTATTTACCAGCTGATAAAGTCAAGTTTTCTACTGGTGCTGAAATCCCACAAATAAACCTGTTTCCTCCCCCAAGAGCCTCGATAGCAACACATCATGTAAATGTGTTTTGCATTACATAAAGAGCATGCTTTTCATTCCTGGCTCTTGGGGGAGCCAGCAAAAGACCAACGCCGAAGCCGGGCCCTTTTGTCTGTGTGTGTGACCTACATTCTCTCAATAGTGAAATGCTAACAGGGCAGCGGGTCTATTGATAGCTGCAATCTGGACCAGCTCAGGGAAACGGTCAAGAGAATGATTAAACTAGATTAAATAGACAGTTATATTTGCTGGAGCATTGAGTGGGATTTCACTGAAGCCCTGCAGTGGGACTCAGTGTGTGACTCACAGTATTGAACTGCGTCATGTGATTCTGGTGGTCGATATCTGCAACAGTTTCTAAGTCTAAGAGACAATGAAGTCTGCAGTAACTTTGCATTACATGCATACTATAATGTGATTACTGCCAATAATCCCATAAAACAGTGTAATGAAGCTGTTTACAAAGTTACATTTCCCTATTTTTCTGCTTTGGGCTTTATGTTCATTCAAGTGGAAATGCCAAAATTACCACAGAACACATTATGGCTGCAACTAACGGCTATTTTCATTGATTAAGATAGTATTACAATTTCATAAAACCCAAGGCTGACATCAAATTGCTTGTTTTGTTTGACCGACCATCCGAAACCTAAAATATATTGAGATTATTATCACATAAAGCAAAGAAAAGCAGCAAATTGAGAGGCTTGGGGAGTGTTTTTTGCAATGAAATGTTTATCAAAATAGTTGCTGATTACTTTGTCTGACAATAGATTCAACGAAATATAATCGACTAATTATTTCTTCTCCAGAACAACTAACTATGTATCTATAATAATCTGTATAATTTCTAATCTGTATACATACTCTGATTTGTGTACTCAACATGTTATTACTGATTTAAATGCCCAGGCCTCAAATAAAAAACAAGAGACAAGAAGAGTTGTAGAAAAGAATAGAAAAGAAAGATAAACCTCCTGAGAACTTGTTGCATTCAGCTGGAGGTTGTGTGGAGTTGTGAGTAAAAGTAAAAAGTAAAGTCGGACCCCCTTCTCAAAAAAGCAATCTCAAGTCTCATAGCAACACTACATGCTGGTACATTTCTATTTTCACCTCTGGCTTTTCTATGAGGCACCTTTGGCTGTTTGATAGCTGCAATGGGAAAGTGGGAAAAAGGGGTTCTCTGCAGCAAGCCATAAAAATCTCCTTGATTCTGAGGGGCTCATCTTAAAACCGGACATTTACCAATAATATTTTAGATCCCTGAAACATTTTCTGCTATCAAATTCCATCTCTACATCGTCATCTTTTGGGTTACACAGGCATCAACAAGTGAAGTCGCAGTACTTGATTTAAAAGTCCATATTTTTGCTGACTTGATGTTAATCACTTTACCGGCAGAACCATGCAAGCACCGTGCATTAGCTACTGATGGATTATGTAGATTTAATGTAAACCACTTACTGCTGAGTAGATTATTAGATTGGTGCACATTAATTTTCATTTTCACCTGTTATCTGTCCAGAAGTCAAGGTGGGGTGATTGTATTAGGCTGGATGACAGGTTACATCTTCTTTAACAGACTTTTCGAGAGATGGATTGACACTGTTAGTCCTCTTCTCCACTGTCACTGCGTTATTAACCTCACCAAATGTTTGCAGCTATTTTATGAATGACACTGTTACCATGACAACAGACAAAGTTGATCATGATGTGCAATGCCTATGTATATATCTAGAGATATATCCCTCTATACGTGTGATAAATGCAATGCACAGTAAGTCACTGACGTCTGCAGTCACACTGTAATTACCTATGAGAATATTATGGGAATATCACAGGCTAGTGTAACATTAGAGATGAAATATAGGCCCAAATGGTCATGCGGCCCCTAAGACCCTTGTTTGAAATTATTATTAACATTTTTTTCTTTGGTTGTTTACAACACTGAGCTTGAAGAAACTTAATAGTGTTTTTAATGATGTAAAATATGTTAATACATTACCTTACAATTATTACTAACCAAAAAATATGTACATTTGTAATTATTATATCAATGTAAATAACTATAAACATGATCAGTTACACTTGTCATTATATATATTATATACTTGTTATTATACTTAAAAAATATAATTTTCCATTTATTTATTCTCTCCTGGTGAGAAATGGAAAGAAAATGTTCCTCAAAGTAAGTCATACAAGACACATTAAATCGTAACAATGTTTGTGCTACATATGGTGATTTTAAAATTGTCACCTGGATTCTTCTAATATTGATTTTTTAAAATTTAATTTCAGATTTTTTTCCATGTATGAACACATAAACACCAATACATTCCCTTCAAAATAAGAGTAAGAAAGCAATGACAGGTATTTCTACTTTGATAAGTTAGTATATTTATTACATTAGTGAGCCGAAAGCTGCTTTTGAGAAATTATAAAATGTCAAAATCGTTAAAAAGTACAAAACATTAGATGCAACAAACACCAGGAGCCAAATTAAAACAAGATTAAAAAGAACAAGATAAAATAAAGTAAAAATAAATATAAATAGGTAGATAGATAGAAATAAAAGAATGATGGCTAAAAGGATGGTGTTTAATATGGTAATGGATACAAAATATGATGTTTTAAAAGAGAATGATGGATAAAAAAGGATGATGTGGTTGTATGTGGTGTGTGGACTATAACTGGAGTTACTGCTGGTTACTTTGCAGGCTTGCAGCATAAGAATACAGTCTTTTTCACATATTGTCCAGGATGAAACAAAGTTAGATGTATCTTATAGTTGTATTTTATCTGTAGAGCGTTATAATTAACATTTGTACATTGACATATGTGTTTTCTGACATATAAACATAAAAGTTATAACTTTTTTTTCTCCTTAAGTTATGACTTTATTCTCGTAATAGTACGACTTTTTTTCTCGTTAAGTTATGACTATTCTCGTATACGAGAATAGTCATAACTTAACGAGAAAATAAGTATAGTATAGTAAAATATTATAATATTATGGCTTTTTCTCGTAAATTTATGACCTTATTCTTGCAATATTATGACTTTTTTCTCGTAAAGTTATGACTTTATTCTTGTAATGTTAAGATTTTATTTCTTGTTAAGTTTTGACTTTATTCTCATAATATTAAAAAAACATTCTCGTAATGTATGACTTTATTCTCGTAATATTATGACTTTCTTTCCCGTAAAGTTACGACTTTCTCTGTATATTGAGGGCTTCGATACTTTCACAGTATTTATAAGGCACTTAAACCTGCTTTATAATATGAAAGATATAAAAATCTCACTTTTTACGATATGGGACCTTTAAACAACCATGTTATGATGACTGCTGGTCACTTGCAAGCTTGCAGCATAAGAAAACAGTCTTTTTTTTCAGGCTTTTTTTCAGACATTTTTCAGATCTTCTTTTTCAGACTTTTTTTCAGACTTTTTTTCCGTAAATTTTTTTCAGACTTCTTTTGTCCAACATTTTTCAGATCTTTTTCAGATATTTTTTTTCGGGCATTTTTTCAGACATTTTTCAGATATTTTTTTTCAGACTTTTTTTCAGATATTTTTCAGACTTTTTTTTCCAGACTTTTTTTCAGATATTTTTCAGACTTTTTTTTCCAGACATTTTTCAGATATTTTTTGTCGGACATTTTTCCAGACATTTTTCAGATATTTTTTTTTTGGACATTTTTTTCAGACTTCTTTTGTCTGACATTTTTCAGATATTTTTTTTCAGACTTTTTTTTCAGGCATTTTTTCGGATATTTTTCAGATTTGTTTTTCAGACATTTTTTTAAATCTTTTTTTTCAGACATTTTTTCAGACATTTTTCAGATCTTCTTTTTCAGACTTTTTTTTCGAGCATTTTTTTTCGAGCATTTTTTTCGGATATTTTTCAGATCTTCTTTTTCAGACTTTTTTTCAGACTTTTTTTTCAGACTTTTTTCAGAATAGATCTTTTTTTTCTGACATTTATTCAGACTTTTTTTTCCAGACATTTTTCAGATATTTTTTTTCAGACATTTGTCGGATCTTTTTTTCAGATATTTTTCAGATATTTTTTTTCAGACTTTTTTCAGAATAGATCTTTTTTTAACTTAATATAGTTGTATTCTATGTGGGGAGCGTTATAATTAACATCATATATGTTATTCTGACATTAAAAGTGGGCTGTACCTCTCTGCTGCTGTCCAGAGGGCTGTGACATGCTGACGTCACCAGCAGCAGCTACCGAGCCATTTGTTTTGGTAGAAGAAGAAGAAGCGGAAGAAGCAACAACCGGATTGTGTTTCTGTTTATGGTCCTGCTTTAGTTAGACTATATACATTTAATAACAATAATGTCGACCCCGGCGAGGAGACGGCTTATGAGAGATTTTAAAAGGTACCGCAACGTGTTGGCATCATCTCTACCTGATTGTGTAGCTAGAAGCTAACTAGGAGCTAACGCTAAGCTAAGTTAGCTTAGCTTAGTTAGGTGCAGTTAATGCTGTATATAAACAGATTTACTGGCGTTATTGTGGATTAAACTACTTATTTTATAAGGTTTGGCTTTACACAAGCGATATATAGGAGTGACAGAGGAGTTATTGTGTGTTTTCAGTGCTTTTTGATGATACCAGAAGAAGGCTATGCAGTGTTTTCTATCCTCTTTCTGTAACGTCAGTCTTTGCATTGTTGTTTGTTTGTTTGTTTGTTTGTGTAGCTGAGGTTACCTGAGGTGGCTTTAACGCATTAAAGGTGGACAAAGGGTTCAGCATTAACTGTAGCAGTAGCTTCTGGTGCAGTTAATGCTGTATATATAAAGATTGAGTGGCGTTATTGTGGATTAAACTAGTTATTTTATAAGGTTTGTCTTTACACATGACATCTAGAGGAGTTATTGTGTGTTTTTATTGCTATTTGATGATACCAGAAGAAGGCTATGTGGGTTTTATGCAGTGTTTTCTATCCTCTTTCTGTAACGTCAGTCTTTGCATTGTTGTTTGTTTGTTTGTTTGTGTAGGTGCGACTAGCTGAGGTTACCTGAGGTGGCTTTAACACATTAAAGGTGGACAAAGGGTTCAGCATTAACTGGCCCTGATTGGAAACTAAATGTGACAAGATTTATCCTGATTACTCTGTGTAATCTTGCAAACTGTGGGTTTAAATTCTGCTGCTATAAGTAAATTCAACCAACCATCCACCTTGGTAGCAACATGGCTCACAGGTGTTGCACAGCTTAGTGTGTGTGGTGGTCAGGGGGTGCTCCATCTCAATATTAAGGATGTCTTGATATGTGCCTGCCACCTCTTAATAATGCTTTCTTAAAATTAAGGTAACACTTCATTTTACAGGTCTTCAAATTTCATGTCAATTAGGTGATAATTAGCAAGTAACCTATTTGAAATTTCTTTGGAATTACCCCAATATTTATTTTTAATATTAATCTAAAATTACTTTATTATAAACACTATTTAATAATTATATGTGAAAATAGCATTTGATCATTATCATCGGAGGTGGAAAACCAAAACTAATAGATGACACTTCTGATCAGGCACACATCTCACCAGTTTTGGACTTATTGTAGCTAATGTAATGATTCAGGGAGTTTTTTAAAGAAATTTCAAAGAAGTTATTTGCTAATTATCATCTATTTACCAGCAGACATGGAAATAAAGCATATCAATTAACTTTGTATTCTTTTCCTGGAAATGTATTAAATAAATTACCAGCTATTGGGAAATAGTGGAATATAATTATTAAATAATGTTTATAATAAAGTAATTTTCAATACATTTTGAGGTAAATATTGGGGCTAATTGGCAGTAATTCCAAAGAAATTTCAAATAGGTTACTTGCTAATTATCACCTGAAATTTGTGGACCTGTAAAATGCAAAGTTAATGTATTTAAACAATCCCAATATCCCTCCCCTGTAAAGTATTATATTATCAAACTTGTGCTGATGACAAGAATATGTTTGGGTGTTCTGGGAGAATCACACCTGGCAAGAGGCTGCTTGTAATACCTGCCATCCCCAATCTGGTGCCTTGCTCCATATGGCATCCTACAGTACGCTTCTGTGTTTGTGTGTTATTCTCACACACACACACACACACACATATACACACCTGTCGGTGGAAAACAGATCCTAAGCTGTTCTACTAAGAGCAGCCGTTGAAGCAGGGCGGATAAGGTGTCACTGTAACTCCACTCTGCTGTGCCAGTCCCCAGGTGGTAAACTGTAACACTGAGGCAAGGAAAACACAATGGCACATTCCTGGATCAGTCGGTGTGTCCACGCCAAGGCTGGCTGATTAAACTCAGTTTGTGTGTGACATTGCCTAACCTCTCTTGTTTGATGTGTAAGTCAAATTATTTGCACAATATGTGTCTTGAAATTGAGCTATGTAATTTTTTGAACAACAACACTTAAATGTGATATTTTGGCTCAGTACCTTGTATGTGAAGTGACACTTTGGTGTTGAAGTGCTACTCGGAAAATATCTGAATTTCTTCAGATTATATTCATAAAAGCAACCCTTTCATTTCTTCTGCAAATGTATTTAAGCAAATTACACTGTGAGACCAAAAACCTTAAACCTCAATACCTCCTGTTTATTTTTTCTATCCTATTATTGCTCCTCACAGTATTTTAGTGAGCTTTAAAATAGTAGTTTGTAGTAGGGCTGGGTAAATCAAATATCAATCAATCACAATATTTTTGACCAAATACCTTGATATCGATATTGCGACAATGTTATAGGGTTAACTTTTGGTGCTTTTGCAAAATATTTACCCAATGAGTTTTTTGATAAATAAACATCAGTAATGTGGATATAATGACTAAGTGGGTAAAAGCAAATAAAAGAACAGTTTGAACAGTCTGGTAAGTTCAGAAAACCAGGAAAACACAACACTTATGCCATATTACGATATCCAAAATCTAAGATAAAATCTAGTCTCATATCACAATATCGATATCATATCAATATTTTTCCCAGCCCTACTTTGTAGGCTAGTCTGGTTTGGGTTGTTAATTAAAAACTAGAGCAACATTTTCCCTTATATCTATATTAACACAGTTAAAGTCTTATTGACATTGAGTGTTTGCGTTGAGTTTAGTTTGTCGTTCTGTAACCCCAGATGTTTGTTCTCACAAAACTAGATAATTTCTAGCAGACCTTAGTCAAACAAGTTTTATGTGTACAGTATGTCTACTTACTGAATTGACTGCATGATATGGAGGCTTATCTTGACTACACTGTTTTGGCTATGTTATTACTTACAGAAATGATATCTAGGTCTGCTAATAACAATTACATTTTGATATAAAATTGTCATTATCAATTCTGCTGATTATTTTCTCGGCCTAAATGTTGGAAAATTGTGATTCCACCGCAGAGGGTGATGTCCTCAAATGTCTTTTTTGTTCGACCAAGAGCCCAAAACCCAAACATATTCAGCTTAAAAGTATATAAAACACAGATAAACAGCAAATCATCCCATTGGAGAAGCCAATGAGAGAATGGTTGGTTGTTTTTTTTCTTGATAAATTACTTTTATATCAACTTAGTTTCTTACTGCGGCTGCAACTAACGATTATTTTCATCGTTGATTATTTTCTCGATTAATCAATTAGTTGTTTGGTCTATAAAATGTCAGAAATTGATAAAAAAATCACATCGATCAGTGTTTCCCAAAGCCCAAGATGACATCCTCAAATGTCTTGTTTTGTCCACTACTCAAAGATATTCAATTTACTGTCACAAAGGAGTAAAGAAACCAGAAAAAAAAATTACATTTAAGAAGCTGGAATCAGAGAATTTTGGAAAAGAAAATCTTAAAAAATTACTCAAACAGATGAATCGATTATCAAAATAGTTGACGATTAATGTAATAGTTGACAACTATTTGATTAATCGGTGCAGCTCTCTAATGCTTACCATTGATTAATCAACTAGTTGTTTTATCTTTTTGTCAAAATGAACCATCACACACTGCCCACTACTTCCCCTAATCTGCTGTCTGCAGACTGATCAGTAATCCCCAGTTTTCAAGTAAAATGCAGTAAATATCAGTCTGTGTAGTAGTGAAGTTGTGAGGAGCATCCCTCCAACAGCAGAGAGCTCAGGCAGATTACAGTAAATGAGGTTAATTGCAGTGGGTCTGTCTGCAGCTGGGGACTTAGACGTGGATCTATTCACACGCAGACACACAAATCAGCCTACCTTGTTTTATAGCTGTAAGCTCTTATTAAACCAGCTTTTATACCAGGAGTGGGATTGTAGGCATAAATAGTCTGTGGTGATTCTGGACATGTTCCACATGCATTGGTGATCTGAAGCAAGACCTTTTAATGGGACACAATAATGTACCCTGAGTATCAGCAACGGACCCGACAGAGTCAGACGGTTATAGTCTATTCTGAGTACTGAGGCTCATTTCAACATACTGCCTTTATTCGTCATGCAGGCCTGTTCTTATAGCCTGCACCGATCAATAGTTTAACAAACCAGAGGCTGTTGTCGGGAAACTTAATTTAAAATGTCGACTTGCGACATCTGTGTGTTTTGATTTGTTGACGTCTTTGTTGCTAAGCAGTTGTTGCTGTGGCGTTGTTGCACTGCACTTCACAGAGATCACTTGTCGGTCAAACAACTCTGGGCTGTTTTCTTTTGTGGAGCTGGAGCTAATGATTATTTACATTAATGATTACTCCACTATTATTAAGAATTCACCTCAGGCTCCGACAGTTTTCACTATTTTCTTACATTTAATTGATTACCTGATTAATTGAAAAATATAATATGCTGATTAATCAATAAGGAAATGAATAATTGTTAGTTGCAGCCCTACTTTTAAGCACCAAATCCTCACATTAGTGAAACCAACATGTTAGCATAAATCAGTTATGAACACAGTCTTTCAGTGCGTTACAATATCCGTTCTACCTCGGTATTTAGTATGCCAGAAAAAGATGTATTATGTCCCAATACATAGTATGTCAAATACAGTATGCCAAAAATACCAGGATGTCCGACTACATCCAGTCACATTTTGCAGTATGCAAGCCAACATGCTTTTCTGGCTATTCTGACCCACAATCCTCTGCACAGCAGCTATATGAGCAAGAGGGTCAAAGTTCAACGCGCAATCTTATGAAGAAATAGTATGTCCTAGTTGTATGGATACTGCATGTAACAGTATGTACTTTGAAAGGGCAGCTGCAGTATGTACCAAAAGTTTAAAAGTATGCAATTTGGAACATAGCCAGTCAATCGACGTATTAATGAACACAATATTTTAACACTATTTCTTTGGATTTCATGTTGCACATCAGACTTGACTTAAACATTGCATTCCTAACTTTGTAAAACAAAATGTGACCAATAAATATAAATGTATTTAATTGTTTATTATTAAAATAATAAATCATACACCAGTAACTTGGTAAAAAAAATCTTCAAAATGAACAGGAATTACAATTCACGTGTAAACCTTTTTAATGCAGCAACAAATTGATCAAAACTTAAACAGGAATTAGAATTATAGTATATAAAGTATATAGTAAATAAACATTAAATTGAATTGATTAGATCAGCAGCATTGTCACCGATATCCGATCCAGCTATTTGAGTCATTATCAGCCCGATATCCGATAGAGGTGCATCCCGGTTTGACTGGAGAAGTTTCGATACTACTCTGTACTGGGTTGTTTTGGTAGATTCCTGAAAGGTATCGAGTTTCGATACCCAGACCTACTAGTCCCTATTGTGATTCTGATAAAATTCGGATTAATTGTGCAGCCCTCAACGTATCAATCAACAAAACATTTCATCACTATGTCTTTGGATTTCATGTTGTTGTAGTTTGAGTTTCTCTGTCCTCCTAACTACCCAGTTCTTCTATTTATTCCAAACACACCGACGTTGCTGCTGCTGCAAATGTAAAACACATCACCTCCTCTGCACCAGTTTGTTTTTCCTGGGGAAAAGAACAGACACTGAGTGTCCAGAGCTTTTATGAACTGAGCTGCGGTTCGGTCATCAATGTGTTTCATTAAGATCAGCGATGGAGAGTAACAAAACAAACATTCATTGATAAACATCAGGGTGCCTCTCCTTTCTTTCAGGGTTTGTATATGTGTCTGTTGTGTATCCAGATAGCCTGATCATGACAATGTTAGCCAGAGGTCGTTCCAGGTGAAGGTCGACTCAGAGCTCTCAGGGCTTTGATGCTCGAGTTATGATGCAGCAGTGCTTCAGATGAGCGTTAATGGTACAGCTTATGTTAACTGACATGTGACAGCAAGATGTGCAGTTGATCCTGCAAGCCTGGCTGCCGACTGAAGTCATGTTGATACAGCAGTTCGTGTTTTGACTGATAATTATCCTGCAGTCAAGGTGTTAATTAAAAATCCTCACGCTCTCTCCCATCCTTGTTTCTACCCCCTCCTTCTTTCTCCCCCGTCTTTCTTTCCTTCTGTTTCCATTTTCTGTCCCTTTATCTCTGTTTGCCTCTTTTTGCTCCCCATCTTCCTTTTGTTTTGTTCTCATCTTTTGTCTCTCTTTCTTCCTGCCTTTTCCTTTTGTCTGTCCTCTTCTTCCTCTTTTGCTGTCTGTCCTTCCATGTCTCCCCTTTTTCTTTCTCTCTGTCCATCTTCCTGCCTCTCTCTGTGTCTCTTTTCCTTGCATCTCTTTCTCTCTGTCTTACCCAGACTTCAAGAAGATCCTCCCACCGGTGTGAGTGGAGCACCATCAGAGAACAACATCATGCTTTGGAACGCAGTTATTTTTGGGTGAGTCATGCTCTAAATCCAACTCCACCCTGCTGCCGATACTGTGCCACTATGATTGTGATGCACATATTCCCCCAACCCAGCCACCCCTTTGCAATCTCGTACTCCTGCTTTTTAAAAAAGTTTATTTCTGATTACAGCCCTGATTGTAGAAGAGAACAGTTTGGAAAAACAGCATGTAGAGACTCCGCAAGTGGGTTGGAAGAGCGGGCTGGGAGACACTTTTGGGGATGTTGAGGGGTCAAGAAAGGGGAAGAAGAAAGGAAAGAAGTATCCCAATGTCCCCCCTAAAGCCTTAAGCCCTGAACCCTCAGGGGCTTTGCCCTAAGAGACCCACATTTGACCCGTTTTTGCCCTCAAGCACTTGATGATTTGACAGTGGGACAGCACTAAACCCCTTGCAGACTGACTTTTGTTGGATTTGTGATATTTTTTGGTACACAATTTGAAGAGCAATTGAAAGGAGAATGACTCACGAAAAAAAAGCAAAAATAAATGTGCTTTTTTAAAACTCTTGTCATTTTTAAAAATGCACACGTGTAGTATGAAATTCAAAAGTCAAAGCAAAAAAAATAATAATACCTCCAAGAGCACAAGCAAATCGCAAGCAACAACAGATAGTAATTGAAAACTCCACAAGAAGCAAGAAGGTGCTCCAAAAAACAGACACACTTGGGTTTATTCAAAGTTAAAGAGGAAGCTGCCAGAAATGTAAAACAGGTGGGCAGCTGTTTTAATTGATCCTTTAAACAGACTGTGTGAATGTGAGGAGCTGAGTAAATACACACTCTGGCGTGCAGAGCAAGTCCTTGAAGAATAGAGAGATGTAATGGTTATGTTTTGCTACAAGCAAAGGCCTTATTGGTAGCATTGGGAATTTTTTGAAATTTGGAAATTATTTTATTTCTCTCTCTTTGCCTTCTGCAGGCCTGTGGGAACACCGTTTGAAGACGGTAAGTCCTCCAATTTGATTAATCTTGTACATAAAGTGCAGGCTCAGTGGGAGCACATTTATCCAAAGCTCTGGGTTTGATTTAGCTTCCTGCTGCTCTGTTATTATTGTGGAGGTGCATTATTCAATCCATTTATTACAGCCGTCTGGGCAGTGTGTTGTTAAAGTGATGGTGAGTGATGGTGGGTTACAGATCCGAGCAATCAATCACAAAATCACACACTCAAAAACATTCCCACACCTGTAAATAGATATTTTCAGAAAAGTACTGTATAGAGAAGTAATGGGATTTCTGAGGGAGTTTTTTAATAACAAGTTGACTCGCGCTAAATTAACTTACAGTGCAGTTTGTGGACTGAGGCCCAGATCAGACAGAGCGCGTTTAAGCAGCCTGGGGCGGGTTTTTGTAATTGTTTTCAATGAGAGTGAAGCGTTTTGCGTGCCGCTTTTGAAATGCTGAGCGCCTTGCGTTTTTACAGGAACGCCTTGAACACCTCGAGTTGAGAAAAATTAAACTAAGAGGGGAAAGGGGCCCAATGACAGTAGTGTTTTTTCCTTTTGTTGGATACCCGGAGCTTTATGACTTTACCAACCGTAGTTACCATGATTTGAACAGAAAATAGCAGGAGGCAAATTAGTGCTGTACTTGAGATATCCGGTAAGTTGTTTTCATTCATTTAAACTGTACTGTTAACTATAAGGTAGCGTACAGTTCATGGTTTGTGTTAAGATAATGTTAGGTCACATTCTGTGGTTCCCTAGCAACAATTTAAAAAAAAGACACAGCAAACTCAAACTGCAAAAAAAAGCTTGCTGATATAAGATAAGATAAGATAAGATAAGATGAACCTTTATTAATCCCCGGAGGGAAATTCAGGTGTCAAAGCAGCAACATCAGCAAACAGAGTGAATCACAGGAGAGGTAAAGGTATACAAAAATTCTAAAGACAATAATAGAGATATAAAAGATACAGAGTGAATGTAGTGAATATAGTTTAAATCACAACTGTTAATGAGGATATTTTTTTATATGAATAGATATCTTAATATGGCAAATGTACACAATCGCATAAAATAATCAAAATAATGTTGAAAGCAATGAAATACCTTCCTTGTTATACATTAGCAGGTGATCAGGTGTTGATGAGAAGTGGAATACAGTCCAGGAAGTCCAGTTTGACAAACAAATCTGTGAATCTTGACGGCTTCACAGACGGCAAAACATTGCACAGAGGTTTATAATACTTTGACACAGGATTGGCACAAAATTGGTACAGCCGTAATGATCTTACCTTTTTGTCGTGCAGATCGCGTGATAAACAGCAGAAATACTGCATTCATGTTACAAAGTAATCTACCAGGAATGTGCATAAGAATGTATGCGATCGATTGGCCACCGCAGAGCCTTGCCTGATGATGTTGCGTTGCAGCAAAAGTTGAGCCTGGTTGAACTTTTTTTTCACACGGGGCTACTGTCGGTATGAACGCAGCCTTACACCAAACTCTCTGTTCTCTTAGTATGGTTTTTAATTACAGTATGCTCTGAATTTTTAACTCCAAATAATTCCAAATCGAGTACCCGAGTACTCATGCCCATCCCTAGTATCTATCTGGTAACTATGTTTTCATCGCCTCTGTAATTAAGTGGCTGACATCAGTACCAGTAACTGAGTAGCAGATCATTCATTAGATGTGTTCAGTTGGTAACGAACTTGCAGTTCTGCTGTCTAGTACATACAGTACACACACACACACACATTTCTGCACGTACACACACTTCTTTTGCTTGTAATTATGACTTGGTTCAGGCAAGAGAAGCGCTGACTCAGGGTTTATTGTTTTCTCTTGTTAGGCTTCTCCCTCCTTTATTCTCCTTTTAGCCTGCAGAGTCGACATCTCTGCCTCAGAGAAGGATTAGCTTCTCTTTCCAGTCGAGCCGGCTGTATTTTTAGTAACGTAATTGTTTCTCTCGCTTTCTCTGACCTCCTCGCTCCTTCACATCTGTATTCTCCTCACAAAATGACTTGTGTGCGCGCCTCACACTCTCTCTCTCTCTCCCTCTCTCTCTCTCTCTCTCTGTCGTTCGCTCTGTCTCTCCCCCTCTGTGTCTTTGCAGGAACGTTTAAGCTGCTGATAGAGTTTTCAGAGGAGTACCCAAACAAGCCTCCCACAGTTCGGTTTGTCTCCAGAATGTTTCACCCAAATGGTAAGCACACACAGTTTGTGCCTCCATTATCACAAGGTGTCAAGTTCCTCTTCATTCAAGCTGTTTCCTATCATTCATCTCCTTTCCCAGTTTATAATGGAAATTAATTTAGTAGGTTAAATCAGTGAGGCTGGCAGTAAAACTCCAAATTAAGTTTTTGGTATGTGTGTGTTTGTAAAGCCAACCAGATGAGTTTGCAACCAAAAAGTGTTCGTTTGGTTTTGATCGGTTTGTGCTGCATCTTTTATCATTTAAATTTTGTGTGCTGTATTTGCTGATTCCACCAGATCATAAGCTGTTTTTGTTTACTGTGTTTTCCTCAGTGCAATTTGGAATATAGTGCGAGCTTAAGAAATTATAAAGGTCTCCAGGATTCATCTTCACCATCTGTTTTGTTTAAAAAGCATCTGTTTTTTCAGTCTTTACCAAATCTATCTCGGTGACACAGAGACATAATACCTGGTGTTGTGATGTTGATCTCTGTGGTCTGAAGCTTGTCGTCTCTCTTGTTTACCAGTTTACGCAGATGGCAGTATATGTTTAGACATCCTTCAGAACCGCTGGAGCCCCACGTACGATGTGTCGTCCATACTCACCTCCATCCAGGTTGGTTGGTTTCACTGCCGTCACACAAAGCACACTTTACAGTGTTCACATGGGCCATTTGGCATCCGCACTTGCTTCAGTTCATGCCATCTGTGAATGCGTTGGCCTGATTGAAATAGATGGGATATTGTCTGTTTTGTGATGCAGCTCATGTGAACACAATATAAAAGTCTTTTCCAGCGATTCACCGTAGCATGAAATATGAGCGGTTGGTAGACGAGAATCTGCATTTGTATGTATGAATTTCAGATGGGAATCAGTGGATGTTAATTTATCATATTCAATGTTTCTCTTCAATACAACTCATTTTTTTTCTTCCCAAGGGAGGGAAAAACGTCAGGGATGAGAGATCAGAATAAATGTGTAATTATATTCCCGAATTAGGGGTGGGGGAGTATTGCAATAAGATGTATTGTGATTTATTACCTTTTTATCAACTGCAAATTATGCAGTTTGTTAGGTTCTGTTAGTGCAGAGGTTAAGGGACCCCTCATCAAAATTTTTCATAAGTTTATTAAGTGTTATTTTGCGTTCTTCCCGGCAAGCAAGCATGACATTGTTACCAATCGATTCCTGACTGAGACTGAGACTGAGCCCGCTACAACCTCTGAAAGACAATAAAGCTGCCGGGTCCGCCGGCGGGCCATCGGATTGTTAAGAGGTTAATAGTTAAAGGTTATAATTAAAGGTCGATACTTAACGTCCGTGTATACTATGCTATATCGATTTTTTACTATCTTGAATAGTATATGCATAAAGCTATATGACCTCATAAATTCTGATGTATACATTGCATCGCATACAGGTACATTTCTCAATATTACACCCCATTCAGAGAATCTGTCCTGGTCATTTAATGCTGATATTTTCTAGGGGTGGGTAATGATTTTTGAATAGTCATTATATTATTAAAAATCAAATAGTTTATGCGACTATTGTCTTGTCTTAAAAATATGTTTCCCTTGTATTTGCCAGTGCTTGGCAGAGCATGTGAGTGGAGCGGCTTTGAGCGAGGAGCAGACATTATCACCGCCTACCTGGTAAAATGTGTGTGGCACTTTCAGGTCGACTCTTTTCAGCACGAAGGCAGTATAATGTTTGCTACAGCGCTGCTGGATGCTACTGTTCAAACAGGACAAACCTGCTTCTTTTCACTACTGCAGCTGTCAAAAAGTAGTGAAAAGAAGCAGTGAAAAATGACGATCAGTGTTTCCCAAAGCCCAAGATGACGTCCTCAGATGTCTTGTTTTGTCCACAACTCAAATATATTCAGTTTCCTGTCATAGAGGAGTAAAGAAACCAGAAAATATTCACATTTAAGAAGCTGGAATCAGAGAATTTCGACTTTCCCAGTGAATATCGAATAGTATTTTTGCTTGAAATGCCCATCCCTTATATTTTTTTATCTCTTTTCCTGCAGTCGTTGCTGGATGAGCCAAACCCCAACAGCCCGGCCAACAGCCAGGCCGCACAGCTCTATCAGGAAAACAAGAGGGAGTACGAGAAGAGGGTGACGGCCATCGTGGAGCAGAGCTGGGTGGACGTCTGAGCTTCTCTCGCTCTCTCCTCCTCATCTCCACCGCCCTCTCTTCATCATCCCAGTACTTCAGTCTTTCATTTTTACCTCATCAAGAAAAAAATAAACAGCAACTATATCAGAAGAACTCAAGTGCCACCCTGAAAAAAAGGAAGAAAAAAAACATCCAGAGAACAACCAAATCAGAATGGACATCAACATGCTTGCCAATACATTTGAGGAAAACGAGGGAGGGGAAATCAATCTTATATTTGTGTTTCTTGTCCTTAATTTTACCTTTTTTTTTATTGCATGATGTGAAATAAGTTATTGCTAACAGAATTTGTAATATATCTTTGTTGTTTGGTTGGATTGATGCAGTTAGTGTTTGAGTTTTACAGATTTTTCTTTTTTCCTTTTGGAAGTTTTCCTTTTTTTTTTTTTTTTTTGTAATGTCTGCTGGTGTGCACACAACTTGGCTGTTTGGAAAGGGCAGGTTGATGACCAAATCAGCATATTTTGAAGAATAACAACGCCTTTTTGAGAGTCGGTATCATTGTTGTTTTTCTAAGTCAGCCACAGATGCAGCTCATAAAGAACAATCCCCCGATCTGTTCCAGCATATCTCTGTTATTTTAAGAGACGCCGTAGGTTTGGTGCTCACAGACGTCACAGGCTGCAACAGCGCCAAGTCTCCCTAGCACTGATGAATCATGACTCCCTGGTTAGGCTGCTCTGAGCTTTTATTCCAATCATATCTTTGCTTCAAGGAGTATGTTAGAGAGGGAGTGTTATGAGAAAGTTAATATTAACACCAAGATGGCACAGGATAAACTTGGACTGTGGATCCCAAAGTGGAGAACAGGGCTAGTTGAAAAGGATGTGGGAATCCCGGCTGAGCCAAGGAAATATTGTACTCATATCCATCAACACTCAATATTCCTTAAAGGACCAGTATGTAGCATTTAGGGGGTTCTATTGGCAGAAATGGAATACAACATTATGTGTTTTCTTGAGTGTATAATCACCTGATTGTTGTGTTTTCGTTACCTTAGAATGAGCCGTTTATATCTACAGTACATAGGGAGCGGGTCCTCTCCACGGAGTCCGCCATGTTTCTACAGTAGCCCAGAACGGACAAACCAAACACTTGGGCCGGAGTCAATAACGTTACTCACTCCCGTTGCCGCTCTCCCTCTCGTGCTTCACCACTCACTTCCCACGTACACACACACACACACTCTACTCACTGGCTCTGCTCCAAATGACCCACGCTACTCTAACGCTACGTTCACACTACGAGCAACAAAACAGCCAAGCGTGAACAGCTACATTGTCGCAGAGTCGCCGTTAAAGTGTTGCTCAAGCGCTCGTTGATGTAGTTACGTCGTAAAATAGCACTGGGAGCCGGCTAAATGCATTTTTATAGACGGTACAGATATGATTGGTTGGCGCTTCACCGCGTTATTGGAGCGCTGAAAAAAAGTGGAGACCAGCTCAATTTTATTTGTAATGCGTCAAAAAGCGACAAGTGTCGGGCGTCAGTTTGTAGCTTCATGTCACCGGCTTCCATTGAAAATGACTTGTAGCCTGATTGCTGTGTCGCTCCTAGTGTGAACGCAGCATTACAACGACTGTAGGCTTCAGTTGGTTGCAATCTCCAACCTCACCACTAGATAGCGCCAGATCCTACACACTGGAACGTTAAGTCAGCAGAGTGAATCTTCCCACTGTTGTCAAAGTGTCCTTCTTTGTTAAATGTTATCAAAATGTATGTAGAGCATAGGAGCCCCCTGAGCTCAGGAGTTCAACAGTGCTTGTGAACTTGAATGGTGGTGCTATATCATTTTCATCATGGTGCGTTCATGGCTAACGGGGCTGGGACGACAGTAGTAGCAAGCTGTGAAGGTTACAGGCAAATAGAATCAGCAAGAAGATGGTAAAAACAATACTGTTCTCTGTTCTATTCTGCTTATTTTCTAAAACACACCTTTTATTAGTTGTCATAGTTCATGATATGACTCAGAAAATAGAAGATAACTGTTCTCAGCTCCCTCTCCTGACAGCTCATCTTATGCTGAGGCGCCCACATGGTTTTCCAGTTTCGTCCGCTACAGAAAGTAAATGACTTTAAAATGCTTTGTTGCCTGTGACGTGTGTGTCGGTGCTTTTGATCAATCTCTTAAAATGACTCAGCTGACATAAATTAATGAATGAGCAGAGGATAAAAGCAGTGCAGTCCAGTAAATAGTCTCTTTTTGCTCTAAATGAAAACTGTTAATAACAGGATTGACAGAGCAAACTGCTGCAGTTTGAATCTCGCTTCAACAGTGTGACATCAACTGTTTCCCCAAAAGGCTTAAGTTGTTTTCATGCCTGCGTTTGTCTCCGATTTTATTTGTATGTGATGCCCAATTAAAAGAGTATAAAGTCACGACTAAACCCTGCCCAACTCCAGCTAAATAATCCACAGAAGACGGTCATCATAAAACAAGAGTTCCTCTTTTCTGAGACAGTAAAAAGGTCATATTGTGGCTAGTGACTTATTTCATCTAAAAAGCAGAAGGGATATGTTACAAAGATTTTGTGAATTGAACAAAAAAAAATGTATACTTATATAACAATATGCTGTATAAACATAATAAAACACATTTTTCAGAGTTTGAGACAGGTTGTTTGCTCTTTTTTTGTTCAGATTCCCCTTATTTATTCTCCCATTAATGTTTTTCTATAGTATTGTAACATTCACTATCTGCTATGGTGGGTGAAACTATGTAATGAGTGATTACAGTAAAGAGTTCTGCTTGTCAACAATTGTTCAGACCTATATGTGAGATATTGTTACCTCCAATGGTAACACTTTATAATAACCATCATTTATAAACGGTAAATTGATAGTTAATTAAACTTAGCTAATAGTTATTGTTAGTTATAACAATGACATAATTAATGTTTAATTATTAGTAATGCTATCATTTCTGTTATTTTATCATTAGTTTGTGTAATATTAAATAATTTATAAATTATATAAATATATATTGTATTAAAATATATCATAGCTGATAGGAGACGATAATTACATTTTGATTACATTAGTAAACTTAACAGTTTATTGTGCACACGTTATAACATTTTATATACTATATTGAGTATTTGTTAGTGACTACCAAATGATTTTAAAC
Source organism: Sebastes fasciatus (assembly GCF_043250625.1). Classification (NCBI taxonomy): domain Eukaryota; kingdom Metazoa; phylum Chordata; class Actinopteri; order Perciformes; family Sebastidae; genus Sebastes; species Sebastes fasciatus. Next base: position 9,471,472 of record NC_133810.1, read on the forward strand.
CTTTAAGAAATCATTCGTAAAATATCTATAAACATTACATAGATAGATGGACCAGAAACCCATTATTAACCATTGACAAAGTATTAACTATCCATCTAAATAATGTTTATAGATGCTTTACAACATATTTATTAACCATTTAACAAGGTATTCTAATCATCAGTTATCACTTTATAACAGCCATCTAAATAATGTTAATAGATGGTTTACAAACCCATTATTTAGCATTAACAAAGTGCTACAAATATCTGGTATATGTAATGTTTATGGATGTTTTACAATTTATTAAAGGTTTACAAATAATTTCATAATCATTAACTACTTCATATAGTATATCAAATGTTGTGTGCCACAATAAACTGTTAAAATAACAGAAATGATAGCACTACTAATAATTAGTAAACATTTATCATTTCACGGTTTAACAGTAAAATAACTATTAACTAAATTTAATTACTGTAATTATCAATTTACCATTAATAAATGATGTTTATTATAAAGTGTTACCAAACCAACTCTTAATCTGTTTATTTAATACCATTTCCTCGCTGGTCACGATTAAAGTTGTGCTCAGAAATGGTTCCATTGTCCGGAAGGAAAATAATCTGCCTGCAGAGGAGTTAACCCGACTTGAAGATAAAGTATTAAAGATAAAAAAAAAAAAACTAAACTGAGAAAGTGAAAGAAATGTGCTGGTACGTTCTGTTAAAAAAAAAAAACAGCTGGACATTGTGTTGTGTTATCAAGCTTTGAGGTGGTGATAAGAGAAACATTATGTCCTATATTTTTTGTTTATTCAGCACAGAATCACTGTGATCCATCTTTTTTAGCAAAAAAAATACAATCCCATAAGAAGAAAGTAAGTCATTTATTGTGTTTCAGACATTAGGACAAGATCCAGTGTCATCTTCCATCAGATTTAAAAAACAACAACAAGAAGTACGCTTTAAAAAAAGTAAAACAATGGTGTAAAAATGGACGAGCATTGAAGCTCCCACACTGGCAAAAACATTTTTACAATGAAATGCTGAGTAACAGTCTTTCTGCTTTTGGTCACATCCATAATAAACAGTGTAGGAGAAATGTGGCCCGACTTGCTACAAGCTCTGTATGTAAACACCGGTCTTCAGGCTTGATCCGACTGAGCCGGTCATCGACCCTGTGATGGAAGAGAGAGGAATACATGAAGGATTTTACTCTGTTAACATATCTGTGTGCGTGTGTGTCCACAGACGTACCTGTTGCTTCTTCATAATCTCGTCTCTTGTCTTGAAGATCGGTGCGTCCTCCACCACGACGCCTTCAGCCATTTCCGTCACTTTCTCCAGCAGCTCTGTGCTATACCTGCCGTGAGTGACGAGAAAATGTTCTGTTAATATAACGACCCACAATTATTCTGCATCCTTGATTCATCTGTGGTTCACATTGTTTCTTAAGTAAGAATGCAAAAATTTGAAAATAAATATTCAAAAAAAAAATAATAAGAATGTTTTCCAATAGCAGTATGAGTGCTGAAATGATTAGTCGACCAATCAGTTAGTCAATCGAAAATTTACACTTTTGATAATCAAAGCATTGCCATTAAAGTCACTTAAGAAATGCTTCATCCCTGGAAATTTATTTTAAGTCCAATTTATTATTATTATTATTATTATTATTGTTATTATTATTATTATTATTATAATAATTAAGTCAAAAAAATAAAATAAAATAAAATAAATTTAAGGTGGAAAAAATGCAACTGCAGTTTATTTTGTGTGTTCACCTTCCGGCCACAGGGGGCAGCAGAGAGCCAAGTTAAAGAGTTGAGAATGAGACGAAGAAGATTTTGAACCCAAACACATGCTTCCACACATACAAAGGTGAGTTTTCATATTTATAAGTATTTGTAACACACTATGTGTTAAGTTCAGTTCAAGTTAAGTCACTAAAGTGTGTCTGTGATGAAGAACACGTTGTGTTTTCCTCACCTGCAGCCGAGGAAGACGTTGTTCGCCCAGACCATGGACAGAGACATCAGCTGGTCCAGGTGCGGGTCCTCGTAGTCCCCGAAGTTCCTCAGGATGAACTCCCTCCGGGCCTGCCAGTGTTTCTCACTCTCCCAGTAGCCTCGAAACGTCTCCACCTGATCCGCTACGGCTCTGTTCTGCTGGATAAAGTCCTCCACGTCCATGTTTGCCATGTTGCTCTGCACAGGACGAGTCAACAAAGAAGACTTCCTATTTGAGAAGTAGGTACTGGAAGTAGTTTTACAGCTGAGTGTGTTTACAAACAGCGACACATGGTGGTGGAGCTGAGAGCTGCGACTGACTGGAAATAAACCGGGGCTTCTTCCAGGTTGTTGGTGGTAGTCAGATGGATTAAATTAATTAAATGTGCAACATGTTAATTCATCAAATTAATACATTTACATAAAAATATGTAACATTACAGACTATTAATTAATTTAACAAGTTCCCCCCTAATATATCACTGACCTAGTACTTTTTAAATCTAAGCTCAAGACTTTTTAATTTAGATTGGCTTTTAATACCTAGTAGCGCTGTGACATTTTTCCTGTGCTTTTTATGTACCTTTTTATGATTTTATGATATGTTTTTTTTTTTTTATTCCTGTTATTTCTTGATGCTAATGTAAAGAACTTTGGGTACCTTTTGGTTATTGTAAAGGGCTATACAAATATATGTTGATTGATTGATTAATGGCTCATCAAAAAGTGGAGCAAAAAAGGCCAGAAGTTATCAATATCTCTAACTGAAATGACAAATAAGTCAACTTTTTCTCTATTTATTTTCGTATGTTCAGTACATACAACAAGTGAGTATTAAAAACGTAAATGTTGCTTTCAGTAAGATTTTCCTTAATTTATAATGCAGTGAGTGCAAATGTACAGTAGTACGGAGAATTAGGGCCACATTGAGGGAAAAAACATTTGAGATTTACAGAATAAAGTCATAACTTTACGAGAAAAAAGTCGTAATATTACGAGAATAAAGTCATAACTTTACGAGAAAAAAGTCGTAATATTACGAAAATAAAGTCATAACTTTACGAGAAAAAAAAGTCATTGTGTTAAATGAGTATAGTAAATCTGTATGACAATATACCAGTAACTGCACAATCAGTCACTTCCTGATGATCGTTTTAAGTTTTAAATTCTTTTGCACTCTACCCCAAAATGTATATGCAAACACCCACACTAACACACTGATACAGGGATATATATGTGGTGAACGATATAAAAGCCTTACCCCAGCCCCACCAACCCCAACAGCAACGCTGTATTTTAATTATATGGGGATATATAATTTTTTAACTTGACATTATTGTTGTATCTGTGGTTGGTAATAAGCCTGATCTCGTGAAAAATGTTAAATTATTGTAACAAGAAAAATACTGTATCATCTATGACTGAAATGTGGTATGTACTCAAGCAGGCAGCTATGACTATGGCCAAATCTGTAGAATTTACTCATTTGTTATGATAGTATCATCACTTTTAATATACTGTCATATACTGGGGGCCTCCACCTATAAATAACTATTGATGAAATTAGCTTTAAGCTGAACCTGGTGCCATACATGTATTGTGCATTGTCCCTGTTAAAAAAACAATAAAATAGTGTTTTTGAATGAATGAATGAATGAATAAAAACTTAAATGACAAAAAACATCAATAAAATGAATATATTAAGTTGCTTTTTGTAAGATATAGATACAATATATTAAGTAATATGTTTGAGGTGGTAGTGCCAGAGGGGGTTAGATAGGTGTTTTATATTTGTTTATTTTAAAGGTCCTTCTAGGGACGAGCATTGTAAATTAGCTATAAATGCTGTGATACATTTTATAGGAAAATTGTTGTGCAATTCTGTAATTTTGACTTGTCATAGCAGAAAAAACACAGGTGAAACTAATACTTTTAACATTAATTTTTCCATTGAAGTGTCTCAGTGAGTCATAACAGTGAGTAAGCTTGCACAATACCTGATCTTGGAACTGGCTACTGGCTGCTAATTACACCTGTGCTTTTCCTGCTATGATATGTCAAAATGTCTGCTGTGAAAAATACCTATTTGGACGTTGTAGTCCGTTAAAATTGAAGCACCAGCCTCCCACTGGCTAACTGCAGACTGTAGGTGAGCTAACACAGCTCGGCTTGCCAGGCTTCTTCCTCCCCCCGACAGCTTGATCTCTCTGTGTTTCTTGCTTTGCCAGAAGATATAAAATTCACAAAGCAGGTAGTGTGGTGGTGAAATGTCTGCAGCGCGCACACACGCACACACGCACACACTTACTTTCATTTTTCCTGCCTTCTTCTCACTTGAGTGACATATCTCCCTTGCTCTCTCTGCACTTGACCAGCCTGCCAGGAATATGATCAGAGAGAAACACTGGCCTTTTAACCCCCAGCCTATGTAAAGAGGCTTATGGACAGTCATTCAGGCTCACAAATATGCACAAACAAACACACACACAGCAGCAGCAGAGGGAGATTTGGGGCTTGTTTTGACATGAAGTCATTGATATGCAGAGGGATTCCAGAGAAAAGCAAGCCAACATGAAGTCAGACGGACAGACAGAGAGACCAGCTCACTGCTCTGTCGCTGGTTTCGTTTCCACGGCACAGTAAAAACTGATTTAATTGTAAATGAGGTCATTGTAACAGCCAGAAACATTTAGGAGAAATAGAATAAAGGGTTTGGCTTGTGATTTTCTGTGAAGGAAAGAATTAAATATGAACAATTTTGCCAACTATCTTTACCTGTTGGTTTCATATTCTGCATGGAACATAAAGGGTCTATTAAATAATTATTTATATTGTAAACTGGCAGAACGATGCACTTGATTGAGAAGATAAGTGAAAGTGATTTGTTTTTCATTATCCTTATGACATTATTTGAAAAAGACTGTATAATGTTTCGTCTGTCTCTTTGTGTCCCTGTGATAGTCTGGCAACCTGTCCATCCGCGACCCTGAATTGGATAAGCAGTTACAGATAATGGATGGATGGATGGATGGATGGATGGATGGATGGATGTATACTGTTTAAATGGTATGTAAATGTTTAGATGCACACATACACACACACATAGCATAACCTCCTGCATATAAAATGGATTATGTCAACACATTTGGTTTAAAAGAGAAAATCGAGGCTTGCGAACAGTGCGTCATTTCATAAAATCTCTTAAGAAACACCTGAAATAGAGAGGTGAAGTCCCTCCCCTTCCGGTGGACCCCATGGGACTTTATTCTGGAAAAAATATGTAAGAGACAAAATCATTTTTTGATCAAATAATACGTCATTGCTGGACAGAATAGCGGTAAAATGAAAATATGATCATGGAGCACAAAAACGAAAAGCACAACGGCTGAAAGAACAACATGACTGAGATCTACTAAAGAAAATCCCTAAATTGACTAGATATTTCAAGGTTCAGATGAGTGGCAAAATGCTAAAAACAAAAAAGAACACAAAAAAGAAACACCTGAAATCAGTTTCACAGCGGTTGTAAAGGAACAGTGGAGACACAGCCAAAGAAAACTCAGCATGTTGGAACAACAGTCAAACACGCAGAGATGATATAATGTCTGTGCAGATCCAGACAGGAGTTTCTTTAATTCTGCAACCTGACGGGTTCAGTGAAGCTCGAGAACATTGATGAGAGCTGATAAGAGGATCGTCTCACCTTAAGAGAATGTACTACATGTTGCAGGTTTGTATTTGAGTTACCGTGTGAACGTAAATCGCAGTGACTCAAAAAACTCTGCATGCTGGCTCAGTTATGAGGCCAGAACATTGAGCAGCCAGGATTTGTTTATTTTTACCTTCTTTCTGCAGATTTAAGCATCAATTGTAACTCATTTTTAAAACTTTAAATACTCCAGCTTTGTCATGTTTCTCTAGATTACCAACAAATTCTGATTTCAATATCTGAGGAACCCCCAAAAATGTAAATATATTCATATGTGCCAAAAATGCACTTTATGATGAATCAGTCAGGCGATAACAATGAGTGTTTCTGTCGGCTTTGTATTTTTAAGAATAACTTTGTTGAAAAAATGCTGTTGGTTTTTAACTTATTCCACTCTTAAACTTCTCCCACATGTTTCGGCTCCATCCTGTTTTCCATGGAGCTCTGAACATTGTAATTGTATTTCCACGCAGTGTCAGTTTACTCTAAGTGGTTACGAAACTTCTCCCCAACAGGCCGAACTCTCCCGATGCTCTGAATCAAGTGTTTTGCTAACACACCGCAGAGAAGACAGACATGAGCAAACTCGGTTAACACAGGACACATGATGCTGTCTGAATCTTCCCTCTGCACACTGCTGGACTTGTGAGTGTGCACAAAAAACCACGACAATATTACATATGACATATTTGCATACATAAATGAACACACACATTAATTTCTTGACGTGTAATATATAGATTTATCACAAAATGAACCAGTTTCTGTAAAATATGTAGCCCCTAAAATGTTCTCTCCTCAGACATTTTATTCTGAGTCAGTCCTAGAAAGACAAGAAGACATAAAAACACATTCACCTCCTCTCAAATTCCCCCTGAAAAACCACCGCTGACACTCCTGAGTATGTTATATTTTGGGCAGCTTCCAAGTCATACAAGTCGCCGCTTTATTGAGTGAACTAACCCATTAAGTTTATGGCCTCGCTCCCCCCTCTCACTCAGCCTGAAATACACACTGATGCTGAAATAATACACTGCGTTCCAGCCAGCTCTGGCAGACAGCCGTTCTTGATGAGTCACCTAATGTATGCTTACTCAGGAGAAAACTATAATTGGGAAGCACACAGACAACAGGTAGCCCTTTCAGCCCGAGTTCTGGGGGAGGGCCAGTGAGAAAGGATTAACTCGCTCAAAGTGTCTGTGGATATCAAGGTTACTCAGAAGGTCGTTATAGATCATTGCAAACCTGTTCAGGGGTGTAGAAGATAATGAGTCGTGTATATCAGGATATGGCAGAGTGTAAATCACACAGTCAACTTTCAGTGAACTCCTTCAAAAAGCTGACTCACACTGATGAACAGTTAACTATGAGGAGTTTCATGTTTTAATTCAGGGATAGTTCAGTTTTCTAGTTATTCCACCATTTTCCCACAAATAGTTACGAACTCCGAACATTTTGGAAGATTTATTAGCAGAAATGGAATATAATATTCATAACTATGTTTTCATTAGTGTCTAATCACCTGAAACTAAGAATCGTTGTGTTTTCGTTAGCTTAGAATGAGCCCTTCATATCCACATAGGGAGCGCGTCCTCTTCACGGAGTCTGCCATGTTGCTCCGCCATGTTTCTACGGTAGAACAGAACAAAGAAACCAATCACTGGCTCTAGAGAGAGCCTTTCATGTCTTTGCGTTACCTGAAGGCCACCGTAGTTCTCCGACACGCTTGTGAAACTGCGGTAACATGAGCCGCAGAGTGCAAAACCGTGGTACCGCCAGCCGCCGTCTGACTGCTCCTAAAGTTGTGTTATTATGGTAAGGATGGCCTCTGAGTGAGGCGAACGATGTTTCGGCGGCGGCTCATGTTACCGCAGTCTTGGAAAGGGAGGAGTGAGCGGAGGGGTACTAAGTTGGTTGCAATCTGCAACCACACCAAATGCCGCCGAATCCGACACACTGCACCTTTAAGCTGCGGTCGAATAGTCAAAAAATGACGTCCTAATATCTTTTCCTGACCACTTACCTTAATGCAATAACTTTACTAAATTCATAAACACCATTCACACTGGGACCATGTCCGTTATTATTATTATCTGTACTGTGCATGTTGTGCTATTCATTGTATGTATTTTGATTTACTATGATGTGTTTTAACCAAACTGTGAAGCCAAAGGCAAATTTCCACATTTGTAGACAAAAAAAGATTATTATTATTGATATGTGTAGAATGCAAATGTCCAGAGACTTCTTGTTAAATAAAGGTCAAAAAAGAAACTTTCAAATCTATGTAGCTTCATTTTTACACAAGATGTCTAAAACATTTCACCAGTTATAGAAGACTAATTGTAAAATTGCTCAAAATGCCACAGCTGTACTTGCCAGATGAGTAACATCTGTTTAAATCCTAATGTTAGGTTACATCCTGCAGCTATTTTAATTGTGTGCATTAGTATGTGCGGGGTAAAGCAGGAAAACGTGCTCATGATAGTGACTGAGTATGAAAAAATAACTAATATTTGTAAAAAAAAAAAAAAAAGCAGGAAGAGCAACTCTGAAACTTTTTGGTAAATGCGTTGTAGTTTGCAGCAGGACTGTCAGAACTAGGCTGCACTTGACATTGCGTTGACTTTAGCTTCCTGTAGAGGAGGGGTGCTTAAACTTTTTAGGCTTGGGACCCAAGTGATAAATGTAGCCTGCCACCCTGGGACCCAGACTAATTAAAACTAGTGCTCTTGACATGAAGGGATGTTAGAGCAGTCGGGCCTGGCAGCTATTCCAGGTCCCGAATCCTGACCTATTGTTTAAAGAATTAGGATATATACCCGTCTTTTGGCCTAATTGAAGTTGACATGGATATTGGGGCCATGATACAGTGCATGTATCTCCTCAGTGCACCCACTGCGCTGTAACACCACCACCACCACCACACAGCTGCCTCTAGATGAACACTGTCATCATCTCTGTATTCACATATTGATCTTATTTGCTGGAATGTGTGGTTATGAAAATCAAATGCAACCTATGTCATGGAAAAATAGCGTAATGTTGGCCGATGCTGTGTGCGTGCATGTTGTTGCTGCTGCTAGCGGTGGTTGTGGTGGTGGTGGTGGGAGGGTGATCGTGATTAATATTACCAGCAAGTTACACTGACAAGAGTTTATGTCCCGTGAATAACAAAAGAAGAAAAAAGACGAAAATGTTTGGAACTAATTAACTTGACTGGAGTACTTCAAAGCAAATAGACTCCAAAGTCCCAATTTGATGAAGGGAATTAAACGTGAAGGGAATCACACATTTTTGTATTCGTCCTCTTTGTGCTTTTGGACACGGCTCTGCTACTGCCGCTGTCTTTAAATGAAATATAAGGAGCAGACGAAGCTTTGAAAAAGTCATGTTAGTGTGATGTGGTATAAAAGTCAGCAAGTCGATGCTAACATAATATGGTGAAAAGTACTAACGTTACCTACTGTAAGTAACATACTGTACTTTAGTACAGTTTTTTAGGGAACGTTACCTGTATTTTACTTGAGTATTTACATGTTGTGCTACATAATACTTCTACTATAGTACTTTTTATTCCACTACATTTATTTGACAGACATATTTACTAGTTCGTTTTTTAATTACTTCAAATCTAACTGTTAAATCCTCCTTTCACCGCTGCTTGATTACTTCATATAAGTGACACACTTGAGCAATTGTGAATATTATAACTTTCTCACACAGATATAGCATTATGTTTTAGATGATATTATATGTCCTATTTGAATTCTACAGATGCAACCCCTGTGCCCCAGAAACATTTTAACATGGGGGTCTATGGGCACTTCGGTGTTGGCTTCATTTCTCAGCACCGGAGGTTACCACTTGGTTGCAACTGACTCATTAATACTAATGTCTTAAAATGTATACATGTAGCACCTTTAACCACGTATCAATATCAATAAAAATCAGAAATGCTCTGCAGCTGTAAACTCTAAGAAATACTATTTGACCCAGATCTGGGTGGATCAGCTTCCCAAATAAACAATGTGTGCATCTCATCAGACAGTAAATTGCATTACCTCACATTAGAAACGACCATGGAGAGGTCACAGGCTGTTTCCTCAGGGGACGCTGCCTACCTGCGTTGTGTGGTGGGAGGAGGATGAGGAGGAGGAGGAGGAGGAGGAGGAGGAGGAGGAGGAGGAAGAGGAGGAGGAGGAGGAGGACAAACTGTGGGATGCTGCTGTTGCATTTGAATGTGTGCCAGAGAAATCCCTCCTCTGTGTCCTTCACCGCCTCATTTCACTTTGTGCAAAACAGCATCACACCCTCTTTTCCTCCCTCTCTCTCTCCACTTTCTGAGTGACACCTGATACAGCTGATATGAGCATTTGTGCACCTGACATCCTTGCCTGTGCACCAGTGGTTTTGTTTAAGTGCGTGCGTGTACATGCAGGTCTGTGTGTTTGATACAAGTAGAATCGTCCCATTTTTGTTCATCCGAATGACCTTAATTTTAGTGTGCCTCCTGGCTCTGCGTCTATGTGTATTGACCAGACATTTTAGATACAAAAAAATCCGAGCGAAGATGAATTACAACAGTTGAGATGATCCGCTGACTGTCACTGCAGAGATGCAGAGTTAAAATAAACTGCACAGAGTTTTCTCTGGGAATTAAGACGGATTTGTTTGTGAAAACTGCACTCTGCAAACGTCAGACTGGAGAGAAAGTCCAAGAAAATGTAGTCCTGGTTGATAACAGGCAGAGGACAGTGATTTAGAGACAGTGGATGGTAGTAGATTACGCATTGATCAAACACCCTCCTCCCCTTTTTAAATATAGATTTTAGAGGAAATGTGAAGGAAGGTAATTTACTTGCCAACCATTCCCTTTGGATCACTGTGAGAAAATCAATCACTGGTGGAGAGATATTATCACTTACAGTAAAGTGCAACTACAGGCCTTCACTTTGAACTGAAGCTCCAGCTGCCAATTATTTTTGACAGCAGTTATTGGTGATGGTGAGAATTCATTAAAAATAAGTGGACGGGTTGAGATTGAAATTGAAAAAAGTGCTATAAATTGCAAGTTGTGGATGAGTTTAACTACTAACATATTTCTTCCTACATAAAGGAGTCCTGTCACATGTCAGTCATAGGAATCAAGGGATGGTTTAAGTCAGTGATTCTAAAAGTGGGGTCCGGGGGACACCCAGGGTCCACTAGATAATTAGCTATAAATTATAAAATCATTAAAAAGTGCATTTGCGTCAATAAAACAAAGCATATTGTGTCTATTACTCCACCCAGGTTAGCTTTGGGCCAATAGAAACTCTGATATGATGTTGACACACAGCAATAAGTTCATTATTTTAAAGCTGAAGCACTTACTGAAAATCAGCTATAGACTGATAAGTTTAAATATCTGGATTTATTAGGACTACATGTATGCCAGTCTTGCTACTGTTCATTTTCTGAAAGATCAGTTACTTGAAATATAGGTTATAAATCCTGTCAAGTTGAGTCCAAATGTAATTTGAATAAAATCACCCTCTTTTTAAAGGTCAATAAATGGTATCGGCATTCAATAACATTGCATATTTCCCGCTGTGGAACTAATACATTATTATCTCATCCTATCATAACATGATTTAAATTGAAGTGTGTTTCTGTTTATCACTATGAAACAGGTCTGAAGTATTTAGGTTGAAAAGTTTTAGAATAAGGTAGTTTGTAATTTGTATCATTGCTGGAGCAGGGTGATTGTGAATAGGGAGATAGAATAGGATGATGACTGAATTGTACACTGATTTTTTTTAATTGATTATATGTATATGTGTTTTTGTATGTGTATGCGTGTGCATATATGTGTATGTATATATGTATACAGTATATATATGTATATATAAATAGATTTTATTTTATTTTATTGTTTTAAATTTTTTTTTTTTTACTTGTGTATATTCTTTTTACTTATATATATCTATATATCTATATGTTTTTCCTGTATCTATACTGGCTTATTTTATATCAATATTAGGTTTGTTAAGTTTCTTTGTACCGAGAATGTTATTATTGGGGACGTTTGTGAATGTTTGTTCTGTTGTTTCAAAATTAACAAAAAAACAATCAATATAATATTGAAAAAAAATATATATATATATATATTTGAAAGCTGATGCACTGTGTTTTTGTATGTGTATGCGTGTATTTAGTCCTCCATTAATAAATACACCTATTAATTATTATTAGAAACTATTTTTTTTTTTAAACTAGTGGCTGTTTTGTCACATGATAATCATTGGCACCGGATACATCTTTTTATCAGAATCAGAATCAGAATCAGAATGGTGTTTATTGCCAGGTGTAAGAGGTCTACACTAGGAATTTGCTTTGGTTTTGTTGGTGCAAATAAGCAGTATAATAACAAAAGAATAGATAAAAACATAAGAATAAAATAAGAATTAAAAACAATTGAAATTCTACCAATATACAAAATAAGCTATAAACAAAAATAAACATGATATAAACAGATAGTGCAAATGTATTTATGTATGTATTTATGTATGTATGTATTTATGTCCATTTTCAACACTTTTCCCCCACAAATTCAGCCTGTATTACTGCCTGAGCATTGGCAGGTGAAAAAGGTTTTACATTTATTTTTTATTTACTTGTGTATATTCTTTTTACTTATTTTTCTATTTTTTGTATATAATATGTTTTTCATGGATCTATACTGGCTTATTTTATATTAATATTAGGTTTGGACGTTTGTGAATGTTTGTTCTGTAGTTTCAAAATAAACAAAAAAACAATAAATATAATATTGAAAATATATATATATATTTGAAAGCTGATGCACTAATTGAGTCCTCCATTAATAAATACACCTATTAATTGTTTTCAGAAACTATTTTTTCTTTTAAACATGTGGCTGTTTGTCACATGATAATCATTGGATACATCTTTTTGTTAATGTCCCATTTCAACCCTTTTCCCTCCACAAAGTCCGCCTGTATCACTGCCTGACTGAGTATTTGGCAGGTGAAGAAGGTTCAGTCCCCATCCTCTCCTCTCAGAGGCGCAGTAATCTACCATTTTCTCAGAGTAGGAAGTGCAGCTTGCGGTGAACACTGAATTGAAAGTACGCCATAAATATGGCGCCAAAAGAGTTTTCAAGCTGATGATAAGAAGCTGATTTTTTCTCCTCCAGTGTTGTCTCCTCGGAGGGTGAAGGAGGAAGAGGTTGAAGAAGACAGGAGCCGTCTGTGCGTTAGTGAGCAGAGCTGTGTGTGTGTGTGTGTGTGTGTTGTGCACGTCCACCGGCTGCTAGAGGAGTGGAAGCGAAGTGAAGATTTTATTTTTTGAAGGAGGGACGTTGCGAAACTGGCTTGCAATCTTTTCTGACTCATCGTTTGGAAATAAAGCATCCTTTTCTTTTCTTTTTTAAAATATTTTATAGAAACCCTCCTCCTCTTCTTCTTGCCTTCCTCCTCCTCCTCCTCCTCCTTCTTCCAGTACCGCTGCTGGCACCGGAGAGGAAAACATCGTCGGGGTTGTTTTTTTTTTGGACACCACCACGTTTGGGTTGCTGCTTGCTTTTTTTTTTTTTTTTTTTTTTTTTTGCAAAATGCGACATGCTTTCCTCCTGTGAGCGGTGGTGTGTTGTGCGCACCTCGCAGCAGCAGCAGCAGCCTGCTACACCACCGTGAACTGGACTACCACCACCACCAACAACAACACCACCACCACCACTGGGTTTGTTGTTGTTGTTGACTTGCAAACTCAAAGTCTGGCTGCCACTTCTCTTTGGATTTTTATTGTGGATTTGGACTCCTCGGCGGCCGGTCTCTTTGCAGAGCTGACGTGCTGTCAACACGGAGGAGGGAGGGAGGAAGGAGGAAGGAAGGGACAAGTCCTGTCAACCCAACGTGGATCCCAGAGTATCAGGGCTGTTTCCACTGTAAAAACTACATGTGCCTGGCTCTCCAATGATCTCCTAATCTCTGTGAATCACCCCTCCGTCCAGGACTGTAGACGTCTCTGCTGCACGCCGAAGCTGACTGCATCAAGGTAACAAAAAAAAAAGAATGCGAATGAGAGAATGATAAAATGTTGCAGGAACGCTTTAAGTCCAGTGCTGCAAGTGCTACATTCTAGAATCTAGTCCAGTGCAATGATACCATGTTGCAAGTGCTACATTCTAGAATCTAGCTGGCTAGCAGCAGCAGCAGCAGCTCTGTACGCACTTTTTAGCAGCAGCAGCAGCAGCAGCTTGTCAGTCACAGCCACACAGGGGCGCTTACACAGTGTTGTGGTTGCATGTGGGTCAAGGAGGTGTTTTTTAGGTGTTGCAGTGCAGGAGAGCAAAAAAAAAAATAACCTGTGTGTGCATACACACACACACAGAGAGAGAGAGAGATGAAATGAACCAGGGTAAAGTTGGCCATGTTGTAGCTTTTGCAAACGTAATGGGAATCAAGTGTGCAGAGCTGGTAGTTTGGAGAGTGTCCAAAACTGTGGGCTATTTTTGCGCGTAATTGCGACAGATTTGGTCCATTTGCAGCAGCATGCGTATAGCGAGGAATGCGAGTTGTAACTTGCAGGCGAATGTGAAAGCAGGAACACAAACACATTTATAGACACATAGAGGTGGAGGTGGTGGGGGATATGAGAAGTTGTACTGATAGTAGCAGGTTTAAGGTGCTATAGGGTGGAGGAGGCATCAAACGTTCACAGTCTCTGGGGGATTTTGCAGGTTCCTTCCTTCACTCCTCTGTAAAAAAGGGAGGAGGAGGAGGAGGAGGAGAGGAAACCAGGAGGGAGCAAGTAGCACTGCTTTTAGGAAGGCTGAGCACGCAACCACACACACACACATCAAGGAATTAGAGCAACTCCTCTCTCTGCCTCCTTCACCCTCCTCCTCCTCCTCCTGCTGCTTCATGCTGTGCAGATCTAGCTGGCTTTAGAAGAAGAGAGGGGGGAGTGGCTGTTGTTTACCTCCTCAGAGTCAGAGCTCTCTCTCTCTGTCTGTGTATACCTGGGTTTTGGATGAGTGTCACTGTTGCATCCTTACCTGTTTAAAAAAAACAACAACCAGGACTTGACATGTGGATGCTGGGTGTCAGGTGTTTTAGCAGGATTAATGGGGTGTAAGTGGGGCATTTGTCTCTGGTGTGATTTTCCAGCAGCACATTGTGTGGCCACCTACTCGTCATAATTGCTTGGAGAACCTCTAAAGAATATTATGTCTGCCTATTAGAAGAGACAATAAGCAGTCCACCACACGTGAAGCTCTGGGTCAGCCACTGAGTAGCAGGCTGGAAAGTGCAGATCCTTAGCGGGATGCAAGGCAATTTATCCAGATTTAAGAAAAAAAAATAAAATTTTTTGATTGCACACGTGAAGCTGAACTGGTAGTCTTGAATCAATTAAACGGAAATCGTCTGGGGACTTGTTAAATGTTCCCAGTTGTGACAGCAGCACCCCCCCTTCCCACCATCACACACACACACACACACACACACACATCATCATCATCAGCATCACACACAAGCTTGATTTGTGCACACACACACCAACTCTGTGTGCCTCTCGCTCACTCTAAACACATATTCAAGTACAGATGCACGTACGCTCTTCAAACTCCCTCAGCACACTCTTGCACACACACTCTTGCACACACACACACACACACACTCTTGCACACACACACACACCCTCCTCCTGCTGGGTATGAAACCGGAGATGAGTCATGGTGTGTGGGGGCATAACAACTCTCTCTCTCTATCCCTCTATCCCCCTCTCTGTCTTTCATATCTTTCCTGATGCAGTGCTATCTTGTTTTCACTCATTCTCTCTCCCTCTCTTTCTCCCCCTCCCCTCCCTCCTTCCCTCCCTCCCTCGAGGCTCGCCTCTCTCGCCTAGAGACAGTGGTTGTTTACAAGGCAAGTGAACAGGGATGAGAGCTGTTTTCATTTTGCTTCTGTTTTTTTGATGACAGCCCTATCGCCATCCATGTTTCAATCCTGCATTCCTCATCCATCCCTTTCCTTCTTTTATCCTTCCTTCTGTGCCAGCCATCCTCTGCCCTTTTATACCCCAACCTTTCATCCATCCATCCATCCATCCATCCATCCATCCATCCATCCATCCATCCATCCATCCATCCATCCATCCATCTTTCCCCTCATCATCCTCCTCATCATCTCTCCATCAAGCCATAACTTGCATTTCTCTCATCATCTGACTTAGCCAGGAGGAATATGTGTGCGTATATGCGACCATATGCACCAACTCTCCCTGTACAGTATGTCATGTGAAACTCGAGCCTCCCATGTGTACATACGCACACGTGTGCATGTGTGGGCGGGGGTGTAGTGTAGCGTGTGTGTGTATGTCTGCTGCGTTAAGCGCTGAGCTCGGATTGGCTTGGAAAGGGGGTAAGGACCCCCACGTGGTGCGTTGTATCGCATTAGCTGCTACGTAGTGAGGAGGAGGAGGAGGAGGGGTGTTGTTCATGAATGGACCGCTGACGTCACGTTAACTGTACCCTCAATCCCTCACACACATACACACTCACACACACACACACACCTACATGTGCACATACATGTTTTTACACATATTGCTAAAGAAGGCTGCAGGGCAAATGTGTGTGTGTGTGTGTTTGTGATGCAGAAATACGTGTCGGATAAGAAGGATAGGAATCAACTGAGCTGAAGGATTTGTGTGTGTGTGTGTGTGAGTGTGTGTGTGGCTGCCTGCAGGCGGGTTGGCTAGCTGTCATGTCACCAGCTCTCTGCTGCGCTCTGCTCTGCTTACTAACTAACTAACCAGCATGTTGGCCACAAGGGTATTACTACTAGCTGAGTAGGATTTGTGTGTGTGTTCTTTTTGGTGTGTAGTTCCATGTGCTGGGATTTTGTGAGTTGAGAATAGACCGATATTGTATTACCGATATCAATACTGATGAATCAGATTTTCTGATCCAATACATAGTGTCTTTTTTTATGATTTCTTTTGGACCTGTCCACTCTTGAAGAATACAAAGAGACAGAACAAGCAAGAAATACAACTTGTTCTGTAATAGAACTGGGATTCATATATAAAATGAGACACTTACACGTATGTTAAGGAAGCATAGATGACACAAACAAAAACGCAAACATATGAAAACACCTGTGAGTGTGTTCAGTTTAGAGCTTCAACGATTAATTGAGTAGTTGTCAACTATTTTGATAATCGATTAATCGGTTTGAGTAATTACAAATGCAAAAGTTTGTCACTGAGTGACTGACTGAGTGATGAAGTTACACGATTGGTCGTCCGAGTGTTGGAGTTTCCTCATTGGCTGTTGCTCTTTCCAAATGAAAAGACGGAAACAACATTCCTTTATGCAAATGAGCCCGTCCAGCGCAACACGTCCTAAACTTGGACCAAGTTGTCAAACTAGGCGATCTAGATCTAAAATGAAATGAGATTCAGCAGTGGCGTCGCCTATTTCTTGCTTAAAATGTTTTCAGAAGTAGATTTTGGTGGGTTGTTTAGATGGAATAACAGAAAGATTACAAGCAGGCTGCTATGTTGTTTCCTGTTTGAAATGGCAAGCAGAAAACCAGGAACCAATCGGATGCATTCCACGAAAGGGTACGTCACCGCTTGAACGGCCAGTTGAGTGGAGCAGCGCGTCCCCCAGTGTCCTCGCCAGACCTGGTGGACATGTAGCGCTGGATTTAGCATTATAGACATGACTACTGACTATTTGTGTAACAGTTTAGCCACAAATTCACAGACTGACCTTACACGGTCCAGACATATACTCGGTTTTGAGTCTTGTCAAGAAAAAAAGTCAAAATTCTCTGATTCCAGCTTCTTAAATGTGAATATGTTCTGGTTTCTTTACTCCTCTAGAATCGAGAAAATAATCGACAGATTATTCGATAATGAAAATAGTTGTTAGTTGCAGCCCTAGATCAGTTTGTGGGGTTGTTCTGGTTTCCTCACATGCAGGCTTTGTCATGCTTTACAAGTTTTGGAACATGAAACCAACCATGTGGTGGATTAATCGCTGCAGGCATGTTTTTCTGCATTAACCCGTGTGTGTTTTTGTCAGTGTTTGCTCCCAGTAGATGACCCTGCTGTGGCGTAAAACCTCATTAGTGGGTTCTTGAGTGTATGTGTGTGTGTGTGTGTGTGCATGCTAACCTGCTGTTCAGTGGGCAGGAGATGACGTCAGACTTCAGGAGGAGAGGGGGGTGTTTTTCCATTTTTTTCCTCCCCTTGAGCCACTGTGACTCAGCCTTGTTAGTAAAGGATAATTTCAAAGTCTGCACACCTGCACACATCACTGGTGAGGAAGGAAATGGTACACATATTTCACAGAGAGATTTTTGCAGGAGTAATTGGAAATATGCTTCATAACTCTTCGTCCTGCGAAAGCTGTCCCTCGCTGACTGAATAAGAGCAGTGGGACGTTCGGTGCAGCAGATGGTTTTTCAGATAAAATTAATGATCCATTTTTTGTGATAGTTCACAGTGAAGTCTGTGTTGTTACCACAACGTTGACAGTGACATCACTAGAGCATATCTCACCAAGCTTATGTTCTCTTTCCTTTATGCTTATATCAAGTGTTTCATTTCCCCCTCTACCGACTTTAGGATTCTATACATTTTACATTATGGATGATATGTCGAGTGTTATTCATGATGCACAAATGCTAAATTTGAGGATTTTGTTTTTTTCTCTGTTTTATATCATAGTAATTGGAATATATTTGTCTTTTTGGACTGTTGGTTATACAAAACAAGCAATTTAAAGTTGTTGCTTGGGTTCTGGGAAATAGTGATGGGTGATTTGACAGTTTTTCACATTTATAGAAGATCTCAAAACTGGCATTGGTATTTTCATTGAGCATCTTGAAGTACCTCAGACATCAGTCCGTGAGAAATCTGGCTTTGTCAGTGGTGTCGGGCTCCAACTATGCATTTACATCTAGAAACATTTAATACAATTAGAGCTGTCAAAGTTAATGAGATAATAACCCGTTAACGGAAAATTGTTTTAATGCCACTAATTTCTTTAACGCATTAACACAATCGATCTTTCGGAGGTCATAGCGGGCTTTTAAAGCTAGAGTGAAGATACTGGTATCATATGAAACTAGAAAAACTAAGGAATCCATCAGTACCAACCATGTCATACTAGCTACATTTTGGCGAGGAAAAACTGGCATGGCCATTTTCAAAGGGGTCCCTTGACCTCTGAACTCCAGATGTGTGAATGAAAATGGGTTCTATGGGTACCCATGAGTCTCCCCTTTACATACATGCCCACTTTATGATAATCACATGCAGTTTGGGGCAAGTCATAGTCAAGTCAGCACACTGACACACTGACAGCTGTTGTTGCCTGTTGGACTGCAGTTTGCCATGTTATGATTTGAGCATATATTTTATGTTAAATGCAGTACCTGTGAGGGTTTCTGGACAATGTCTGTCATTGTTTTGTGTTGTTAATCGATTTCCAATACCAAATGTATACATACATTTGCATAAAGCAAGCATATTGGCACTCCCATGTTGATAAGAGTATTAAGTACTTGGCAAATTTCCCTTTTAAAGTGCATTTTGAACAGATAAAAAATGTGTGATTAATTTGTGATTAAATATTTGAATCGATTGACAGCCCTAATTAAAAAAACGTCATTATCCATTAGATATTCTCTTCTTTTATCATCCTAAGTGTCAGACTATTCTCTCTCAGTCCGCCTACTCCCTCCTACTCTTCTTTAGGGAAAAAATAAAAAGTCTGAAGGCTGAAAGCACAGTGATGGACAGGCTGACAGATGCTGCCTGAGCTCCTGACGGGAAGAGTTTCAGGAGTTAGTGTGTGTGTGTATGTGTGTGTGTGTGTTTGTGGGGAGAGAGGGCGAGTAAACAACAGACAGAAACAGTATGTCAGACCCTCCTTTGCTGTTTGAACACCCGGTGATCCAAGATGGAAATAAGCTTCTGACTCACTGTGCCATTCTTCAAGATTTAATTTGTGCTTAATCTGTATTCAAAACCATCCAATATATCAAAATGAATTGAGGTTTTTACTTCTCTTGTATGTAAATGGTTGTTCAGCTGAGACCATAGAGACAAAGTTTGCAGATAATGAGGAAAGGCAACAAATGAGAAGATGGGGAAGGTGAAGCCAGCAGGGACAGAAGGTAGAGGAGAGGAGGAGATGTAGCGAGGGCAGGATGACAGACGACAGGAAGGGGGGAGGAGGTGGAGGTGCAGGTAGATGAACAGGGAGGTGGTAGTCAGGGTTGCTGGGAGTGAAGGGCAGAGTGCTCATCCTCCATCTCTGTCCTTTTCATCCCTCCTTCACTCCCTTCCAGGAGCTAATGAACTCCTGATGGCAGTAGAGACAGGAGCGATGGATCAATCCTCAATCTCTCTCTGTGTTTCTTTCTCTCATCCTCTCTCCCTCCCACCTGTCCTCCCCCTTTTGCACTCTCTCCTCCTGGCTTTTTGGCAGGGCCCCAGCCTCTCTGGCTCCGACTCACCTCCTTCATTGTTTGTCAGCAGATTTCAGGAGACAGAGCGGGAGGCTTAGTTAGAAAATTATTTGGACCTCAGCCTCTTCCTTCATTTTTTTTCTTTTTATTCATTTCTTCTCTCTCTCTCTCTCGCTCTCTCTCACTCTCTTCTGTTTTCCAATCTTTCATTCCTGCTCCCATGATGCAGCGGCAGCAGCAGGAGCAGTGGCAGCATCAATAAATATTGTGTTAATGTTCTGGTGGCTGGAGCCAGCAAGGTGATAAAGGAAATCTATTTGATTTCTGTGGCTCATTTGTTTGGCCCGACGCCTCTCCGGTTGGTGTGGATACCACGTGTGTGTCCGTATCGTGTACAATTATATAACGTGTGGGTTAGGACACAGAGTTTCTTCCTTAATTCCTTTCATTTCCTCTTTCTAACATCAGTGCACTCCCATATCGCTATCAGTATCGGACAGAAAGAGCCGGATCAGTGCATTCCTACTTGAAACAGGTGGGGAGCGTTTGGTAGTCCTGTCTGTCATGTCAGTGGAGGCTTAAAACAAAATCCAAAATTACTAATAATCCGTCTACATCTACACCCCCTCCTCAAATAAAGTACCTGTGAAACGCTGAAATGTACAATATGTTTCATTTGAGAATCATCTCTAACATCTTTCAGTTTCCCTTAAGGACCAAGCTTGGTTCTTAGCACCGTTAGTGTTCCTCATTTAAACCACGCTACAGCTAGCAGGGTGCATTTATTTTTTATTTCTTTGTTATTTTACACTTCACTTAGGGTAGCTTTGATCCCCTGAGAGCAATACCAGAAAACTAATTCACTTTAGGGAGACAACAGCCTTCTGTATTTGACATAAGGAGCGAGCTTTCTTCCATCCGGTGGATCCCCATGGAGTGTTCAGTGGGGGGGGGGGGGACCACGGGGGAGAGGGCTGATGGGAATGGTGATGGTGATATCAGCATCAGAGAGTGACTCATGACTGCTCTTAAGTGGCTCTGAGCCTTCCAGTCAGTCAGGAGATGTTGGTGCGTGTGCGTGTGTGTGTTATTGAGTGAAGTCGCAGCATTAAAGTTGCAGGCTGAGAAGTTAAGCACAGCTGTATGCCGTGGTTTTTATCTGTGCACTTCAGGGTTGTGTCAGTGGGTTCAGGTGCTCAGCATCTCATAATGTATTTCACTCCGAAACGTATTCAATCCAAGTGTCCAGCAGGGATTGGATCTGTTCTGCCACCATGCTAGTGGCTGCTAACATACATACTCACAATGACAATGCCAACATGCCGATGTTAAGCAGTAGAGGTGTGAGTCTTCCTTGGCCTCTCACTATTTGATTCTATTACGAGTCACCTGTCAACGATTCAAATTTACAACGATTCTCGATGCATCTCAACGTACCGCATCCTCAATTTGATATATTACTGCACATGGCTACATTTTCATCAATTAATACAAGCAGTCAGACAATTAAAACTACCTGCAATCAGTTATTCTTCGCTGCTCTAAGACAGTAGTTACCAGTGGCAGCCATGAGACCTCCAGGGCTATTGTTTTGGAGCGAAGAAGAATAATTGATTTCCGGTTAAACAAGTTGATTTTTGTCTGGGTAAAATTAAGGGTATCGGATCGGTGCATAGACTGGCGTACTCGCTGATACCTGATCCTGAATTTTGGGCAGTGTCGGACGCATTTCCGATACTGAACTTAGAACAACTCTACTGCAAACCAAAAACGTGCTGTCGGCACTAGAGGAAAAGTCAGATGATCACCAAAGTCAGTAGGCTTCATCCTCTGGGTACCATGAATGTTTGTACCAAATGGCATGGCAGTCTGTCTGATAGTTGTTGAAACATTTCAGTCTGGAGACTCTGGACCAAAGTGGACAAAATCATTTGCTAATCAGTCAATTATCCAATCATACTAGCAGCACATTGACGACTTCATGTTGCACTGAATTGATGTAAAAAATACAGCTCTCCAATAGTCTAAACCATAAACGTGGCATGCAACAAAGAGCAGTTTCCAGTTGCCTCTTCCTCTTGAAATGACAGGATGTTGAAGGATGATTTCTGCCTATTTTATCCATATACTGAGCAAGAGAAATGTGTGTGTGTGTGTGTGTGTGTGTGTTTTCTAGCTTTCATGTCTGGCTGTGTGAGTAGGTTGCTGTCTTCTTTCTTGCACACCTGTTAGCATGGTCCTGATGAGGATGTTTGATGTGTGCGATGTGTGTCAAATGTGTTTTTTTCTTTCCTTTTTTTCCCTCTTGGCGAGCGCATTCATCTTTAGTGTGTGTGTGTGTGTGTGTGTGTATTTGTGTTTGATGCTGGGGTAAATACTTGATACCCGTCATCACGCATTTGTGCACACACAAATTCCAAGACGCACACACCCTGACATTTTGATTCTTTCAGCTCATTCATAATAGTTGCCCTATTTCTCCCATCTCTGTCTCTCTCTATCATCTATCTTTCTTTGTCTCTCTCTCACTCACTCTCTCTCTGTTCTCTTTCTACCTCTGTCTTTTCTCTCCCTGGTCTCTCACTTTATAAATCTTTCTGATTCTTTTCTTTGGTGCTCTTTCTCTCTATACCTGTCAAACTCGTCGGTGTGAACCTCTCTCTTTTGCCTACCTTTTCTCTAGCGGCTCTGTCCAAAAATAGCTCTGAGTGTCTGTGTGTGTGTGGCGTTGGTGAGGAGGCTGAAGGAAAGAAGAGTGAAAATAGACATGGACGTGCGTGTATGCATGTGTGTGTCTGCCTGTGTTGCAGACTTCCCTGCATGCCCTCTAGCTGTAGCTGTCTTGCTTGTACACACAGCATTAGCACTGCACAGGCAAGTGGTGCTACACACACACACATATATACACCACACTCCTGTCCATCCCATCCAATCCTGCCTGTCATTTCTTTCCCATAAAGAAGAGGAAATATTCAGCATCAGAGAGTGAGATGAGAACAAACAGGGAGGAAGAGAGGGAGGAAGGAAGGAAGGAAAGGGGGTGACAGGTGAGAGAGAGAGAGAGAGAGAGGGAGAGGTGTAGAAAAAATGACGGACAGATAGAAGACTGGCAGTCAAGGAGAGATGTGGTGATAGAAAGAGATGAGTAGTGATGTTAATAATTACCATTAACCGACGTTAAGAATTCTAACCGATTAATGCTATCGGTTAATCGGTTAAAAGAAATATAAAAAATTAAATAAAAAGCTGAGCAAAACTCAGAGGAGCGGCTCATCACCGCCGCCACACACAGTCTGTCGGATACTCGCTAACGTTACGCCACGCTGACAGACCGTATGTGTGTGACCACGGCGAGCACGAAGCCACCAGCAACGCTACATCTCCGTACGTAGCACATAAACACACACAGTCTGTCGGCCACTCGCTGACGTCACACCAGGCAGACACACAGCTGACAACCTTGCAGCTAAACTCAATGATGCGGATGATACTAGGAAAGTGGCTGCATGTGTCCACGACGATGCACGCAACATCGTGGCTGCTACAGTAACTGAACTGGGGACTCAGTTGTCTGTTTTGCGCATACACTGCAGCTGGTGATAAATGATGGATTTAACCTGTTTGTGCATCTGTTATCGCACCCCTGCATGCAAAGTACTAATCTTGTCAGTTAACAGTTAATGATCTGTTAACGAGGGTTAACGGCTATCGGTCAGAATTTTTTTTTTCTAAATTAGCATCCCCATAAGAGAAGCAGCGTGAGGTTGAAGGTGGAAAAGTGAGTGATGGGAAGAAAGCAAGAAAGGAGAGAAGAAAGTAGTGAAGGGAGAGCAGCTCTGCATTTCCCTGGTTTGATTGTTGCCAAAGGGTTTTTAGACTTCTTTTAGGCTTTTTGTTCCCCAGGCAGGCAGGTCTTAGTCTGTTCAATCAACACACACACACACACACACACACACACACACACACACACACACACACACACAAACATCCGGATCACAGAGAAAAGAAAGAGACACACAAATATGCACACAAATAAACACACACAATAAATGCACTGATATACAAACCTCCTCCCTAAATGCACGAACACACATCTCCGTACACACACACACACACACACAGACAGATGCAACACTGCCTCAGAGAGATGGTTTGTTATGAAGCAATTTATATGCAAGGATTCTTTATCAAACTGACTGACCTCTGGCTCCTCAAGGAGCTCTGAGCACCGGCCAGTTGTGTGTATCGCCGTTAGTGTGTGTGTGTGTGTGCGTGTGCTCATTGGCAAACAGCCTCACTTCCACAGATTGTTGTTGCTGATGCTTGTTTCGTGTGTGTGCAAGCGTGCATTGTAGCTACAGAGCACGGTCATCATCTGCACTATAGGTATCCTTTTTAAATGCTTTATACATTAAAGCAAATGTGGATCTTCATCTCTGTCTCTGTGTGTGTGTGTGTCCAGATGTTCCAGCAGTCACTTAATGTCCTGGCTGCCAGACTGCCTACTCATCTCGAGAGAGCACTGTGTGTGTGTGTGTGTGTGTTACCTGCTGGGTCTCTGCAGCTACAGTCTCTTAATAATAGATCACCATCATGGCAACCATTGTAGTGTGCTGACCTTAAGTGCTGCAAAGTGCTGAAAAAAGACACCCAACAACAGAAGTGTTTTCTGCTTAAGTAAATGCACTGTCATCTACAGGGCCGACTGAGGGAGAGGACAGACAGATAGACAGACAGACAGACAGACAGGCAGCCAAGCAGAGGGGTGACATACTTGCAGACAGACAAACAGATGGCCGGCAAATGGGGAGATGGGCAGAGAGGCAAAGAGTCAAGCAGTCAGACAGACAGAAAGACAGATGGCAAGCTTACAGGCAGACAGACGGGTGGACAGAATGACAAATGGGATGCAGCCAGTCCCACGGATTTGGAAGCTTGAAGACAAAAAGTCCAGCAAACGTCCTGTCGTTTTCATTCAGAATAGACCAGATTGTTAACTCGATTCATCTTCAACGTTTGTTGTCATGCAATTAATTGCTAACAATTTTGATTTAGTAATTAAGTAATATATAGTAAGTAAAATAAAGCACAACCACCAAACATCCACTTGCTCCAGCTTCTATAAACCCCTTTTCTGTTAGTAAACATGATGACGTATTTTGTGGGCGCTGTTAAGTGGAGGCAGGATAATTGTCTGAACAAGTTAGCTAACGCTGGCTGGCAAGTTTTAACTAATATTAAGGGTGGGTGTACTCTATTACAGTTTTTTTTTTTTTTTAGATTCTCAGTGACTAGTTACGAGCAAATCAAGACTCATAAACACAAATTAAGTTAGGCTTTAGCTTGTCCAATTTAAAGGTGCAGTGTGTAGGATTTGGTGTCATCTAGTGGTGTGGTTGCAGATTGCAACCAACTGAGTACCCCTCCGCTCACTCCTCCCTTTCGTAGACTGCGGTAACCAGAGCCGCTGAGTGCAAAAATGTGGTAACGCCGTTCGCTTCGCTCAGAGGCCATCCTTACTGTAATAACACTACTTTAGGAACAATGGAAATCAGATGACGGCTGACGGTACCACGGTTTTGCGCTGTGCGGCTCACGTTGCCACAGTTTCACAAGCGTGTCGGAGAACTACGGTGGCCTTAAGGTAACATAAAAGCACGAAATGCACTCTCTCGAGCCAGTGTTTGTTTTTTTCCGTTCTGGGTAACATGCCGGACTCCGAGTAAAGGGCCAGCTCCCTATGTAGATATGAAGGGCTCATTCTAAGCTAACGAAAACACAACGATTCTTATTTTCAGGTGATTACACACTAATGAAAACATAGTCATGAATATTATATTCCATTTCTGCTAATAGATCCCCCAAAATGCTATGCACGGGTTCTTTAAAGAAATTTAACCTGCCATCCAATGAGATTAGAGGTTTTATCAGAGGACTAGATTATGTTATATACTATTTAATCACATCACAGTTGACTTGGTTTACTTAGGCAGACTTTTAGCTGCAGGTTCCCTCAGCTTGACTGGCATTTTTCTCACCTGCCCAAATGAGCAAAACTAAAAGGAAGAAATGCTCGGGAGTGCGAATAAGCTGCTATGAACATGCTGTGAGTGTGAGCACACCCTGAACAGTCATGTATCAAGTATACACTATTAGTCTTTGAGCACTAACAGCTGTTCTCACCCGACTTTTTTCCTCCAACACTCAAACTGGGTTTCTATGCTGAATCTTACCCTACTTTAATCCAGTGACCTGGTAAAATAGCTGACACATGATTTTCTCTCCCACCTGCAGTCTGGCATCCAGATACGGCTGTTTTCTCATGCCTGTTCTGTTGCACATTTCAGATAACTGTCCGCTTTAAACGCTCAGTCAGACGTAGTGCTCTCGGCAGTGTCATAGTCAGCCAATTAATTAGCTCCCCAGGCGACTTGGCTTTCCCAGCATGCATTAGTCAACCTTCTCACTGTTTGTCTTATTGTAAATGTTTTGGGTTGACACTAAACTATGCACAAAAAATGTGGCTTAACACCAGCTGATAGAATTCAAATGAGAGCTGGAGGAACCTGTGAGGCGTGTTTAAATTTCAGCTTTTAGTTTAGATATTTATGTTTTTTTTTTTTTTTTTTTACTTTTCTTCAGTGTTGTGGTATGTAAAGGTATATGGTGATAGATGGCTACTGTGGGTTCAAAATGTAGTTTCTGGTTTCTGTTTAGCGTGGTTCCAGCCATCTGATCCCACATCTCAAATTAAAGATTCAGATAGGTCTCGCATTGTGCTCAATGACGACTGTTTCCCACAAATTGGAAAACATTTGACCAATCAGAGCTTTGTTGGGCGGATTAAGAATGGAGATGTCATCCTATTACATAGATAGCTATCAATCTAGCTTCATTCCTGAAAAATAATGACAGAAAATGGACACAAAAACGGAAAGAAACGTAGATGAGATGGACTTTGATGTACAGGTTGTTGTACATTGACTTACAGAAAGAGCTCTTGAATTAATATTTCTTTAAATGTTGTCAAAACTGTTACAGTATTTCCTTCGAGCAACCATTCCCACAGCTTCTGTGTTGAATAGGGCTGTCCCGAATACCCTTTTTTTTGGGCTTCGAAGGTTCAGTGAGAAATATTTGAAAGTATTCGAAGCTTCGGGAGAGTGCCGCTGCCACAGTACTCTACACACGCACCTCTACACGTCTGAGAATTACTAATAATAATAATGCTGAATAAGAATAATGAATAATGTTGTGGGATTATTCATTATTTATACTTTATTATAAAACACTTATATATAAAAAAAAAACAAAGCATTCAAATACTGATTTGAGGTTGATTACCATGGCAACGGTCGAAGCTTCGAAGCATTCGGGTCAACCGTTGAATGAAAGTGACGTCAATGGGACAGATTTGTCACTCATTACTGATTGGTTGGCACAATCGTCTAACATGACCACGACGTCAGGCCGAATGAATGGCGTAAAATGAAATAAAAAATCAGTCTTGATTATCAGGCTAGTCTCTGTTTGGGTTTGAACATGTTATGGCCAGGCAATGGTTTGATTTGACAGAGATCTTAAGGCCTGATTGACCCTGTTAATAATCCAAATTATTAGAAGTTATCCAAGTTATTATAGCACACTGCCATATTCCACCAACACAGGTGCTTTCACTTATGTTGCCATACCTCTTTTCGCAGGACTTTGTGGGTGTGCACAGACTGGGCTTGATTGACATCCCCCTTACTCTCCTGTTAGTTTTATTACACCCATTAAGACGGGACAGATTACCCCGTTATTATTCTTACATAAAATAATAACATAGACTTTGCCGGCATGTAATGTAGCTCCACCCAGCTTTAAACTCACTAGAAATGTAATCAAGCAGAGTAATTGAAAACACCTGTGTGTGCGTGTGTGTGTGTGCAGACAGGGCCTTTAAAAGAAAAACCCTAATGGACTCTGCAAGTGTGATCTGGATTAGATTACATTTATCTAACTAATCTGGATTAATGTGGACTAAGTGGACACGACTGGTCTTTAAACACCGAGAAGAATAACATTCTTGGCTGCTGTTTACTTCTTCACCTTCAGCAGAGTGATGATTACCTTTGGATCAATCACACCAAATCCTGCTGGTCCAGTTATTAGCCACGCTGTTGGCCATTTCCTCTGTTTTGTTTGTACATTTGAGTGTGTGTGTGTGTGTGTGTGTGTACACTGTGCATTGTCTGGCTGCCATTCATTGCCCCTTGGCTGATGTGAGCCATGCATGAAAAGGAGGCCACAGCCCTGTCACATAGCTCTTTAATGTAATGTAGCTTGGCCACAGGGCAGTGGATAGCATGCCAACTGTTACAGTGTGTACGAGTGTGTGTGTTTTTATGTGCTTGTATGTTTGCCGATGTATGTTTTTATAAATTGTATATGTCTGCATGCTTGGTTCTTCTATTTTTATACCCCGCCACCACGATCACGTTGGGAAGGAGAATGCGTCACCATGGTGGCGTCTGCCTGTCTGTGTGTTTACACATCCTTGAGAACAATACAACACATGACATTAGACAAACTTTATACATGCGCTACGGGTTTCCTCATATTACATTTGCATATTAACAAGAAAAACTAATTTTGTTGAAGCTGTTTCTCCTAGTTGCTTTAAGATGCAGAGTTCATATTCACACCATTAGCTTATTATTTGAATTAATGAGCTCATTAGCAAAGCTAGTTAGGTTTAATACGGCACGGTGATTACAGCAGGATGGAGGGAGCTTAAAGTTTAAGGTGGATTTTAAGTGTGTTGTACAAATCTCTGCTTCTTTTCCAATATGTGGTTTTACTGTATATGTGTGTGTTGAAATGTAATTTAGTTTTTTGTAGAGATGAGCAGAGTGTTTCTGTCTGCCTCCTGCTGTCTTTCTCTGACTTGTTTATCTTTCTTAGCATTATATTAAGGTTGTCATGCGATAATAACATATTAACGCAAATTCGTTTTAACGGCATTTTGAAGAGATAAAAAAATGTGTGATCAATTGATTGACAGCCCTACATTATATAGTCTCACTGTCTGGATTTATTTCCAGTCCAACCTTCATCTTTCTCTCTCCATCTTTTGGGATATCACTCGTTTTTCCCTTTGACTGATCTCTGTCTTCTCACTCCTGTATTGATCTCCGATACTCTCCTGTCTCTCTGCTTCTTTCCAAACTTCATTATTTCCTTCATTTAGCCAGGAGACCTATTATTTATTTAGCAGAAATGTTCAGCCAAACCATAACCACATTATTGTTTCACAATATGGTTGTATTTCTTTCTGTTTGATGGTGTTCTCTCCCTCGTACAACATGGTTTCATTGACTCTGACAGCTGGTTGCCTCCAGCTATTGTCTTGCTTCAACTCTGACAAAGTGCAGGTTTAGACAGTGTTGGTGCAGTATAGTGAAAGTGATGCAACAAAAACCAATGGTGTGACAAGGCAGTTTAAAATACACACACGCAATGCTGCACTGTTATACAGAAATGTGTTATGTATACAGCGTGAGAAGGGCTTCACCTATCAATCATTTTCTATCTATTAATCTCCCTATTTTCTTCATTAATCGATTAATTGTTTGGTCCAACCAACAGTGCAGAAGCCAAACATTTTCAGTTTATCATCATGGAAGACAGAAACAGCAAATACTCACAAAGAGAAAATGGAATCAGTGAATTTAAATGAATAATTGATTATCAAACATTTCGCAGTATAATGCAGAATAGTGATACAACATAACAGAATACTGTAGAAACCTCAGATACCCTTGTGAGGGTCTTCCTGTTCGTCCATTGGGTGTGCGTTCTGTTTCCCTGGCCTGAGGGGCAACAAGTTTGACTTACCCGTAGATGCAGGACTGCACAAGTGGCACAATTCAACATATCCACCGTCCTGCCCTCCAAGATTTGTTGCATCAAGCAACAAGTCGGACACTTCCAACTATGTCCAGTCTTTTCCAACACACTCCGTAACAACACATAGAAAACATGTAAGGGATAATGTCACAACAATGACCCGCTCGCTGTACATTATCCCGTTTATTACACGGCTACTTACTTAAGAAATTAATAATTTGACACAAAAATGGCTCGCCAGAGTCCAAGATCAGAACTGCGTCCATAGCAACGGTCTGTTATACATAGCAACGGTCTGCTATAAAGAAATAATACACCGTAGAATGCTGTGATTGACCAATCAGAAATGAGTATTCAACAAAGCTGTGTAATAATACTTTATAATGACACAACAAGATTTTGTCTGCTGGATCCTATCTGAGGATTTCTGTTGTTATGCCTCCGCACTGGTGATAACCGTGGCCGGAGGCATTATGTTTGGAAGTTGATACGAATGGTTACAGGTGGCCATGTTGGAGGAGGAACAACTACACAAACATTTAACGTAGTACCTCCTCCAACATAATTATCTTTACTGTATTTGCACGGGTAACAGTGGTGCGATTGAAACCAATCACTATAATAGTCATTGTTGTCGTTCTCCTTATCTCATCTTTTTAAATTAAGCCAGCAGCTTTTTTCAGAAAAGTCCAACCTGACACTGAGCGTTTTGAACAACAAATGTAAAAGAAGTGTTTTTAGTAGTAGAATTGCTATTTCAGTCAGCAGTCTTGGCAAGTAGCAAAGTCAAAAGTCAAATTTAAAAATGGATACAATTCTTAAAAAGATGTGACTTAAAGCATTTGAGTTCTGGCTCTAGAGATAGACGCACGCAATTCCTGCACCATCTGTTATAGCTGTTTGGCAAGACAGCAGACAGACTGTCACAGACTGTTTCTCTCTCTTTCTCTGTCCTGGTGTTTCTTTTTGTCTCTTTTCTCTTGCCTTTGTGTTCAGGAAGTAACCCAGTGTAGACCAGGAGTCTGGTCCACTGGACTGATTGAGATGAAGTTGTACATTTGTGAGTCTTTCCCCGTCTCCCTTTTTTCTCCTTCATCCACTCCTAACTCTCCAGAGAACAAGAAATATCTCAATCTACAGTCTGGGCTCTGGTTCACTGGACTGATTGAGACAGGGTTGTCTGTACTGCACGAGAGACAGACAGACATACAGTAGACACGGAAACTAAGGATGAGAGAGAGAGTGGAAGGAAAAAGAAGGATATCAGGTGGGAAGGGAAAGAATGAGGGAGAATGAACTTTTCTTGGCAGTTGCAGAGTTGTCAGTCTGCCTCGTGCCTTCGGTGATCCTGCTCCAAAAATGATAGTGTGGGATTTTAAGGAGATTCAGTGACATTTCCAATCACGGTCAGTTCTTTCACTTTAACGGGCCAGCGATTCCCCCCCTTTACATATGCATTCAGAAATACCGGGCTGCCACCTGTACAAGAGGTTAAAGAGCCTGTCCTGTCAGCTTACAATCACAGCTTCAGCCACCATGACAGCTACATGTGACAGAGACACTGAACCCCTTATCTGGTCACTAAAGACACCAGCAGCCAGTAAATGCCTAAAATGGACATGTTGCATAAATCAGTTAGTCATAAGTCATTTTTTTTTTACGATTTTGAAATAGATTTTGAAATGCCAGAATCGATATACTGTATTTGCTTCGTTTGAGTCTTTGTGGATGTAGAAGGAAGTTATGAAAAGAAATGAGAAAGTAGAAAACGGTGGAGGGTCCGTGGGGATATGACCTGCACCCTCACATTTTAAATCATTACATTAAAGTATGGAAGCACTTTGAGTTTCACACATTGACAGGAAAAGCAGAGCTACACATCATGGCTAAAGCTGCATGCTGACTCTGTCATGGACAGGAAACGTTATCGTATTACGGTAACATGCGGTCAAGCCAGCTGCCACTTGCGCCTCTGTGGTCAAATCGGCCGACGCTACAACTGTAGAGCACCCGTATACTGTCATTTACACCGATCAGCCATAACATTAGGACAGCATGGGCACCCTGACCGGTCTGCGGTTGGTTTTTAGTGTTTTTTAGATGCGTATAAAAGTTAAAATATCCTCATATTTTCATTGCCACTCGCAGAGTCCCACCGCTCGTCAATGTCAAACTTGGCCCAGGCAGCCAATCAAATCAAACAAGAGGCGGGCTTTACTACTTTACTTCCTTCCTGTTTTGATGCCGTTTGATGTGATAGAGCAAACTAGCTGGTTAGCTGTTGGACTGTGAGAGAGCTGTGGAGTATGTGAGAGACAAGGGGGAATTCATATCTCTTGTGGTGTTAGTTTCATGTAGGCTACTCAGAGAAAGAGAGAGAGACCACATTTTCAATTCAATTTATTTTTATATAGCGTCAAATCATAACAGAATTTTAAGACACTTTTCATATACAGCAGGTCTAGACCGTACTCTATAATTTAGAGACCCAACAAGAGATCTCCCATGAGCATGCATTCTACATTTTCCCATTAATCACGTTTGATCGCCCGGTTGAAAGCACACAGCCCTGCTCCACAGGCACCCGACACGCTTTGCCGAGGCGTTTTTTGAAGCGGCCGCGCCTTTAGTGACGCGTCTCGGTGTGATCAGCCCCAAAGTCTTATTTTTTTGTTGTTGTGAAAGACTAAACAACTTAAGCAGCAGAGTGGCTGGTGATGGTTCCCCACTCTGGTCAATACAGCGGGAAAAGAGGCAGCATTGCAAAAGAAAATCATTATAATTCAGTCCAATTTTCTCTTCTGAGTAGGCATACAATCAAGCAAGTGTTTGGCTACTGCCTGGAAGTCGTGCTTTTATCATAACAGGCATACGCAAAAACAGTTTTACAACTATAACACAGAAAGTGGAACCAAAACTGGGACAGACATGGAACCAAAATCTAAATTATTCTCCGACTGCTGCTGTAACATCCATCCATCCATCCATCTTCAACCGCTTATCCGGGATCGGGTCGCGGGGGCAACAGCTCCAGCAGGGGACCCCAAACTTCCCTTTCCCGGGCCACATTAACCAGCTCTGACTGGGGGATCCCGAGGCGTTCCCAGGCCAGAGTAGAGATATAATCTCTCCACCTAGTCCTGGGTCTTCCCCGTGGTCTCCTCCCAGCTGGTCGTGCCTGGAACACCTCCCAAGGGAGGCGCCCAGGAGGCATCCGTGCTAGATGCCCGAACCACCTCAACTGGCTCCTTTCGACGCAAAGGAGCAAGGACTCTACTCCGAGTTCCTCACGGATGACTGAGCTTCTTACCCTATCTCTAAGGGAGACGCCAGCCACCCTCCTGAGGAAACCCATTTCGGCCGCTTGCACCCGCGACCTCGTTTTTTCGGTCATGACCCAACACTCATGACCATAGGTGAGAGTAGGAACGAAGATTGAACGGTAGATCGAGAGCTTTGCCTTCCGGCTCAGCTCTCTTTTCGTCACAACGGTGCGGTAAAGCGAATGCAATACCGCCCCTGCTGCTCCGATTCTCCGACCAATCTCACGTTCCATCGTCCCCTCACTCGCGAACAAGACCCCGAGATACTTAAACTCCTTCACTTGGGGTAAGGACTCATTCCCTACCCGGAGTAGGCAATCCATCGGTTTCCTGCTGTAACATAGAAAGAAAAAATCTAAATTATAGGGAGAATCACTGAGGTCTGTCTTCACACAACAGGGGATAAGTTTCTGGATTTTCGCACTTAACCAAGCAACGGCTGGTTAGCATTTTCAGCAAACCAAATGAAAACCAAATGTCAGCAGCTAGCCACAAGCTCACTGATATGTCAGAGAGAAAACTTCCCCCCTCTTTTGTGGAGACAAGAGTCTGGTTGACTAAATATAAGTTTTTCTTCCAAACTGAAGTGTCAATCATTTAAATGCAAAACCCGTTGGGAAATAATTGGCATAAAAAAAAAAAAAGATTTAGCAGTTTCCAAGCAGCAGCAGCAGCTATCTTGAGGGCTTGGTGAACAGAAAAGAGATGGTGATGCATGCACTTAAGGCAATTATTTTTGCCCAAAGTGGTGTTTTGAATATAGACATGCAAAAGTGACAAACTAAATGTATTTATCTTTTCATTCAATTCAAAAGCATTTTTTATATGTTCAAAATGCACCTTAAAGGGAGATTTGTCAAGTATTTAATACGCTTATCAACATGGGAGTGGGCAAATATGCTTGCTTTGTGCAAATGTATGTATATATTTGTTATTGTAAATCAATTAACAACACAAAACAATGACAGATATTGTCCAGAAACCCTCACAGGTACTGCATTTAGCATAGAACAATATGCTCAAATCATAACATGGCAAACTGCAGCCCAACAGGCAACAACAGCTGTCAGTGTGTCAGTGTGCTGACTTGACTATGACTTGCCCCAAACTGGATGTGATTATCATAAAGTGGGCATGTCTGTAAAGGGGAGACTCGTGGGTATCCATAGAACCCATTTTCATTCACATATCTTGAGGTCAGAGGTCAAGGAAAACCTACATGCACAATAAATTAGTATGAGAAGGATTATGGACTCAAGCCATCATCATATTTACACAAGTGTTTTTCCTACTGTGACATGTCAAGAAGTCCTATCCACTTCCCTGACTGTTGATCCATCACATCTTCTGGGAGCCAGAAGCACTCCGACTCTACAGGTTTCCCACCCTCAAGCTCTGTCAGATGTATCTGATGGAGTTTCTTTGCCAAGCTGGAAGCACTACATCTGGGAATTGAACCCAGGTTGCTGTGTTGATGGATAATAGGAGAAAAGAGTTTTACCCTTGGAGCTACAGTGGGACTAGCGCAGCTAAAATTGCTAGAGGATCCTCATCTCACAAGCTAAAACATTTGTTTTTATAGCATTTTAGAAGCATTAAAATGCCTCCCAGCTCATGATAAATGCTTTTCATAACCCTGACCTTTCCATTTAAAATGGTGTAGGAGTTTATTATATGTATGCAACAAATCAAAGCCATCATGTTGATGGATGGAGCCCCGCTCAGTTAAACCAATCATGAAAAATAA
Organism: Sebastes fasciatus; assembly: GCF_043250625.1. Taxonomy (NCBI): domain Eukaryota; kingdom Metazoa; phylum Chordata; class Actinopteri; order Perciformes; family Sebastidae; genus Sebastes; species Sebastes fasciatus. The sequence continues at coordinate 9,506,630 of NC_133810.1, forward strand.
CCCTCCACAGCTGTAGCCACAGGTATAGCTACCAAATGTGTGGGAGACACCTGAGTAAATATTTCTCGCCAAAATTGTCCTTTTTTTCGTTGGTCGAATCACAAACGAGAACATGAGAAGTTCTCATGTATTTAATCCAGTGTTTGTTTAAGCCCGTTGCCATTTCTGCCACAAAACACCCTCTTCTTGTAAATGCTTCAAACAACTTGTAAAGCGACTCATTTAGAAGGCTGGTGTAATGAATAGATCCTTCAAACTATTTTATGTCACATTTTTTCTTCGCGTTCACATTTTCCTCTGGGTGGTCAGAAAAAGAAAAAAAAATGACTGGGCTGCTTTTTTAAAAAAACCAACAACGTTGGTACCCTGAGTGTGGTTTAAGTGGGTCGCCTGAGAGTTTAATAGGCGGAGGGGAAACCCTGAGACGGATCCAAGCGTGCAGACTTGAAGTCAGACAGAGGAAGTCAATGATGTACTTAACCACTCTCCTCAAAGGCAGGAAGACGAGCTAGAGCTAGACAGATGGGGGAGAGGTGGAAAGATGAAGAGAGAGAAGCGAGAGGGAGGCTGTGGAAGTCAATAATGTACTTAACCTTACTCTGCAGACTCCATGTGTCCCTGTTATTGTAAGGAAGGGATGATGGGAGGGGGAAAAAGGGAAAGTGTAAGATGGCAGGACTTGGGAATGGAAATAGTCCGAGGCAGCGAAGAAGCGCTGTGTTTTTCTGTCAGCATAAATGTCAGAGTAGGTAAGTGTGTGCAGGGCAGGCGGGAGGCCGGGGTACAGGAAGAGCCCCATATAACAGGGAATAGCCCAGTTTTACGAGCACATAAATCTCCGTTCCCCACTCTGCCGGTTGTAACCCACCTCCTCCTCTTTTGGCCTTCTTGCCTCAGTGTAGTGGTACGCTAAAACCTCCTTTTGACTTCTTGACTTTGTCTGCCGCCGCTCTCTTTTGCTTCATTTCTCTCTCTTTTCAGACTCTCTTGACCCATGCCCTCCTTTTCTCCTCTTAGTGCTATTCTGTATATTTTCTTCCTCTTGAACTTCAAGCGACCAGGGCAAGAGATTAAAAATAGCTTCAGGCTGTTTCTTTTTTGCCACCTTGATGTGTATTTTTTACCTTTTTCTTTTCACTTTAATAATTGTCAGGGACACTTTTGTAATAAAACCCTGAGTTTGTGCAAATATGATTTATTTAATCTCGAATATAGCATCATATTAACAAGGTCAGGTATTTTTCAGTGCTTCTGGCTGTGTGTTCAGTTGTGTGATGACCAGAGTGTTCTCGTTTTCTGTCCTGAAAGTGCCGGTGAATCTTCTTTAGTGGCCCGACGGGACTTTAATCCCATTCACACATTAATACGGGATGACAGCAAAGCAAAATAGGTGACAAATTAGAGGACAATAGGGCTGGGTTTTAAAAAAAAGAAAGATTTTTCAATTCAAATTGATCTTTTCAATGATCTGATATCGATTCAGAAAATCGTAAATTGTGTGTGTGACACCGTACATTTAACAAGACGAGACAACTTTACTGCTAATTTCTTCTCTGCTCCAATCGCCAATAGCTGATCAGCTCTGAGCGCACCGACTCTCTCTCGCTCAACCACACATATTATGCTCAAATCAATAATGTAGTAAACATATGGGTTGCTCTTAAACCCGGCCTTGGCCATTTTCACACGGTGGTAGGCCTACTGCGAGCATCAAACCTTGTGCGTGGCATTTTACAAGTTGTTTTCTTCATCTATTCGTTCGCTATGTGGAACAGGGGTGTAAAGTGTGTGTGGGGCGGCAATATTGGTATTGCAACTGAAATATAAGTTGTATAATCCAATCAATATTGAATCGAATCGGACATTATTGACATTATTTTCATAATCCTTAAACCATTCAGTGAGCCCTTGGACCGTTTCGATATGTTTCACCACCTATTTATTCAGATTTATCCCTTGAATTTGGCTCCTGTCTGTATCTGTTCTGACAAAAACATGCAAACAATGAAACGGTTACTCCTAATAATAATATAAGTGCCATTATTTGTGCCATCATCTGTCGGTCTGATTCCTCTTACTGCTATTACATCTAGATTTCTCTTCAACTGGTCTCTAAATCTAAATCTCTTGCTTCTGACATTTATTTATGTGAAGCAGAGTATTTTTGAAAAATGTAAAGTGTGCTATTTGATATGTTCCAGGATAAATACATTTTTTAAAACACATTTTTTCTACCTGAATAATCCGATGTTGTGCATTTTTTAAAAGCCTTTTGTCTGATTTATTTCTGACATTTATCTCTCTGACGCACTCTCTGACATTCCTCCTCTGTCTCTCTGACTCTTTCTTGGATCGCTCTTTGCCTGTAACATCTTCTTTATTCGTCTAGTCTAAACATCTCTTTTATCTTCTCTCTCTCTCTCCTGACTCTTGACAGACAGTTGAGTTACATTTCCAGTGTCTATCTGCTAAATACACTAGATGTCCTATAAGGAGCCCCTCGTCGTTATATCCCCCTCTCTCTATCGTCACATCTTCCTAATTTCTCTGCAGCTCTGAAATGTCAAAAAAAAAAGTGGAAACAGTAGAACAATTAAAGTTTGTTACATGTGAATTGAATTGAAATTGCATTCTCTTGTAGATTGAACACATTACACTTGTTGGAAAAATGGTGTAATTTGGGTTCATTTAAGCGTTTAGACTCATAAATTCCACAAAAGCAAGTAACAAGAGGTTTTCCCCATAGACACCACTTCTTAACTCCATATGCCTTCCCTATCTCTGTTGTTTTGTTGCTCCATGCTGGAGGCTCATTCATTTCATTGAGATGTTTTGTGACTGAAATATTGTGTAATGTTAATGCTGTTGGATAGCAATTTCTGATTTGTTGATTTTCATATTTTTTTTTACTAAAAGGTTCCCCATGGGGTAAAGAAAAGTTATGTTTGCATTCAGTGTTACTCACCAAAACGCATTATGTGTATCCTTGAGGTCTAACAAACTTGTTGAATGCATTTCCTTCTTCATAAAACATTTGCCCATTCTGCTCTGCCCTTTTCTGACGCGCATCTTGTGCACAAGATACAAGAAAGCGCTTTTTTTCCTGCAGAAAAGTTGACATATTAGGTCACTGTAGCATGTGGATAAAACTTGCACATAGTTCCCAGTAAAGTTAATTCGGTATGGATCAAGCTGGATTGCATGAGGTTGAATAGAGATGTTCTCATTGTGCTGTAGAGGTTGCTTTTTTAATGTCCTTTATCACCATGAAAAACAGAAAAAAAAGCTTGTCTGCTACTTTCCGCTTCAAAAGGTGTCCTAGTTAAAGCTGGTTGAGAGAAGTGTTTTTTTCTCTATTATAATGAAGAAATGAGTACCTACAGTATTAAAGCAGACTTGTGCAATAGCTCCCAGTGAATACCGCACTAATGCAGGATGAATTCACAGTCGACATGTGCAAGGACTCTCTCCCACTGTTTGTGAAGAAACAGAACAACTGTATCATTGTGAAGTTCCCAGCGAGTCCGAAGCGCTAATGCGTAACGGTGATCAAGTCAGTTTATTCTGGCAGGCTGCCGGCTGGAGGCTCTGACAGATTGGTGCCATCAGCGCATTATTTCATTAACACTTGTGTTTTCATGGTGAACATCTTCTCACGCGTCATTTTTCTCTCTCTCTCTCTCTCTTGCCCCCCCCCCCACTTCCCTCCCCTCCCTGCCACCCTGACAGATGGAGAGCGAAAAGAAGAGGAGAAAATACTCCACGAGCAGCAACGACTCTGACACCACAGACAGTAAGTTGGAGAGAGAGATTCAGGGAAAGGGAGGGAGGGATTTTATGTGTGTGTGTGTGTGTGTGTGTGTGTTTGAGCGGGAGTAAGAAACCTGGAAGTGTCAGAAAAGTGAGTTCCTGTGCTGTTGTTGTACGGTGAGCTACCTGTTTTAGTCAACTCCCTCAGGGTATTTCTCGTATTCACTCTCCATTTAGACCTGTCTCACCGCCGTCCCTCCTCTGCTCATTAAGACTTCCCCTTTTTAAACACAGCTACAATAGAAATATGAATCGATAACCCAAGCAGCTGTTAAAGTTGTTATTGCCTATAGAAACAATTAATGGTGTTCCTTGCACACTTTTTGATGACCTATTATTCCTGCGCTGCACTTTACCTCTGCAAAGGCTCGATGCCCTGCCTCGTGGTGAGCGAAGAGCAGCTTAACACATTTAACATTCTCATTTTACGAGTGAGAAGTTTTACTCGGGTGGAGTTGCTCTGCGGTGAAATAAATGTTTTGGAAGATCCCACCACGTCATATTATTTTCTGAGCTTGGTGATCTCAGACAAATCCTACAGCTGATCTGCGCCCCGAGCGCAGTCCAGGAGCTGACTGCATAATGACCTGCTGCTTTAGTAAATCAGACGCTTAATACACACAAAATTCGGCCGCAAATTCAATAAAAACCTCACTTTTTCTGAGTGAATCTGGCTTTATGTGCTGTAATCACATGCAACATGTAGTTAATAGGCTGACTGATAAACGGATAGTAGATGATGGATGCAGTTTGATAGACCCAGAGTTATGACAGGGACTTAATCAACCACTGAGACAGACCAAAGACTGTATATAAAGACTCTGTCTTGTGGGCTGTATATATCTCTATATACAGTGTATGAGACAGAAATACAGCCATGAAGAGATACACTGCATGATGATGGGAACATCTGGCCAGTCTAACACATTACCGCCACTGGCAGCTTGTGCTGGAAAACCGTTTGATAATAATCAGTCTTTGAACAGCGGTACAGTGTTACACAAGCTCACTTGGCTCTCACAGCTGATAACTGTCCATAAAATAGGAGGATTTAGTCATCAATTTTAATTAAATTTTAAATGTCAGTCTTCTTGGCTTTTGGCAGTAACATGACTAATTCTTGTTTTTTTGCGGTGCGCATTTTACAATAACAAGCACATATTTTTGTTTGGCCATTTCTCTGACACTGTCATACCAGCATAGACAGAAAAATAGGAACATCGGTGAACTAGAAAACAAACAGTAGAGAATGTACCTCACTTTTGGTTTTGTGTCTCCTTAAAGCTTTTCTGAACTGATGAAGATTTCAGATATTATTTTAGACTAGACCGACTTTATCAAAGAAACCAAAGCAAAGTGGCTTAATCTGCCTTCTTGCACAATCTTTAAATGTCACTCTCTTCCTCAGCTAGATAAAATGAAACACTATTATAAAAAGTATGACTGTCAAAGTTAACGCAATAATAACGCGTTAATGCAAATTTGTTTTAACGCCACTAATTTGAAAAAAAATCTTGAATAAAAAGTATTCCCAGTTGTTTTTTTGCACATTTTTTCTGTACTTCAGAATAAAACATTTTAATTAAATATTTTCATTTGAGATTTTCTTTCTCTGGAATCAATGTGAAATCAAATCTCCAATTACAGTAATAGAAATTCAATAGAAAGAACAATGGTTGTTTCAATAATAGAAACAGTTAATTTATCAGAAACAGTCCAAGTTCAGGGACGGATGTTGCTTTTGGAAGTTAAATACATTCTCAAAATAAAGCTGAGGGCTCTCAGGATGAGGAAGGTCCCGACCCTTTTTATTAAAAAAACATTTTAACTAATTCAAAATTTAGATCTGTGGAGATGAATTCAAGGTAATGTAGTGATTCCAACTTGAAAAACTGTTTTCCTCCAGCGGGGCCACCGGAGGTTGAAGCAACCTTGTACAGGTTTAACTGTGGTCACAGGTCTGCATGTATAAATGATTTTACAGCAGGTTTAACAGGCTGTTTCTCAGACCTGACTGAGCCACCCTGTGCTTACGGCCGCACTCTCCGCTTTATAATTAGCCGTTAGCTGTTAGCTTCCCCTGGCCAGTGCAGCGTGGGCTCCAGCTGCATCTGTTGACTGGAGGTTATCAGGTTTCTAATTGAAGGATGCCCACGATCATTTTGCCCGCCGTGCACCAAGCGGGGCTTTTAATTAACACACGGCCATGATGGTAACCTCCTACTGCGCCGCGGCCCGCTTGGTTATCTGGCCACACACTGATGATGTGGTGCAGCTGTCTCGCGGGGCGTGTGGATGTAACCTGTAACGGATAAACACACGCTCTAGTGGAGTGCACATGCACGAGCACACCCAAAAATGTCCAGCAGATTGACACACAGTCTCACTGAATATACAGATCCATGATAAATGAAAAGAAGAAGCGACATAATGTGTCTTAGTAAGGTGTTGTTCCACCTCGAGTCTCCACAACGGCTCCACTGCTTCTTGGCAGAGATTCTCAGAGTCTCTCTGGTGTTTTGATGATGATGGAGGACGGCGCTGCTGTCTAACACGTCACTCTAAAATCTCCCACAGATGTTCAGGTGTGTTGAAATCGAGATGTGTTAATAATTTAAAAGAATGAGCACACACTCATACATAAGCACAGATGCACGCGCATAGACACACCTATTTAAAATGCTACCTCATCCCGTTCACTGTATCAGTGTTTTTTTTTGTGGTTTTCATGTTTGTCTTGGATAAAGTAGAGTCTCTCTGCCCCAGTTTACTTTTAAACAATAAAGACAGGGTACATACACAGTCTGTAGGGGTGCAGCGGACCACAAAACTCACGTTTCAGGTCGTATCACGGCTTTGAGTCACGGATTGGATCGTTTCAGCAGAAAAAAAGTGAGCAAATATAATTTAGAGATGCCCCGATCCTGTTTTTTTTTGCCGCACATACAGATTGCTGATCGTTGATGAGCTGAATCGGCCGATAGAGATTGTTTTTGTTGTTGTTTTTAAATTTAAATGTTATCCTTTTACTTTGTTATAGTCATGTATCGTGGTTATTTGCATAAAAACACATATTTTTCATGATTCGGAAAAAAAGATTGTATTTTTATTGTTAAAAAATATTGTAGTAGTAGTAGTTCTAATGGTGTATTATGAGCTGCTTGGTTAGGAATAACTGTCTTTCTATGATCTATTTTATATTGCTGTGAAAACATCTCCTTCAAAGAACTGTATTCATTCAAGTTTCTCGGCAAAAACTACACTCTACAAGATTACATTTGAACAAATCATGATAACGTTGGAATTTACCTTCGCCCAACACTCATCTTTAGTTACTGAATAGAGCCTGAACGCATCGCAATGTAACTCAATGGAACCTCCGGATACGTTAGCTGCTCCGGTGCTGCAGACGTGAACTAGCTCTCCTCCTTCTGATTTCAACACAGATTTGTTGCTCACAATGTACCGTTATCATATCGGCCGTTATCAATTGGCAGTAAAACTTTATTTCACACAATAAACTGTGTAATTAAGTTGTGGTTCACATGTGTGCTGAACGGTGGGAGGGAATCTGTACGGATCAACTACGGTCCGTTACACCACTAACTGTTAGTTGGTGCACTTTGACACCATCACTCGGAACAGCTGAGTAAAGGATCAATTATAAATAATTTGTTCAAACCCACTCCTGGCTGTCAGTTCACTCCATATGTCCTGTCATGCTGTGGCACTGAAAGTGTGTTTGTGTGTCTTTGTGTGCGAGTACTTAAAACTGTGCAACTGTGCGAGTTTGAGACATGGAGGCAATGCAAGCGAAATGTGTGCGATGGTGGCAAAATCTGTGGGTGTATGTAACTGTGAGCATGCATATGTGGCAAATACAAAGAAGTGTTAGCAGCTCTATGTACATGATATATGTTTATGTGTGAATTATGTGTGTGTGTGCGCGCGTGTGTGTAGAGAGCGAGAGGGAGTCTGTAATTTTGAAGACAAGCCTGACAGCAGTTCTGCCCTCGGCGCTGTTAGTTGGTCAGACGTCACAAGTAAAATTAGCACGGTGGCAGCACTGCTGTGGTGGCGAGGGAAATATGTTGAGTGGGAGGCTGCGCACACACACACATCCATGCACACACACTTACAGTCATGGTCGCAATGTGCTATATTACACAGTATTGGCAAATTTGTGTTTTCCATTATGCCAGTGTGATGTAATTTAATTGCCAATGTGATGCAATTCTTAATGACAGCCTCCTTCGCGATGCACAGATGAAAACGAGCTTTCAGCTGTATCTGTTGCAGTAGTTTTATGATTTAAAAAAAATATATAGAAAGCAGCATATATTAAATTACATACACTCTTCTGCTCACATACATGGGCACACAGAACAAACACACACAGGGCAGCTGATTGAAGCGGTGGGTGGGATATTGGCTCCAGCGTCTGGTTAATTGCCATTAAGTTGTGTATTAATGAGGTTGTAAAGGACCACAGTGGACTAACTGCTTAACAAGATGCTATTTATACTGTCATTACTTATTAAACCTCTTAATAGATCATCATCAGTCTGCTTCAATTAAAGGCCTGACTCAGTGGTAGTTCTGCCACGGGCGTCGGAAAAGTCACGGGGAAGGTTTCTTTTGGTTGCTTTCTTTTAGTGCTTCTCTGCAGTGTTTGAATCGCCTCCATCGGTGTCAATTACAAAGGCCTTGAACTCCATCACATGCTCATTTAAGAACTTTTTTAACATTGATGAGCAGCTTTTGGCTCTTTAGTGTGTAGCTGATTCCCTGCTGGTTTCTTGATGGTCGATGTTACAGTGTTTTTATTGTCTTTGTGTTGTAAACCCACTCTGCAAAACAAATTTCTCCTGTGGGACAGTAAAGTTTCTTTGGAGTGGATTGTGAACACACGCTGTGAACATGAAGTCTGATCTACAGCCAGAGACCTGTTCTTCATTTTCCCCACACTTTAAATCCACAATCACACTCGTGAATGCACATTCTTGACAAATCAAACACAGATTAAGTTTGTCTGATGTTCTTATCCGGATGAGTGAACACTTTGTCTTTACAACCGTGTCACAAGCTGTGCTAATTCTTCTACAAGAAAATTTTTACAAAAAACACTTATTGAGTATTTAGAAGGGCTGTCAGCCGATTAAAATATTTAATCATGATTAATTGCATGATTGATTATGTATATATTTATTATTGGAAATCAATTAACAACACAAAACATGATAAATATTGTCCAGAAACCCTCACAGGTACTGCATTTAGCATAAAACAATGCTCAAATCATAACATGACAAACTGCAGCCCAACAGGCAACAACAGCTGTCAGTGTGTCAGTGTGCTGACTTGACTATGACTTGCCCCAAACTGCATGTGATTATCATAAAGTGGGCATGTCTGTAAAGGGGAGATGCGTGGGTACCCATAGAACCCATTTTCATTCACATATCCTGAGGTCAGAGGTCAAGGGAACCCTTTGAAAATGGCCATGCCAGTGTTTCCTCCACAAAATTTAGCGTAACTTTAGAGCGTTTAGTATGACATGGTTGGTACCAATGGATTCCTTAGGTTTTTCTAGTTTCATTCGATACCTTCACTCTAGCTTTAAAACCATTAAAATTGTTTTATTTTTTTTATTTCTGCAGGTCAGGTGACGTCGTGGTCCAGATCATCCAAGAACACGGGCACCAGCAGCACATGGGTCCGCCATCAGCACAAGAAACCATCAGAGGTAAGTCAGTGTGGCAGCTTGGTTCAGTGACTCAGCCGTGCACTGTACACAAGAATGTGTTTAATGAAACACAGCCTGTGTTTGGCCATTACACGCTCCCAGTTTTGCTCCACTTCACTTGCTGTCTGTTATTTGTTGTGGCTTTGCTGGATTGTCTCAAATGGTCAGATTCCAGCATTGTGTCTGGTCGTCGGGGTTTTCTGAACACCGGCATGATGTGCAGCTTTTATGACCCAGTAGCTAATGTAAAACCTTAATTCAGGGCTGTGTATGGTTTCTTGACAAGCTCAGGTGGCAGAGTGATTGCTGGGTTAACGATACCCATCCCTATGAACTTCAAAACCCTGCACACCACAACTTATGCAAAAGCAAGACTATTCTCCTGTCAAAGCATACACAATTATAAGAGACAAAATTAAGTTACTCAAAGGAAAATTAGACGAATAGAGACCATTCGTAGCATCAGTGCCATGCCTTACACCAGCGTCCTACTTTGATTTAAGATTGTGATCCAGCCACTGCAGCTATATATCAGTTCTTAACTGGAACAAACACTTCTGTCCAATGTAAATACAGCCATCTCCGCCACCACAGCTAAATCAACCAGGCGCATGGATGGCACAGATTGGTTGGCTTAAATACCAGGTAGAGACATCCATATGGTCACGATGAACGATCCCGAGGGCTCTCAAATGACCACCTTGAGGAAGAAACTGGCATAATCCAGTTGGAAAACGGTGCACCAAACCAGTTGTGGCAATGCTTTGCCTGCCACAATCACACATTCCTCCCACTCTGTCAGTGAAGTGGGTTCAAATCTGTTTAAGGAGAACTCGTCTCTTGCTGTTTGAAGAGTTTCTCTCCAAAAATAACTATCTGCTATTTGGAACAAATTACATCTGCTCTTAAAAATTAGCAGGGGAGATTTTTGGGTAAAGGAGAGGAGGTAACAGCCTCCGATGGCACTTCTCAGATTCTAAAGATGTTCAATGGAGCACTTAAAACAAAGATCTTTTACAAAATGAATTAATACTATTTTAGAGGGTAATCTGCTCTCGCCTCTGCTGCGATTTCTCCCCATCCTTTCTACCAAAAGATGTCAAAAACTGTCTAAAGTTTAAGAGCGCAAATGTCTCTCTTTTGTAACTTTTGAAAGGGGAATGAATAGAGCGAAATGGCACGCATGCCCCCGAACCACCCCGAAGTACAAGTCATCAGCAGAGCATCTGTCATGCCTGTGCATTTGAAGCTTCCTCCCCCTCAGCTCCATCCAGTTAACCACAGGCTGTTGGAAGGTCCTGTCAGCAATCAGTCGCTCAGTAATTACTACTGTAGCTCTCTGCTCTGACCTGGGCCTCAGCTGAAGAGCCAGGGGCCACGTTCCCTTTCATAACGCTGCCTCCTCGCCTTGCTCCGGGCCACACCGCTCTGTCGTAAAAGGATGATGTTTTGCAGTCATTTTTCTGTCTTTTTCGGTGGCATTGAATGACAGGGAGTGTTGAACAAAGAAAAAGGGGTGGGTGACATCTGACAAAGGTTCAGTGCAAAGTTTTGCAGTCAAGAATGTGCATCTGAACTGATGTCAGGAAAGCTTAACTTAACGCGTGTTGGCATTTGTCTCCGTGCTGCTGGAGAGATATTGACACATCGTACTGTTTTTAGCTACTTGCTCTTCTTCGGGGCTCTCTTACTTGTTGATTCTTTTGTCTTTATTGATGCGTTGTCTCATGTTATGCTGTTTTTTGCACCTCAGCCGTGGAAAGGAATGACATTTTGTTCAGTGGAATCACATCTGGCCGGTTCAAATTGATCACCATAAGCGGATGATTATTATAACGAAATGTTGTTGTTGTGCATCATTTCTCATGCAGATTACCATCTAATTGACATTTGTGTATTTATTAAATGAATACAATGTAATGAATTGGACCGCTTTGCTATTTACTAGCTCGCTCCTTCTGCCTTTACCCTCAACGAGGTTGAGGCATGGCCGTCTTTGGCTGGCGAGCATGCAGATGAACGGCGCCCCTTTTACTGGGGCTCCTCGCTCGCTCACCCGGCAGCGGCATGGAGGGAGACGGGCGCCGGTCTGAATGTGTGCTGCAGAGCCGGTTGGACACTTTGGGGGCATTACATGACCAGGCATTATCAATCTACTTTCCCCGTGCGCATTCGTTCATGATATCAATGTATACGCAGTATCAGCCACAAGTATCCCGCCGGACAGCAGACGGTCCGCGAGACGAACTTTCAAGGGAGTAAAGTAAAAAAAAAAAAAAAAAATTCAATTAACGTTAGTCTAACATAGATTTTAAATGTTTTTCCCTATGTTGTCATGTATGAAAAGACCCAAAATGAACACCGTAGGCAGACTACTTGATTACTGTAAGCAAATTCTCTAAACAGCATCCGAATAGGAATGATTCTGTCCCAAGCTTTTTGATCCATATAAGCTGTAACCGTGATCACGATAAGCAGTTTCCACTGTAACCAGCTACATTTTTCAAAAACAACTGGTTGCATGTCAGCACTTCAACCAGGAGGTGTTGGGAAGTGCTGTCAGTGTCCTGAGGCAACAGCAACAACTTGTTGCATGTTTTACAGGTCAAAGGTCATGACCCTGATGAAATCACATGCCCCTTTCACTAACAATGCTTAAGCTGGAGCAAACCATTGAGGTCACGTCCCTCATTTTCACTTGCTACGCATTTAACTACTCTTTAGCTTTGCAGAGAGGACTGTTGCTTTCTCTGCTCACCTGCCAAGTATATCTGCATCTAACCACTTCGACACTATCACTGGTGTGGTTTGTCCAACCTGCCGGCTCTTTTTGTCACTTCACAGACAATAAGCAGCCACCCTGACACAAACAGATTAAGAGTGGGTAGTCTCAGCTGTTTTTGAAGGAGTGAGCGTGATGCAGACTTGTTTTCCTTTCGACCTGACTAATTAAAAGGATGAAGAGGCTTTCTTTGTATCCAAGCAGTAGATCAATCAGGCTAATATCGATCAGTGAAACAACTACCAGTGTTAAATGTCACATTTACATGTGTCATTTAGTGTCGAACTAGTTCACAAGCAAGAAGTCCAAGTTTCAGTGGTTGAAAAAAGCTGTTAACAGATGATGCTCATCAGTGCTGTGTCAAACTCAGCGGATGGTCTGGGTTGCAGTATTTCTAGTACAATAACACTGTTTTCATTGAAATACATGACATATTTTGTTGTTTTTTTTAACAGAAATGCCAATGTGAATTGGAACTTGGTATGGAATATATTGGCTGCGTTCAAGTGTTTGAGAATTGGACGTAAATGTTGTTTGTTGATGGTGGCAGCCGGACACCACTGAAACGTAAAGTGCTTTTTAAAATGATCAACAAAAAGTAAAAGCAAGATCAAAGAAAGGGTGATATTTTTAGACGGTTAAAAATCCTCGTCAGTGCATCCCTCCTAGGAGGAAAATTGAACAGTAGCTCACAATGTGGACACGTTTATGGAATGATACTCACTCTTGGTTAAAGGAGGTGTGGCGAAGGGTAAACACTGCTGCCTTGTAATGACAACGTAGCTCTTTTCTAAAAATGAGCCGTCTCTATTTGCGCCTTAGCAAGTCGTTCACTCCAGCTTTGACTTTTCTTAGAAGTGGTTTAGAGAGCTTTACTCGGTGGAAGGAGGACGCAGTCAGATGCTTCCTTTTTTTTATAGCTGTTTTATCTCAGTTTTAATGAGTGCAGAGATTGAGGATTTGAAAATTTTGTCGACAAACAGGAAGTTATTATGACATAAAGTGCACACACAAACAGCACATATTTGGTCTTATGGTTAATGGTTAGGGTCAGCATTTGAGCGAGATATTCAATCACGATTAATTAATTTTTTATCTGTTCAAAATGTACCTTAAAGGGAGATTTGTCAAGTATTTAATTCTCTTATCAACATGGGAGTGGGCAAATATGCTGCTTTATGCAATTATATGTATATATTTATTATTAGAAATCAACTAACAACACAAAACAATGACAAATATTGTCCAGAAACCCTCACAGGTACTGCATTTAGTATAAAAAATACGCTCAAATCATAACATGGCAAACTCAAGTCCAACAGGCAACAACAGCTGTCAGTGTGTCAGTGTGCTGACTTGACAGTGACTTGCCCCAAACTGTATGTGATTATCATAAAGTGGGCATATCTGTAAAGGGGAGACTCGTGGGTACCCATAGAACCCATTTTCATTCACATATCTTGAGGTCAGAGGTCAAGTGACCCCTTTGAAAATAGCCATAACATTTTTTCCTCGCCAAAATTTTGCGTAAGTTTGGAACGTTATTATAAAGATCGGCAGCCCGACAGATTTTTAAGAGGTTAATTAAAAATCCCAAATTGCGTTAATGCGTCAGAGAAATTAGTGGCGTTAAAACAAATTTGCATTAACACGTTATCGCGTTAACTTTGACAGCCCTACCTAAAACTATTTGTGCCTTCATGCATCCGGCATAGATAACCAAAACTTCTTTAAAAAAAAAAAAAAAAAAAGCACTGTAATGTAATGTAGCTGCAGTGATACTGAGTCACCAGTCAGAGCGAGGACTCTTTCTTAAGCAGCTCTCGGCCTCATCCCTTCTGACAAAAGCAGAGCTCCCGTCTTCAGAGAAATCCCCCTGCTCTCCCCCAGGGGATTGTGTGACACTTGTCAAAACACTGCAGCATGAGCAGACGACACACACACACACACACACACACACACACACACACACACACACACACACACACATTTGTTAGAGGGTGCTAGACACACTACATCGAGGCGGAAACATGAATACACACACACACTTTGCACTCATGGGGTTTCTTCCAGGCTTGTGGTATTGAAATTTTGTTCCACACACTCGGACAGGGGAATGGCGTATTCAAATTGTTCAATTTTAATCTTTCTCTTACTGGTGGGTTTTAGTATGAAAATCAGTCAAGTGATCAGATAAACATGGAGATGCCAGTAGTTATAGGAAGTGACTGTTTATCATGTGTTGATGGGTTTTATTCTTTTTTTTTACAAGCCTCACCATATAGTGACAGCAGAACTGCAGAAAATGAATACGGATGACGATCTTTTGAAAATAACAGCAATAATAGCAACTGGACTCCATTTTTGTCTTTGATATTTGGTAATTTTCAGGTTTTTCTGTAAGTTGCATAACATTTTTAATGAGCATCACCTGTTGCTGGGCAGATCTGGGAGCCTTTGATTTTATGAGTATGGGATACACACTTAATAATATGTCTCTAAATCTGATCCAAAGTATATTTAATGAGCTTTAAATCAAATATTAATGAGCGAATTGTCATAGATGCTGCATTATGCGGCATTGGTGAACCAAATGATCTCTGCGATTTTTACCAAATCACAACATTTCAAGGGAAACCCTTTTAAAAGTAGTTAATATTTTAAGTACAGAATCTGAACTGTTATTTATGAGGAGTTATTTTTGATGCCAAAATCTAGGTCTAATGATCTGCTGTAATCTACTGAGATAATATCACAAGCTCAACACATTTTTCTTTTAATCATTATTCAGTTTGCAATTTACAGCTTGGCAGTTTAGCAAAAAGCCGTGACTTGCAATTAGTGCAACAGTTAATAAGTGTGTATGTATAAGAACTCACGCTCAGAACTGGGAAATGGAGTCGGGTGTTAGGAGCTGAGCAAAGGCACTAAATATAGTTATTATTTTTCTAGACTTTTGGTATCATGGGTCGTCTTTGTGGCCTTAAGGTTACTTGCTGACATGACTGTAAAAGAGCAGGTCAATATCAAACTAGTTACTAGTTTAAGGCATGTTGCTCTCTTGGATATTTCAGTGGTGGGCTGCAAGGATGATGACTTGATAAAGGTCAGATCAGATATCATTGTTTCACAACTTTTAACCTCGTCAAAAGTATTTTCATAAGTGAGAAAAGAGCTCTAGAGGCTAATAGACTAAAATCAATATTGCCTGAGCAGACTTTACTGTTAGCACAGGGTTAGAAGAGGCTGTTGAACACGTTGCACCATGGGAGGAAGGAAGTGGTATTGACGGGTGTTGCCAAAAAGATGATAGCTGAGCAGGTGTGAAAACTCTCTCTATATCATCATCGTTACATGTGCATACATACTGTACATACTGTAACAGTTTGTTTATGTGTATGTGTGTGAAGGTGCAAGTCGAATGTGCATGCAGTGTGCATATGCGGTTGTATCCATAACAATGTGAGAGTGACGGTGTGAAGGAAAGAGGTGGTAGCTGCAGCACGTTTTTCAAAGCCTGTAAAAGTAAACCAGAAGCCTTAAGATTAGGATTTTAGAGCTGTCAATCGATTAAAATATTTAATCACATGATTGTCCATAGTTAATAGTGATTAATCACAAATTAATTGCACATTTTTTATCTGTTCAAAATCTACCTTAAAGGGAGATTTGTCAAGCATTTAATACTCTTATCAACATGGGAGTGGGCAAATATGCTTGCTTTATACAAATGTATGTACATATTTATAATTGGAAATCAATTAACTGCACAAAACAATAACAAATATTGTCCAGAAACCCTCACAGGTACAAACTGCAGTCCAACAGGCAACAACAGCTGTCAGTGTGTCAGTGTGCTGACTTGACTATGACTTGCCCCAAACTGCATGTGATTATCATAAAGTGTCTGTAAAGGGGAGACTCGTGGGTACCCATAGCACCCATGTTCATTCACATATCTTGAGGTCAGAGGTCAAGGGAGTTTTTCCTCACCATAATGTAGTACAAGTTTGGAGCGTTATTTAGCCTCTTTCGTGACAAACTAGTAAAGCATGGTACTAATGGATTCCTTAGGTTTTGTAGTTTCATATGATGCCAGTTTCTTCCATCTTCAATAACAACATTTTTAAGGATACATGTTCCTAACTTGCCAAGATCGGAAGTTTCTCTGTGTTCATTTGCAATTGCTGTTTTTTTCATATTACTGTAAGAAATGGTTGCACATTGGGTGGTGAAAAGATAAAGAAAAACAAGATGAAAACACAATCAACAACCAATTTGACAGACAGATGGAAATCATTGCAAATGGTGTAAAATGCCAGTGGATATCAGTAATCATCAGTAATTCTAAGTAATCTGTAAAAAGTGTAGTAGTTTTTACAGAAAGTAAGCCTTGGAAAAGCCATGGAGGAGTGTTTTGAAAGCACCAAATTCAGTGCTGAAGTTCAAAACAGCAGCCAACTGCTGGAAAACACAGAGAGCCTGCTGAATAGTCCTTGATGTTTTTATTCCTTATAGTTTGCACTTGTCAAAGTAATATTGCAATCGAATTAGGACATCGGAAAATTTCCTCGGGGCAATGACAAGCTCTGTGAACCGTTCACAGGTGTTTTTAAACACCTTGTATATTAAACTCATAGAGTCATTGTTCCAAGGCAGCTGTATATGCGTGCAGATGTTATAGGTGGATCGCTGTTAAAGATGTGTAAACTCACCAACGTGCCAAAATCCAAGGCACAAGTTCTAATTCTCTGGAGGACTGTTGGACTTCTACATGTATTAATGGTTAAGTAATCATGTGTACTGATACAAGCATGTGTATGTATACATATGTAAGCGTGAGTGTGTGTATCCAAACAGGCTAGCAGCTGTTGCAGCTCATTAGGGTCTGGTAGAAACAGCTGTGTAACTCCATGGCAACCAGATGCAAACAGCTACAGGAATGCACAGAGTTGGTATTACTGTTTCTCTCTCACTCCACGTGCCAAGTCCAGTGAGTGGATGAGCAGCCTGGATGGATAGATGGTGGAGAGCTAAGCATGTCGACACATACCAGCAAATAAACATATGCGCTCACACACACACACACACACACACACACAGCCAACGTAGCCTCCAGCTGTTGTATTAAGCTGTCAGTATTGCTCCTGTTGCTCAACTACCAGGTGCTGAAATCTAAAAAACAAAAACACATTGTTGAAAAAGGATGGATGTTGAAAAGATTGCTTAGGTTGGCAGAGTTAGATACAAATGATTGGAGGGAATGATGGATGTAAAGGTGTGGAAGGAGAGGAGCAATACAGTGAGGGCTGCATACTAGGGTGGTGAAATCTACTGCGAGAGAAATGAAGATGGCAAGCAAGTACTGCTCAGAAACCCCTTTATTGTCAATCTACCTAGGAAAGCCATCCATCCTCTGAATGCCCTAGGTCTCTAGTTTGTGGCTGTATAGTTTCATGAGGCTGTGATTATCCTAGAGGTCACCACAGGTCATTGTATACAGTGATGTCAAGTTTAAAAAAATGGTCCCACTACAATGAAATGTATACTATGGGGAGTAACATCATCACACATGAATACAGTTGGGCTCATTGGTTCCACAATAGCCAAACTTTTGCCTAACTTTGGAGCGTTACTGAGCCTCCTTCTCGACAAGCTAACATGATATGGTTGTTTCTAGTTTCATATGATATCTGTACCTTCATTCTATCTCTATAATTGAACCTCTGAAATATAGTAAAGTTGATCAGGATCGCCTGCGATCCCGCGGGTCTCGGGGTTAATGAAAGAGTGTGACAAAAATGTGACCATCAGATAAAGATGCTATGAAAGCCTAAAATAAAACTGGCATATTAACTGTTGCACAAAAACATCTTTTCTACAGTTTTTTTTCTTGTTCTATATTTTCTTTGCTGTACTTCACTTCAAAGTGGTCGTTCTGAAGTTTTACCCGTGCAGGCTTCAGTATCCGTGCTGTTCGAGGTGTTTCTGTGTCATCATTATAAGGGCGGCTGTGGCTCAGAGGGTAGAGCAGGTTGTCCACCAATCGGAAGGTCGGTGGTTCGATCCCCGGCTGCTCCGGGTCACATGTCGATGTGTCCTTGAGCAAGACACTTAACCCCAAATTGCTCCCGGAGGCATAGCCATCGGTGTGTGAATGAGTATTTAGATTAAATCCTGATGGGCAAAGTTGGCACCTTAGTAGCCTCTGCCATCAGTGTATGAATGTGTGTGTGAATGGGTGAATACTGACATGTAGTGTAAAGCGCTCTGAGTGGTCGGAAGACTAGAAAAGCGCTATATAAGTCCAAGTCCATTTACCATTATCGCTTTCCTAACGTTGGCACCGTGTTCCTAATTGATGCTCATGTGTTTCTTCTAAAAAGATTTGTGTAAATCAGGTTTCGGCAGCCAATTCTGCATTACCTCTGCTGCCCTGCACAAACACACACACACACACACACACACACACACACACACACACACACATCACCACATTTTCAAGGACAGTGGGGGAGCGAGAAGTGTTGAAACATTGTGCATCTCGTCGCTTTGATGAAAGTTTGCAGTGTTTTTTTTGGATATAATTAGTTTCGCATTGAAATAAAATTAAAAAAGGTGCTGTAAAAGCTGCAGTTTCTCACTCTCTGCGATGGCGAGAGGTAGTTGTAATCATGTTTGAGCCACGGTGAAGAGATTGCAAGGCCTCCAGAGTAGTGTTTATGATGTCGTCTTGTCAGCTCCTGTTTTCAAACTCATGTTATTGATGGCTTGACATGGCTAGGGCAACTCACTTTGCTTTATTTATAACTCACTGGTAAAAAGGCTGGAGTAGAGTAGAGATTATGACTCTAGTACAGAACTGCAACTCCTGTTCAATGATTTTGCGTTATTTGTTGTTGGAGTCGTTGAGTGGCGTAGTGACTAAGCCAACGTCATTCAAATTAGGGCTGAAACTTATTATTTTCATTGTCGATTAACCTGTAAATGGCTTAAAATGGCAATCGGTGGTTCTCAAAGCCCAAGATGACGTCCTCAGATGTTTTGTTTTGTCCACAACTCGATTTACTGTCATAGAGGTGTAAAGAAACCAGAAAATATTCACATTTAAGAAGCTGGAATCAGAGAATATTGCCTTTTTTTCTTCTTAAAACACCACTCAAACTGATTAATCGATTATCAAAATAGCTGGCGATTAATTTAATAGTTGACAACTAATCGATTAATCGTTGCAGCTTTAACTCAAACACAATGTTATTAGTTCAACTACAGTATATACAGTATGCCCGTTTTAATGTCAGACAACACTCCACCATGCAAATGACACAAAATTACAATTTGTAAACTAAATCAAAGACACAAACTTCGAACATATTTTTGCTACAATACGGTGTTCTTCACTTACAAGAGGTACGTAGGATTTAAAAAAAAATTCTGTAAAGGATTTTTCTCTCCAAAAGTTGAAAAGAAATGTGTGTAATTCCCACAGATAATTGACTATTCAGCAAACAATTAGCAATCTGTGTTGTAATCTGTTCATCAAAATATCAGGTTTTGATGTCAGTCTCACGAAATCAAAAGAGTAAAGACTTCTTTCTAGACCCCCTCGTGCTGCACTGACATTCAAAGCATCGATAGACCAGCATGCAATCCGTCCACAAGACATGTTGTGTCTCTCTCCCATATTCAATACAAAATCTTCATGCACATCTTCTGGGTGTTATGCAAAGCAGCTCTTGTGAATGTACTGAATCAGTAACTGTAGTAGAAGCAGATGAGATAGATTGAGGGACAAAAAAAAGTGAAGTACCTCAGTTGAAAATAAAATGACTCCTGGAACACACTGTACATCACAGATTGATGATATAGTACTGCAAGAGTATCTGGCAGCGTACTTTTCCTTTTTCTGAAAATAAAAGAAGATCTTTTGACGAGCGGTTGTTACTTAAAATGACTCAGAACCTCTTAGCGTTGGAGTGGGCGTTAATATGAGGCCAGCTGACAAGTTGCTGTGTTATTATAAGACTCTGCGGACCAACTCCTATTCACAAGTCATAGGGTTTATTTTGGACTGCACACAGCACCAGATGGGTGGAGTTTTGTGCATCAGAGCAATTCAGAAAAACTAACTGACAAAATATAGTTCTGTGTGACAGATACCACCCATCTGGCACTCCATGTCGGGTAAAACCAGCTACAGATCTGTCACATGCTATTTAGACTTTTGATCCTCTCTTGAGTCTGTTCTTGATGCTCTGAATGCTGCACTTCAGGTAAACCTGCTGAGCGTCAGAGCAGACAGCTACTGGTTGGCTTCCATTTTAATCAACTTTGTTATTCCCTTATTAGTAAATTCTGCTGCTAAAAAGCTTGTCAACAGACTCAAGGCAGGCGTGTGAAGCAGCATTAATCATGTAGTTGTTTTGGTTGTTTTTCAGCCACACATCTCCAAAACTAGGTCACATCTCCCCCCAGCCTTTGCCTGCCATTTTACCAGATCATCTGCCTGAGCCCGCCATACGAAGAATGATATTTGCATCGGACTCCGTGGGGGGAAATTGGCTTATGCCTCTCAAGTCTCCTTCACTCTTTCTCGTCAGTGACCCAGTTTTTTAACCTTTATTTATTGAGGGAAGGTTTTTTCTGAGCATGTTTGCTGCCTCTCACTCTTCCTCTCTCAGAAACATCTCGCTTCATATTCATGATTTTTTACACACATTCACACCTGGGAGCTGCAGAGTACAAGCACAGCCTCCACTGAGCAGATCCACTTGAGCGGTTTGGGGGCTACATGCCTTGTTCAAGCCAGTTGTGTAAAAAGCTGGAATTTTTTATAGTGAGTTATATATATATTTTTTTCTGTTGTGCCTTTCATAAATTATAATTAAAGGTGCTCTATGTGATATCCAGAGCATTAATATAGCAGCAAACAATGTTTACTGTGTAAAGATATAGATGAGTAATGTCTACCTGAGCAGTGAATGAAGTTGCTCTCCCGGTGCCTGTTGTGATCCGAGCTTCTCTGTGCTTCGTTGACATAACCGGGCTGACCGAGCGTGCCTTTTAGTGCATGTGAGCGTGCCCCACAGCTAGCTCATGGCTGCCGCTCTACACTGCCCTCATAAGGCGATTACAGCTGATTACCCTGTCCAGATTGATGGAAATCGTCACGGAAACGTAGTAGGTTAACAGGTTAACTTTGTTAGTAGGGATGAACCGATATCGGATCGGATATCAGGCCGATACTGACTCAAATAGCTCGATCGGATATTGGTGACAATGGGGTAGATCAGTACAATTCAATACAATACATACTGTATACATTATGTACTGCAAATTTTCCCACTCTGGGGCTAATAAAGGAATATCTTATCTTATCTTATCTTATCTTAGTGGAATTATAATTCCAGTTTAAGTTTTGACCAATTTGTTGTTGCATTAATAATGTTTACACTTGAATCGTAATTCCTGTTAATTTTGAAGATTTTTCATCAAGTTGCTGGTGCACGATTTATCATTTTTAATAATAAATATCAATTCACTAAATGTATATCTATGTATTTATTTGTTACTTTGTTGTTTTACAAATTTAGGAAAGCAATGTTTAAGTCAGGCCTGAAAGAATGATCCCAGTGTCTTCCACACAGGCATACAGCTTGTTAGTTAAACACCGGTATCAGATCGATACTCGGTATCGGCCGATACTCAAAGCCCAGGTATCTCTATCGGTATCAGGACTGAAAAAGTCGGATCCATGCATCCATAACTGTTAGCTCCGTTGATGTTGTTTTCACTGCTTTTGCATTTAGCACCGTTTGCTGCGATTCGTCGCGATGTTGAGAGCCGTGTGGAGGCGATAGAAATGCTCCCAATCTCGCATTCAGCACCTTTAATGACATTACATGCTCTTTATCAGCAGTGTTTGAGTTAATATTCATGCTGTTACATGATTTAGCATGAGCAAGCTGCTCTGTACATTTACTGTCTTTGACATATGGACATTTAGTAGCTCCAGTGAAGCAGTTTGGAGGTTAAATGCCTTGCCCAAGGACATTCAGGGAGAAGAGCTTTTCCCTGACCAGACTCCAGTCCAAGAAGCCTCTGGCTCAAAATCCAGCTTACTTAACCTCTAAGCTTCTGCAGTCCTGAATATTGATATTTAATTTGTGGACAAGCTGCACGGATGATCATTTCTGCCTTTCTGAAGAAGGATTCTTCCTCTATATGATTGTGAACATGAACGGAGGGCAGAGTTTTAGCTTGCTAGAGGCCAAAAATCACATCTGTTCAAACGGCGGAGCGCAGTCAGTCAATTCCTTATTGAAGCGGGAACAAAGCTTAATTGCATGACCTTTGAGTGAAGCCTTGGCAATCAGCCTGCCCTTGGCGTGGAGGGGAGCGCCGTCGCTCCACGCATCATTCAGGCCAGGGGCTTGTGATGAGGAGCCGGCGTTCAGAGAAATCTCGAAAGGACTTGTTCACTGTCTCGTCTCACGCTAATGAGGGGCATAAATTGTAGGCTGAGTGCCTTTTCAGAGCTTGCGGTACGAAGTTGGGCTAATAGCTACGGATGTGACATTTCAGATCTAAGACGGGAGAGGGGACTATAGAAAGAGCAAGAGGAAATCCTTTTCACATTCCTATCAAATCCTTTATGTGTTATACGAGAAGTGTCAAGTCGGTAAAGGCTGTTGATGCGAGTGATTCAGTTTAGCGAGAGATAATGTTTCTGCATAATAACGGTGACTCCCGTCACTGTTGCTTTTACGCCTCTTTCCCTCTCATCCGTCCTGAGCTGAAGCAGCCGCGTAGCGAGCGCTCTGAAAGGTTTTCTTCAGGCCCGTTGTCTCTTTGCCCTGCATGGTGCATGTTCTGCAGCGCTCACACAAAAGAACGAGCCGCCATCTGAACTACGTCTGACTCCATAGATAGTGGAAAAGAGAAAAAAAAAAAAAAAAACGTTTGAATTGCATCTCAGGCCTCAGCTGTATAAATCACAGATGGGTTGTTAAAGAGTTCACATAAATACAACTAATTGTGTCATGTTGTAAATGTAGTGTGATATTTTTGATATACTGTACATGTAATCTTTATTTTGACATAATTCTGCATGTGCTTATCAAGTTTTGTAGAGAAATTATCTGTCATTCATTCAGTGTCAAGAATCTTAGTCCTTCCATACTTTTTAAGGACAGAAGTACTGCTTTCATTTTATTTCATGCTTTTGGAGATCTTATTGATTAAGATTTGGAATAGAGCTGCAACGATTCATCGATTAGTCGTCAACTATTAAATTAATCACCCACTATTTTGATAATTGATTAATCAGTTTGAGTCATTTCTTAAGGAAAAAAAAAGTAAAAATTCTCTGATTCCAGCTTCTTAAATGTGAATATTTTCTGGTTTCTTTACTCCTCTATGGCAGTAAACTGAATATCTTTGAGTTGTGGACAAAACAAGACATTTGAGGACGTGACAAATGACACGCGGAAATCAAGAAAGGCGTACTTATTGCGTTAAACGCCTTGTGCATTATCATGGAACTGATATGCATTAACGTGCTAACTGGCTGATTAATCTACAAAATAATCAACAGATTAATCGACAATGAAAGTAATCATTAGTTGCAGCCCTAATTTGGAACCTTGGATGCTTAGTGCTCATTCATGCAAACTATATCGTTCATAATTGTATTTAAAAAAATGACTGCCGTCTGCAATGCAAAGCGTTTGTCCTGGAAACAAAGTGGTTTGAGCAGCATGTAGATGCTTTGATGAACTGGTTGAAGGTTGAACCACTATTGCATTGAGAGTAGCAGGTTATGAAAAATGTCATGGATATTAACTGTAAGGACTTGGCTGTGTGCTAATCCAGCCTTGATTATATTCCTGGGCAGTTTCTTGGCTGATACAAGGCAGTTTCTCCGTGCATATTTGTCTTCTAGATAGCCTATCTCACTGTAAAGGCACCCCTCTTTCTTCTCTGTCTTTACTTTTCCATTGCGTTTTTTCTTTCTTTCTCAGACCACCTTCATAACTGTCCAACTTAGTTTTCCAGATTTTTTAAAAAGAGGGAAAATGAGGGAGTGAAAATTGAGGTGAAATATAAAATCCAGAATAAAAGGCTTCCCCTGGAAGAACGTCAGGAAAAGATGCTTTCTTCTTCATTCTGCTACTGTCCTCCTCCTCCTCCTCCTCTCTGTCTTTCTTCTCTCAATTGGCCCATTTTGAGCCAAATGTTTTCTCTTCCCCTTGAGTTTTCATCCCATTTCATCCAGTCCATCTGTTAAATATATACACCGATCAGCCATAACGTTAAGAACACTGACAGGTGAAGTGAATAAAATTGATTATCTCATTACAATGGCACCTGGCAGTGGGGGGGGATATATTAGACAACAAGTGAACATTTTGAACTTTGAACTTTGTGTTGGAAGCAGAAAAAAATGGGCCAGCGTAACGATGTGAGCGACTTTGACAAGGGCCAAATTGTGATGGCTAGACGACTGGGTCAGAGCATCTCCAAAACTGCAGCTATTGTGGGATGTTTCCGGTCTGCAGTGGTCAGGACCTACCAAAAGTGGTCCAAGGAAAGAAAAAAAAAAAACGGTGAACCGGCGACAAGGTCAAACTGAAGGCTCATTGATGCACGTGGGGAGCGAAGGCTGGCTTGTGTTGTCCGATCCAATAGAAGAGCTACTGTAGCTCAAATTGCTGAAAAAGTGAATGCTGGTTCCAATAGAAAGGTGTCAGAACACACAGTGCATCGCAGTTTGTTTCGTATGGAGCTGCGTAGCCGCAGACCGGTCAGGGTGCCCATGCTGTCATAATGTTATGGCTGATCGCTGTATATATTTGCCTTTTCTTGCATTAAGCTCTCCGCTCTGTCCAACTCAGACACCTGTGTCCCTCTGATAAAGAAAAACATTGGAAAGCGACTGTTGCAGTAGAAAACATGAAAACATAGAAAACATTTGCCATGTAATGATTCAAGCATATCTTTATGCTAAATGCAGTACCTGTGAGGGTTTCTGGACAATACTTGTCATTGTTTTGTGTTGTCAATTGATTTACAATAATAAATATATACATACTTTTGCATAAAGCAAGCATATTTTCCCATTCTCATGTTGATAAGAGTATTAAATACTTGACAAATCTCCCTTTTAAGTTACATTTTGAAGAAATAAATATATTATATTCATCATAAAATACAAAATATAGCCTCTGGTGGATGGAAAAAAACCTTTGCTTTTGAGTCATATTGTAGTTGTACTGTTGAAGGTTCGATGTTGAAACCCAGTGCCATTTTGCTGTTCTAAATTGTTTTTATTTTGTTCATCATTTTGCAGGAGAGTAGAGATCCTTGTTCCCTTTAGCTCCTTGAATACTTTGCAAATTTTGTTTTAGCTAGATGATGTACCACACAAGATAAGCTACGTATGCATTTCTAACGTTTTATCCGTGGATTAAAACCATACGTGGTTGAATTCATTACATTGTGTTGGTGTCGAGGCACCAGTCTTGGTGCATGTAAGAGAGAGTGTGTTCCTCCTGAAATCACTGAGTCACTGCTCTCCTCTCCTCTCCTCTCTCTCATTCTGCCACTCTCTCATCAACCCCCTTTCTCTCCTTCTCTGTCTTTTTCTCACTCTTAATCACCCACTCAACACTCACACAAATAACACACACACACGTACACACACTCCTCCCTGAGTCCTGTGGACCTTCCAAGCAGCCAATCATTAGAGCCCGTCCCTGCGCTGTGATGTGGCTGCTAAAATTAGCCTCCTCTCTCTGTGAGTCGACATCTGCCATGACGCACTGTTGAGAGCCAGGTAGCCATGATGCCCAGAGGAAGAAAAATACTCTTTTCCTTATTCTTTTCTTTGCCTCTCACCTCCTCGCTTTCCTTTCCCGTCTCGTCTGCTTTCTTTCAGTTGTGCTTCTTTCACTCTCTATGATTGCTTTCATCTTTACCTGAGAGTTTCTTCTCATATGTCTTCAGCAGGTCTCTTTTTTACTGTCCTTTTCAGTCCGTTAGGTCAAATGTTAACCCATTTGAGGTTCTGGTATGAGGTCTGACTCACTGTACACTGCTGTTGGTTCTGCTCCTGCATTACTGTTCGACAGAACAGAGCGACTATTATAACCGTGTTCACCAGAATCTGTCACAATGCCAGAGGCTGTATGTAGTTCAGTCAGTTGAGTCATGTCTTCATCCTGTTGTCCTTTAAAGTTCAGGTCCTTACGGGTTTTTTTGCATGGGAAACGTCATTCAACTCAGTTATTTCTCGTCATTCATTTTCTTAAACTGGTCATTGAAACATTGAATAGAAACTAAGCCTTCTAGTTGGTTGAATATATTCGATGTACAAAAGTAAACAGTTTAGGTTCTCAAGGACAAAAAACATGCACTCATGACAACGTGCATTGATTCTGTTTCGTACCGTGAAGTCATTTGCAGTATTATCCTTGCTGTCTGAGGGGTTGTTTCGTCTCCGGATGTTTCTTGAGTTTACCCAGCATAATTTCTGCATCTGACAGTTTTCCTCTGTAGATGAGGCATTCTGTTGCGGGACAGCTAGTTTCCCTTATTCATGTAAAGCTGTAAGCCGAGTTCTTTTCACTTTTTAGCATAATTTCAATTCCTTTGGTCGGCTCAGGTCATGTTGAGAGCTGAAATCTATCAGCAATTCTGTTTACAGACACACTGCTCTGAGAGTCGCTATTCTGACTGCTGTGCTCATAGAAAACTCTCATGCCATTGAGTGTTGGAGCAATGAAGAGTTTGCCGTCTTGGTTCAGACTACGTGGGTCTTCATTTATTACTTTCACAAGTTAAAGCGCAACTAATAACACTCGGCTACAAAAGTAAGGGACGATATAAAGATCTGGTGTAATCAGTAACACCGGTGTTGTGGGAAAATTTCCTCACCATGGCATCCCTAATGACGAGCACCGACCGTAAACTGTCATGTCATTAGCTGCATATTAAGCAGGGTTTGTAATATCGTGAATTTGTTCCGTTTTGATATGTTTGACAATGTAATATAAAGATTCTGTAAAATGGTTTTTTTTTATGTGGTGACCCTTGGCCCATCCTTAAGGCACTCCAGGTTGCCATGGCAACACAAACTATGGTGTACCAGCACATGTTACGCTTGATTTATGTTGCTATTTGATCTGATTTTCTGCAAAATTGACTGTCAAAGTTATTTTGTTCAAGTCATTACTTCATTGTACATTCAGTTCATGTCGAGCTGGTTTCATGCTGCCCTTATGGGTCTTTGACACCTTATGGGGTGCTGATAACTGTCGCACCACTATTGCACCCATAATCACAGTAGCGGAGGCCCTGCTGGAGTTTAGCAGTCTAATAATAACAGCATGAAAAGTGAAGGACAGAGCATCCTCTCCCTCTCTCCTTCTCTTTCTATCAGTGCTCTCATCCCTTTCAAAGTCACACATGAACAATGCTGATTTGTTTTTCAAGATAACCAGGGAGTCTAACAGTAGTGTGTGATGTCAGCTGGCCTTTAAAAGCACTTAAAGCACTTTGTCACTGTGCTTCAAGGAAACTGGCTCAGCAACACCATAATAACAAGGTCTATTGTGTGCGTGTGGGGAGGCAGGGCTGGCTGTGCACCTGTATATGTGTGTCAGTGTGTGTTTTTGTGTTAAATGCATTTGTGTGTGACCATAAATACATCCTCGATTTATGTGTGTGTTTCTTTCCCTGTGTATGTGTGTTTAGTTGCGTCAAAATCTATGCGTGTTTGTGTTTATGTGAATGCGTGTTTCTGCTTTGGTGTCAGTGTGAACATGTATACAAAGTGTGTGTGTGTGTATCTCTATCTGACCGAGTGACTGTGTTTGATTCCTGGTTTGAAATGTCAGATTTCAACAGTCATCCTCTGTGGTTTCTGTGCTGTTCGGCTCAGGTCGAAGCCGACTGCTAATCTATCACCGCTCCGCAGATGGTCAGAGATTAGAGTCAGTCCCACATATAAGACAGACCGGCAAACGGCTTCACACAGCATACAAACAAGCTGCATCAGAGCTTGACAGGGCTTAGAGTTTACAGAAGAAGGTGAGGATTGTTTCTGGAAAAGTCCAGGTTCAAATACCCTGTCCAAGTTTTTCTTCTCTATGGCTCACTAATGCTGTATGAAAATATAATTACTGTATAACTTGTACTAGTGGTAGTAATGGAGGTCGCAGAAATGTCAGTAGCTGCAGCAGTACAGTACTTATTGGCAGCATTGGCACCACCAACAACAAAAGTATTTGTGGCGGGATGAGTAGTAGTAGCAGAAGCGTCAGTAGTACTTCTAGTGTCAGTAATAACACTATAAGTGGTAGCAGAAGTACCTCTACTAGTATAAGGAAAAAGAGGCAGAAATAGCATCAGTAGTTAGCAGCACTATCACTAGGAGTATTAGCAGTAGTTGCAGTACTCATATGTCCTCTTTGAAGTGTCTTTATTAAAATGTATATAGTTTGAGTAGTAGTAGTAGTAGTAGAGGTTAAAGAGAGGACCTCTTAAACACAGCGCTCTCCCATGAATGCCTGTGTTTTTGACTGATTATCAATGCCTGTCAGGCTGTCAGCCCCCCTACCAGTACACACACACACACACACACACACACACACACACACACACACACTCTCCACAACCCCTGCTCATGTCATCAGTCCAGAGCTAGATTGGACATAATGAGAGCGCTGCATGCATACAGCCCATAACTCAACATAGCATACTGACCTACTGACTGACTGACTGGCCAGAGGAAAGAGTGTGTGTGCGTGTGTGTGTGTGAGAGAGACTACTTGTGTTTGTTTGATCATATTCTGCTTGTACGCTGTACCATGTGTGCGTGTATGCAACAGTTTCTATGCGTATTTTCCTGCGCTAACAGTAATGTTGAACTGGAGTTTCATCTGAGCAGCTGAATCTCATCTCTTCAGTTTCAGTGAGAGGTCATCGATCACTCTGCACTGCATGATTGGACGGCTTGTGATGCAAACCAAACAAAAAAAAGAAGTAAACTTGAGTTATTGAAATGCAAATGAGTGCGACGTTTGCAGCACGACAGCCTGTCACATTTGGGGAAATGAGGCAGCGCAGACTCTCTACAGACAGAAACTAAATAATCTGATTGTTGCTGCTGAATCATGGTTTGGAGAGAAAGTTCATCATTTGAGTTTTAGGATTCCCAATATGAGCTGCACAGAAGAGAGCGGCATGTAGACGATAAACTAATTTAACCTCGCTGCTGCATTTTTAGCAAATCATTAGGTGTTTTCACCTTGTTGCAGCAGAAAGATAAAAGAAAATGTGTTAACAAACTTGATGTGCAACGCTCTGAAATGGCCACAAGCTGCTGAATACAACGGATGACGGCGATGACATGTGAAATAATTGCACGCTAAAGGGATTTTCTGTCTTATCTGTTGGAAATTTACTGTATCATTCCCCCCTCCTGCAGGAGTCGGGGTTATCCACTCAATATTTTCATTTGCAAATTATGATTTATCAAATTTGGAAAGCTGAGTGGAAACGGCAAAATTCAATCACATGTTCTTCAGAACAAAGTTATTAAAGTTGATCGATGCGGAAAATCTTCGCAGCGAATGAATAAATCATGTGATGAATGGAAAAAGAAATGCACTTTTTGAGTAATTGCTGACAGAGTTTCCATGGCTGCTCCAGGCGCATTGCACAACAGTGTCTGTCCACCAGAACCAGGCGGAACAGATATCTGTACTGTCGCTCTCTAAAACATAAGTCTTCATTAGCTGCTCTGTTATAATACAGCCAAATGCATTTCTTTTGTTTTTGTCTTCACATGAAATATAACTAGAGTACAAACTCAAATGTAATCAGCTCTTGAAGTACTCTGCTTTTTTACTGGATGCATGTTTTTTGACTCTGAGGGAAATGCACCTCATTTGTATTTTTATATTTTGCGTAAAATTAGCTTTTGGAAACAGCAAATGCTCGTCAGCCCCTCTACCTGTCTGACTCTCGGCCTGTCTACCTGTTTATAATGCTCCTTTTCCATCTGCCTGCCTCTGCCTGTCATCCATCACCGAGGCTGGGTGACTCCCAACTGTCTGTCAGAAAAAGAGTCAAAAGATGAAGAGGGTGGCGGTGGATGAGAGGAAGAGCAGGATGGAGATGAGCTGGAGAGAGAGAGAGAGAGAGAGAGAGAGAGAGAGAGAAACAAGGCAGAACATAAAACTGCAGGAGCTTGTAATAGTGTTTCCTACACATTAATTAGCTGCAGTCATTCCTGTACAAACACACAGTAATAAAACTGATATACTGAGATCCTCTCCTCCTTTTGCCTTTGCTCACCTCTCTTCTTATCTCTACTGCTATTTTCCTTTTTCCTCCCCTCTCCTTTCCTCTTCTCCTTTTCCTCCCTTCTTCTTTCCTCTCCTCCTTTTTCATCGTTTTTTCTTTACCTCCTTCTCCTCTTTTTTTATCCTCTTATCTCCTCTCCTCCCTTTTATCTCCTTGTCATTTTTCCTTCCTTCTCTCCTCTCCTCCTCTTTCCTCCTTTCTTCTGTCTTTTCATCTTTTTTTCTTCTCCTCTCTTCTCTCCTCATTTCTTATATCCTCCCCTCTTGTCTCCTTCCTCTCCTCCTTTTCTCCCTTTTATTCCCTTCTCTACTCCTTTTCCCTCCCTTTTCCTCTTTTCTCCTCTCTTATTTTCTCTGCCCCCCTCCTCTCCTCTCCTCTCCCTATCATCCCTTTCTCCAGCTCTTCTCCTCACTGGTGAGGAGTATGAAGAAAAAGTGAGTGAATGTAGGTGGATGGGGGGAAAGAGACAGAAAGAGGAAATAAAAAGAGAGAGAGAGAGATTAAGGAGGAGTGGATCGCCCTCTGTCTCTGTCTGTCCTCCTCTCGTATTGCTGAAGGGGACGGCAAGATTCATCATGGCCTTGGCACGCACGCACACACACACACACACGTTTAAACACTCGGACACACACTTATTCATGCACATAAAAAACACACACACACACAGAAATGCACACACACAGTTAAACACACACTCACAGTTGTGTACACACACACACACACATGGCCTCTTACTCCATTGCATTATGTATTTGTGCTGGCTGGCAGACAGAGGAGGCAGCCAAGCAGCAGAAGCAAGGATGCTGCTTTTTACATATGGCCTTTTCATATACTGCTCTGTGACACACACACACACACACACACATACACACACGCACACGCACAAGCACACACCAGTTTCGACCTCGTTCGTCCTTGTCTTTCATCTCTCTTTCCTCTTAAATTAATATCACTCCCTTTTCTCTCTTTCTCTCATTCCTCTCCTACTTGGTGATTTGTCTTCTCTTTCTCCCGATCTCTTGTCCTCCCTCTTCACTTAGTTAAACATCCCTCTGTTCTCCTACATCACTATCATTGTCTCTCCTTTCCTCGCCACTCCTCAACAGTCATTTCTTTCTAGCAGTCCAGTCTGAAAGTTCAGCTCCTGTGAGAGTCGGGGTAAATACACAGCATATTACTGCTTCCCCCTCTGTTAACACGCTCTCTTTATATCTCTCTGTGAGTCTGTCTTTTTTTCTCTATGTTGCGTTGACTAGTAGCAGTGTTTCTTTTCAACTCTAAAGCAAATAGCACACAAACTTTCTAGTGCCGGGTATCAAAACTTCAAACTTTTTGACTGACAACCAAAGTCATAAAGTATCGGATGCAGTCATGGAATGCTTGGTCAGATTCTTGTCTTTTTTAGTAGCGGTTGGTTGGTTGGCCTATCCAACACTTTGCTCCAGACTGCAGTATCTCATCATCTGCTGGATGGATTGGCACAAACTTTTGTACAGACATCCATGATTTCCAGACGATGAATCCTACTGATAGTGGTGATCTCCTGACTTTTCCTCCAGCGCCAGCATGAGGTTTACATTTTTCCTTTTGAGTGCAATTTTGGATGCATTGTCATGACATTTGGTACACACATTCATATTCCCCTCAGGATGAACTGTAATATATTTACCATCATGCTGTTGCGTCATTAAGTCACATTTTTGCAGATGTTAGCACACTAACACACGAAGTACGATGGTAAACATTATACCTGCTAAACATCATCATGTTAGCATGAAGAACTACCGTGTCTAAGCACAGCCTCACAGATCTGCTTGCATGGCTGTAGACTCTTCTGTGTCTTGTTTACTAATTCTTTAATCAGATTTCTCCTGTTTAAATCAGGAGACTACATTAAAGACGCTTTCACAAGCTATAGTCCGTTCTGCTAATCCAAATCAGAGTGAAATTTATACTTTTGGTTTGTTTTCTATTTAGTCTGGTTCGGTTTCACAGTGCACTAATTAAAGCGGACCAAATAGAAAAATACGTTTCTGAGGGGCGTGTACGAAGGAGCAAATTTATCTTTTTCCTCTCTAGAGCTGCCACTTCTATGCAGGGAATCGCGGACTTTGATATATTGCTGTCAACGTTTTTTCACTTTGACTCAGCACAACATGAATCCCTTCTCCTCCTGTTTATCTCCAATGACTTTATAAATGTCACTATTTTTGTGGACTTTATTTAGAATATTCTGTACGTTCCCCTCGGCCCAGATGTCAAGCAAACACCAGTCAGTCCTCTCCTACTTTTCTTAACCTGTCAATTACTTGTGTCTATCTCAACACAAGCCCACGCAGTCAGCCAGTGTTTTCGTTCGTTTGTAAATGGTCCGAGACCACCTCTCGTAAGCGCTCTCGGACCGCTTGTTGTTTTGGTCCACACCAGAGTACGATTACTGCGTTCACAACCACCCAAACGAACCGTACCAGAGTTACGGACTAAATGTTGGCTTGTGAAAGCCTAAGTTTGCAAATTCAATGGTGAAACTTTCTCTCTTATTGGTAGATTTTTCATCATAATATTTTATTTTTTCCTTTCCTTTAACAGCTCATTTTAATTCACTCCCTCCTTCAGCGCTCCCTCTTCTATTACCCTCTTATTACCATGTTTTTCTTCTCACAAATCTCTTTTTGACAAATCTCTCTTAGGTCAAAATAAAGCAGGTAACAAAATCCACATTAGGGGACTGAGGGAGGGAAGATGGAGAGGTTAATGGAGAGACAGAGGGGGGAGCGAAGGAGTAGGATGGAGGAGAAGAGCTAATAAAGCAGGGATAAGGAGGCTTAGAAAGTAATGATAAAATGTAGAGTGAAGTCATACGGTTGATTTGGCCTTGCCGTGTGTGTGCGTTGCTTGTTTTCCTGTGTGGGTTTACGCGTGTGTGTTCTTGGCTGATGTCCTTGACTATATGACTGATAATATCATTGCTTCAGGTCCCTGTTAGAGCAGACAGAGAGAGAGAGACACTGTATGTGTGTGTGTGTGTGTTCACATTATGTGTGAGAATGACTGTCTGCTTGAATACACACACTCCCTCAGGTCTTCACATCACTGCATCACACACAAGCACACCTTGTTTGCTTTTATACAATCATCCTACATACCACATAGTTGGCATTAACCTGTAAATATCTCCAGGTTATTATCAACGATTTAGTTAATGGTTACCGTGACCACAGCACTTTGCTTCCTCCTCCTTCCTCCTTCCTTCTCATCTCTCTACTTCCTTTGTCAGTAGGTGGTTCTAATTTCTCTTAAATATCTCCTCACTTGCATCTTTCCCTCGCATCATATCCCCTCCCATGTTCAGACGTGAAGGAAGAAATGTAATGAAAAGATGTAAGTGAGGGAAATGAGGAGACCACCTACTGGGAGATGCAAGGAAAGAGTGAAGATAGAGCAAAACATATTTGTATTAAAATGAGACATCCTTCCCTCTCAGCATCATCTAAAGCAATGCGATGATTGCAGTCAAAACCCACATACTGTGCACCCGAAAGTAACACCGGATATTTACAAATTCAGGGGAGCATTAAATCTACAGACTACAGAGGCAATGATTTAGTTTTTACTTAAGCAAGTCAAAGATATAGATCTAGTCAACACTGCAAAATGAGGGATTAAGGCCTCGCTAGACAAATGCTGCTCAACACCTTCCTGCATCTGCTTTTCATATTCTTCACCTGCTCTAATGCAACATATCCTCGTCCAACACTTCGTATGATATCTTACGAAAAGTTATGCCTCATTTTTTGTGTGTTTTCGTACGAATGTCGAGGAACTTATGTCGATTTCCGCACGTTACATGCATACAGTCTTTTCAAAATAAGCTTCTGTCTTCACAGGAAATTACTTGGTTAGGTTTAGGCAATAAAACAACTTAGTTAGGTTTAGGAAAAGATTGTGGTTTGGGTTAAAATAACTACGGCAGTGGCGTAACTTAAGTACGGACGTTACGTGACAAATAAATCAACATTGATTTCTGGTTTCACTCTGGACATGAACGCCGGTCTCCTGGGCGAAAGTCTGGTGTTTTTTGACCCACCCATCCACCCTGACCTCCTCCGTACGCACTGTTTGTCGCTCTTTATACTTGCTGGTTCACGATTATTTGGATTACATACGAGTTGATTTTGTGGGATATCCATCCATCCATCCATCTGCAACCGCTTATCCCGTTAGGGGTCGCGGGGGGGCTGGAGCCGATCCCAGCCGACATTGGGCGAAGGCAGGGTACACCCTGGACAGGTCGCCAGTCCATCGCAGGGCTGACACATAGAGACAGACAACCATTCACGCTCACATTCACACCTACGGGCAATTTTAGAGTCCACAATTAACCTAACCTGCATGTCTTTGGACTGTGGGAGGAAACCGGAGTACCCGGAGAAAACCCACGCTCACACGGGGAGAACATGCAAACTCCACACAGAAGGGTCCCAAGCCGGATTCGAACCTGCAACCCTCTAGCTGTGAGGCGCCAGTGCTAACCACTGCACCACCGTGCAGCCCATTTTGTGGGATATCTATTAATTAAAAGTGTTTTAAAAGTATTGCTACGAACGTTGTATGAGAACAGCTTGTCTAATGTTACGCTGACGTTTAGTGTCGAGCAGCAGTTGGGGCAGAAATGCAAAAAATACATCACTTTGAGGCCACAGCAGATTTATGTTCAATATGAACATGCACAATAATATATGTAAGTAGTGATTTTATCATGAGCGGTGTAAGCCTACAGACTGTGAGGATCTTGGAGGATCCTTCCTCTTCACCTCAGTGTGCCAGCTTTGGCTCAGGGAGTAGAGCGAGTTGAGCTTTAATCACAAGATCGACGGTTTGATCTCTGGCTCCTACTGTCCCCATGTCGAAAGATCCTTGAGCAAGACACTGAACACCAAGTTGCTTCACAGCAGCCCTCTGCTTCTAATGCTTAGGATGGGTTGAATGTAGAGCATCCTGAGCTTTTACTTGTATGTATACATCTATGATGATTGAAATAGAGTTCAGGTTTAAGTCAGTTTCAGCATCTAAACACGCTCAGAAGCAGAATTTTGCCATGTGAACATCCCAAAATGACAATACGATGTATATATCTTCACTGTTTTTGACCATTTAACCAAACTTTTCTATCTTCCTCTCTCCTCTTCTGTTTTTCCTCTCTGTGCAGGTATTTCGTACCGACTTCATCACGGCCATGAAGCTGCCGGACTCGGCCCAGCTCGGCCCGGACGACTTCTACGTGCTCTCGGACCCCTGGAGACAAGAGTGGGAGAAGGGAGTGCAGGTCCCTGCCAGCCTGGAGGCCATACCAGAGCCTGTGGTCAGGTAGGACAACACACACCACACATACACACACACTCTAACAGCCAACAGGCAAATGAGAATAGCACATTAAGCATTATCTGTTTTAATTGTGATTCACTACTCGTTCAACCTCTGGCTGCAGAGACATTATGTCACCATCTAAACACACTGGCACAGTTCCCACGGTCACAAAGATCTTGGGAAGGGTTATGAGATTTGAACTTTTGTTTGCCATGACTAATAGTTGTTTTGGGAAATTGCCAGATGATCAATGCAATTCTGGAAACTTGTGAAATGTGAGATTGTAGTTGATACAAGCATGCAATTTAAATTTGCTGAAGTCATTTTTTTTAAATTTGACAAAGTGATTGTGCAGAGATACCAGAAGGAATAGTTTTAATAGAGATTATCCAACAAAAAAAGATACGCAGCTGTCGTACATTCATCAACATTTTGGAAATGTTCAGGAAGAATTTGGCATTAAATTGCTATAAAAAAAAAAAGTGTGGGAACCCTTTACATAATCCAATTAAATGTAAATACACTCATTAGCTTTATATTTTTGTTAATGCACACACGCACCTAGATGCAGAAATCTACAAGAACACAAACTGAGACTGTTTCTACTCTTTAACTCATTTGTGTACACGCACGCACGCACACGTACGCACACACACACACGCACACACACACACACACACACACGCACACACACACACGCTATGGGAAGCAGGTTTGGATGCACGTGCAGGCAATGAAACATGAACACACACACAGAAGCAAGCTGGTAGGCAGATGTGTGCAGGCATGCACTTCGACCCACTTATATTCACTCATAGTGTAGATTAGTCTGGGCTCTCTCTCTCTCTCTCTCTCTCTCTCTCTCTCTCTCTCTCTCTTTCTCTCTCTCTCTCTCCCCCCAGTAGGTTGTTGTGGCTCTCTAGTACTACTGCAGCTGCTTCACATACCCATGTGGTTTGTTTGGCGCTCTAGGAACTAATGAAAATGCTCAGACTGCCCGGTAATGCCTGTTAGACAGACATGTCGTACTGGGAGGCCACACACACACACACACACACACACACACACACACACATCTCTTTGGGAGACAGACGCATTATTCAGTCATGTGAGATTTAGTCAAATATTTTGTATGCATGAACTTTTTTGCATCTGCTTCAAGAAAACCAGATGCGGAGGAAGCTCACTTTCAACAAAAAAGACGAGTAAAGCAAGAATAAAAGCTTCTTCAACTCAGATTTCATGGTTAAGTGACATATTTGGTTGCATATGAAACAGCCAAAAAACAGCTGAACACGATACGTTGAAAAT
The DNA here is from genome assembly GCF_043250625.1 of Sebastes fasciatus. NCBI lineage: Eukaryota > Metazoa > Chordata > Actinopteri > Perciformes > Sebastidae > Sebastes > Sebastes fasciatus. The sequence continues at coordinate 9,544,018 of NC_133810.1, forward strand.
GAAAAGGCTGAGTAATGCTGTGGTAAATGTTTTCCACCTCTTTAATTTGTCAGCGTGGAAGTGCAGATTCCTCTTGTTTCTACTCTTGACTGGAGTTTAAGGCCTTTGCTCCACTATTTCATGTTAATGGAGGCATTTTTTTTGCTGTTTGTTGTCCTTTTTCCCAATCAATTCAAGGACTAAAGTGGAAAAGAGACACTGTGTTGCAGCAAGTAAAAAAATCCATTAAATACGTTCGTTCATTCAGTCAGTTAATTTAAATAAGATTAAAATAAAATTGCTTATTTGATTTTTGAGGGTCATAACAGCAGCAGAAAAAGGGTCTGGTTGGTGTTTGGGTCGTAAAACAGTTTTGCTATGCAAAATAGCAACTGGGCGATTGAAAAAGAAAAGAGAAGCGTGTCGGATCCAATGACATAAAATAAACACTTCAAAATAAAACAAACAAAACGTAAATCAAATGTAGTGTTGCCAAGTGAAATAGCATACGTAATGAGGAAACCAGAGAACCTGAAATTAATCTTTAACTATCAAGTGAAAAGGCTTGCATTAGCAGTTTTACTTGCAAGAGGAATCAGGTTTCCATAATTGAAAAACAAAATAATGTGCAGTTCAACAAAGCCAGAAGAATGAATGACTTCCTCAGAGTCTTAATGAGGGCAGAAGACAAAGTTAATAAACAATAGAGATGAAAATACAAAAAAAAACCTGGATCATCTTTATGATTGTAAGATTTGAAAGGGTAAATACGTCACCCTTACTGTTTACATTGTCTAATAGGTTAATATCTCAGCAGACACACACAAACAGTGTGGAGTTAACAGATTTGAAGAGAGCCTGAAGGCGGAGAGATAGATGAGCAGATTGGGAGAGAAAGAGCAATGGCAGAGATAGATAAGGATAGATGGATGAATGGAGGCTAATATATTATCTTACATGCGATAGGATGATGAAGTGATTTACAGTGATGCTGAAATGGAGTGATGATGGATAGATGGGGAGATAGAGAAGAAGAGGGGTGAGTGTAAGTGTGACTGAGTCTCTGACAGCCATTTGTTAATCTTTTTCCTGTCGTCTGTCATCTTGAAGCCACTGCTTTTCTCTCTCTGCCTCTTTCTTTTCCTTTTCCTCGCTCTGTCCTTTTGATATGTCTTGGCTGAAATCACCAGCGATGCTGGAGACTTCCTTGGTTTTACCCATACGAGCCCCATGTGGGAATTAGCGGTAGAAAACCTTATTCCCACACAGGAAGTGATGGCTTTTCGGTATAGAGCGCTGGCGATGGCGTATTTTTGTAGGCCAACTAGGAAGTTAGTATCGCCCTGGGTTCCCTCGACAAAAAGCCAATGGGATTTTTCCATTGGATTTTGGATTATTGCAGAAAATAGGCTCTGTGGCGAACACAGGTTCATGATACTTACTGATACACATTTTATTCAGCAAGATAATCACCATAAGTGAACACTGCTTTTATGATTTTTAGGTGTGAAGAGCGGGAGTATGCACAACGAGGCTGTAAAGGCGGACGATGACGTCTTTTAGACTCATTATCTACTTGATAATGCTTCAAAATTCACGAGTGAGATATTTACTGACATATCTTATATCGTAGAATAAAAAATATTAAAATCTCTTATGATTGTGTTAATCACAGACCTTACATCAGGCATCTAACCATTCAAAAAAACCATTGACTTTGAGACGAGGGAACCGGAAGTGCTACAATGCTAACTCATTTCCGGGTTTTAGGACTCGTTCCTGCACCACTCTATTAGGTAAAAAATATATTACAAAGCTGCATACTTTAAAAGTGTTAAAAAATCACCAGGAAAGTTGAAATTGATTCAAAGTTGAAACTGATTGAACTGTTGCAAAAGAGAGGGAGGTGACAAAAATGTGCTGCTGGTCGTGGCAATGAGGACATGTCTTGCAGAGTAACAAATACAAAAGCGATAAAGTCCACAGCGATCTGCTCAAAACAGCCATTCATGTCCTGAATCGGCTCGTTCTTAAAAAAAAAGCCTAAGGCCTCCATGGGCATAAATATATTCCACAGTAGATTTGATCCATTGTGTTATAACAGGATGTTCAGATATCCGCTGTAGAAGTATACATCGTCTAGCGGAGAACAAAAGCATTGGGGCACGACTTTCAGTGCAGTGTTGTGGCATAAAGTCAGAGCGGTATGCGTTGCTCATGATGGTGCCACAAGGTTGGACTCGCACTCTCCAGAGGAAAACGATGGCTCACATCGGTGCAAAGCATTGATGAGAAGATTGGTACCGCTCTCATAGCAGCCCATTAGCTTAGCATAGCACAAAGACTAGAAACAGGTGCTGTGTCTCAATTCGGATACTTCCGTTAGTACACTTCCATGTAGTACACTGTGCACACTATCTACTTATTTGCGTAGTGCGTGAATTTGGACAGGGTAGTTTGGTCTCAAATTGCAGACGGCTGTTGTGCACTTACCGGATGCTCATTAGATCAGCCACGGACATCACGCCATATCGGGCGTAATTCTGAAATTAACCCAATGAAGGCTTCTATCCATTTATAGTAACGTGGTACTTAGTGAAAAAAATAAAACATGTATAACTTAAACTTGTATAGTTTGGTTTTCGCCATTAAAATCGCAACCACTGCAGCTTCCTCTAGTTTCCACATTCAACGTTTTGACCGTTAGGGTTAATTAGTGTTAGGGTTAATGAGTGCAACATCCGGGTACTGAGAGTGCACTGCATTTCGCCATACTTCTTAGTGTGAAGGCGCTTATGCACTCAAAATAGCAGGTGTAAGTATGCAAATTGAGACCCAACAAGGGGGAAACAGCTTGCCTGACTCTCAAATGGAAACAAAATCTGCATACCAGCACATCTAAAACACACTAATCAGTATATCTAGTTATTATTCATTTAAGGTTACATGGTGCATCTTTGACTGCTAGGTGAACCCAAAAATAAGAGGAAATTGAGGAGTGAAAGTGTGATTGAGGTAGTTTCCCTCTCCTGCCCTCTCCAACTTTCCATTTATATCATGTTTCTTTCCTCTTAGCTATTTTTGTCCCGATCCAGCTCTCCTGTTTCTTTTTTTTTTTTCTTCCTCTCCTGTCTGCGTCTTCATCTCTACATGTCTTCTTTCCCTGGCTTCCCTCCTTCTACTCCCACCTTCCCCTCTTACTTTTGCTCTAGTTGAGCCAGAGGCGCAGACACATTTTTCTTTTTCTATTTTTTTTTTCTTTTATGAATAATGACATCATCTCCAAAAATTGTTGGAGAGGAAAAGGGCTGCGGGCCCTGTCTGGCTTTGACAACACTCCTCTTCCACATTTCTCTTTCTCTCTCTCTCTCTCTCTCTCTCTCTCTCTCTCTCTCTTTGGACCAATTTGGCTGCTGCGGCATGATTTTCGGTAAAACTGTTGTGGCTGATGGTGAAGAGGTCATTATGGTTTGACGTTGTTTTTTTTGTACGTCTCCTTACCAAAACACTTCAGGAGAGACGCAGGGAGAGGAGGAAGATGAGGAGTCAGCTCTCTTTTCCTCTCTATCTCCTGTCCTTTTCCACACACTTTCTCTCTGTCCTTTACTTTCTATCCCTCATTTCTTCTCTGTCTTCTTTTTCCTCTCATGTATCTGTATCTCTTTCTCCACTGTCTGCCCCTCATCTCTTTTATAATATCTCTCTTTCCCCCTCTGACTTTCCTTCTTGCTTGTTCCCCTCTCTGACCGTCCCTCCTCCCCTTTGTCTTTTTATTTTATCACTCACTTCCCTCTCTTTTTCCCCTCTCTCTCTTTCCCTCTCCTTGGTTTTGTCGGGGCTGAGTGGAAGTAATTAGCCGTTGCGTAACACTGGCTATGTGCAGACAGTGAATGGGGCTTTGGCAGCGACTCGACAGCCTCGGTCCCCAATGACAACGGCGAGCCGGAGATGGAAATAATTACACATACACATGAGAAGATCTGCGCCTTTTCACAAAATGAAAGAAACGAGATAGTGGTTATTTTATTTATTGCTTCATTTTTTCCCACTCGGACTGGTGGCCGAGTCAGTGAATGTGAACCCGTTGTTTGTGGTTTGGCTGAACACGCTGGCTTTCTGAACGGCGTGTAAAGCTACGGCCGCGGGGAGCATCACATGGAGAGACTTCTTACCAAAGTGGTTTATGTACTGCTGGACAAAAAGAATGATTGTGCAGATTTTTTTTGTTGAATTGTACTTTCGACGGCTCAACCGCTTGTTTTGCAGACTTGTAATATTCAAAAGTATTTGATTGATCGGTTGACAAGAATCCATGGTACTCATGAGATGTAAAGCTTAAGCTCAGTTGAGATTGCAGGACAATGGCATACCTCATGTGCTCCCCAGTGGTTGAATATCTGTAGGTCAGGTTTCCGGCAGCTGTGATCATATGCAAAATATGGGTCAGGCAGGCATGGATGCTATGCAAAACCTTCGGTCAATAAGCTTTAAACCCTGTCCCGAGGGGAATGGACGGTATGAACACACAGAGAGGATGTTGATACTGTTGCTTGATGAGTCAACAAGGCCTTATTAGTAGGAGAAAAGATGTTGTTTGTTTCTGTTAAATTACTGCTCATGATCAGGTAAACGAGTTTGGTTTGGCTTGGTTTTAAGAAAACCAAAGCTGGATTGCAGCATGGGGTCTAAGAGTAAAACTAGAAAATTCCCCACAGGATGAAAAAAAGAAGGTGCTGTACGTTCAAACCTTTAAGCTTTTGATGGTTTATATTTTTGAAGACGCCGCCGGCAGACGTGATACGTTTTTGGTATAAGCACTGCAAGGATACAGTCAGAGCCCCAACAATTAATTGATTAATCGATTAGTTTCTTTACTCCTCTATGACAGTAAACTGAATATCTTTGAGTTGTGGGCAAAACAAGACATTTGAGGACATCATCTTGGGCTTTGGGAAACACTGATCGACATTTTTCACAATTTTCTGACATTATATAGACCAAACAACTAATCGATTAATCAAGAAAATAATCAACAGATTAATCGACAATGAAAATAATCATTAGTTGCAGCCTTAGATAAATTACATCCATAGAAAATATAGAAACTCCACCAAACACAAGTGAAAGACAGAAGCAGACCCGATCCAAAGTCAGTTTAGGCTATTAGCCAGTCTGACAGCTGCCTGCCAAATACTGAACACATTAAAACATTTTACAGTGATGTCAGTTCAAACTGCGTGCTGCTGAAAAAACATTTGGTAATTTGTCTAGATTTTTTTTTGTAATTTCTGGACTTTGTTAGAGCTGTGTTCTTGGCAGGTTCAGACTGGATAAAAATTATAATGGCCCTGGACCTTTCCCAGTAAAAGTGATTGAGCTGGAATGGGGCTTTAGAGAGGCGAAGCGCATACGTCAAGCTTTGCATTCAGGTGCAGGTACAGAGAGGAAGGAAATGCCAGCCAACATCATTTGAATAGATGCAATTCCTAATGTGGAACATCACACAACAGTATGTAGAAACCATGGGTTGTTTTTCATTTAACAGGCAGTTTCTGTTGATATATACAAATACATCTGTTCAAGCACACACATACACACTCACACAAAGATAATGGGTTGAAGCGAGCCTGAGGGCTGTAAGATAGAGAGAGAAGGGCAAATAGCTGAATAGTGAAGATGGAGGACGGTCTAAATGTCACATATTGCAAAGCTTTAGCTGTATTTAAAGCTCAGAGAGTATACCTTGACATTTTCATTGTCATTTTTCTCCACCGAGGCTCTTGTCATATTGTGAGTTTAATAATGTTTTTGTCTGATATAGCTTTTTGTTAACAATATCTTATCTTCATTATCTGTTTGGAGAAGACTTTATGTGACTTTTCATAGCAAAGTCAAAGCACCGCCTTGACCTAAACATTGTCCTTTCTGATTTTTAAAAGTCGTTTTTCAGCTCATAAAAGTCTGCTTTACACTACAGTTAGACTCCAGTGGAGAAAAACGTCCAGCTCAAAGTCATAATCTATATGTGCAAGAATGTTTAAATCCCTCATAGTCTCTCTGATATTCCTTTTCTTTCTTGTAGAAATGTTCAAATCGTTTAACTTTTCCTGTCTGGAAGAAAGAGAGTCGGGATCACCTGCAAGAAATATGGCATTTATTTTTCCTCTTCCATAAAAAGAGAGCCAGCTAAAGGTCATAACAGAGGCAATGATGCATATACATCAAGGACAAAGTAAAAACACAAGGAAAATAGCAAGGGAAGGAGGAAAAGAGTGGTGGTTAGATGACCGAAAAGCCCCTCTGGGATTTTAACCGCCTAGCCCACAGCTGCAGTCTCATCCAACCAGTCAGCGTATGTGTGTGTGTGACTGTTGACTTTCATGAGCTTGTATTGTATGTACACACATCCTCATCTAAGTGTGTCTGTTTGTATGTATCAGTAGGTCCACAACAACATCTGGAAATTCCCCCAAGATTCATCTGCTCTTTCCAAAACAGCTCTTAGTCAGATGATAAGATGACTAAGAGCAGCATCATCAGCCTCATGGTGTAGAGGGTCAACGGGTGCACATGAACTAATGGCTTCCACACACACACACACACACTACTGATGATTGTCTGTAGTTTATTGTATCGTGGGTCTTGATAACTGCTCTAAGTTAGATGGATGATTGAAAGACTGACTGACTGACTGATGTACTATGTGTTGAACCTGTTACTGTGGGACATGCAGACTAAATAGATACTTGATGGGACAGATGGATTTGATATACTGAAGAAGACTTTTCAGTATATGAATTAATGATTTACTGTCTGGCTGAAGGAACCACAACTTCACCTTGCATCATGATCACTGTACCTCAGACTTATCTGAAAGACTTAAACACAGATCAAAAAGCTATTTAAAAGCTAGAATCTGCAACAATATAGGTTTATATTTGTTTAGTTTGTGCCACTCTAGCTAGAAAGTGGAATATAGAGTAGGCAGATCAACCTCTCGTCATACTCTCAGTTTTAAAGCTAGAGAGAAAATACTGGCATCATATGGAACTATAAAGCCTGATGAATCCATTGGTATCAACCAAATCATGCTACCTCAAGATATGTGAATGAAAATGGACTTTATGATGATTTTTCACTGGTGATTCTTTTTTTCTTCCAGACATGAATCACAACGTATTTGACAGCCAGTCTAGTACGTGATTCCAGTTGCCTCGTTACTGTACTTACTCATTTTTACAATACCTTTGGTCTAACTCTTGTTTATGGAATCTCTTCATTTTCTGATTTATAATTTCGTAAAAAAGTTTTCACAACTGCTTCCAGTAAAAACCTCAAAGGCAAACTCCTACTGCCTTTATTGGAAGTGTGTTAACCTCGCAGCATAACTGTGCACAGGGAAATATTTCACTCAGAATTCAAACTCTAAAATAAAAATGTTGGAAAGCAAGTGCACCTTATAGTAAATACAAAGTGATTATTTTTTTTATGAGGTCAAATTGGTCAAGGGAGGAATACGATCTGGCTGAGTTGCTGACTGCTTTCCTAGATCAGATGTCTTACTAAATAGCTGACTGACTGATGGGATACTTACTGACCTGATGACTTTATAAGTACAAACCGAATTGAGTGACAGCCAGAGATGAACCGATGGCTTTCTAACCAGAGCTGGATGGATCAGGGATGGATGACTTACTGACCAAATTCACCCACATTAACTCATCACCACATCGCTATGAGGGTTCAACGAGTGTATTTGTGACCACAGGCTGATTTGGTTGCTTTTGGCTGCATGGTGCGAGTGAATATGAGAGCTGTATTTCTTAAAGTATGGGCTAAGGAGCCAAATTGGACCCTTGCGCCTGTATCTGGTAGGTCCCCACATGACAAAACTAATAACATGTTCTAGTGAGAAATAGCTTTTGATCTGCGTCCTGGGGGAAGGGGCTTGATGAACTTCCCGCTGAGGCTGGAGGGGAACTGTAATGGCAAATAAAGCAAAATAATAATACATTCTCATTTCTGGATGAGTTCATCGAGTCATTGGGTACATCTTTCACCACAGTTAATGGAGACAACTTTTCTTACTGAACCAATGCCTGGCTGATTGAGTCACTTACTGGCGTAAGAACTGACCAGTTTGCTGGCTGACGGGTGTATTGGCAGATTGTATGGATGGCTGAGCGATTAGCTATCTGATTGATAGAACTGCTTGGCTTGTTGGAGGTAATATCACCGTGTAGCCATTATCCCAGCACACATTTTCTGCTTCTTCACCACTTGACTGGGTCAGTGGGGCTGTCACTTAGCACATTTCAGGCTCGCTGCCTGACCACTTGCCTGGGTGGCTTGCTTGTCGACTGCCTGGCAGAACAGTTATTTCTCTGACTGACTGAATGGATGGGTAAAGGGTCAACGCGTGGTTGAATGAAAATAAGAAGAAAATTCATCACCGCAGTATGTGGCTGGGTCACCGGGAGCTTTATTAATCACGTAAAAGACAAGCTGCCTTGTTTGCTGACTGACATCTGGCAGTCTGAGTGAACGTTCTTCTTGTACTGACTGCCATTATCCGACCAAATAGCACAATGGCTGCTTGAGTGGTCCATCTTTGACCACATTTTCAGGCCAGCTACCTGACTGTATTGACTGACCGGCTGGTTTGCTGTCTGGCTGGCCGACCTCACTGAAATGTCAGAGAAGTCAGAACTGGCAGGCTGACTCTCTGACCGCGGTGACTGAGCGTTGGCCAGGACTGAGCCGGTTTTCTGGTTCCAGCGGGTGAGTCAGACTCCAGCTAAACCCATTCACCTCTGGAGGCTTGCGGGCAAAGCCTGGGGACTGGAACCTGGGAAATTTAAACATTTCACCTCCAAACAATAGTTTTTGACCTGCTGAGTTGTGTGTGTTGGAGCTGGCAAAGCAGCCTGCCAACACCTAAATGTGTTGGCATGTGCCCACTCCACATTCCTCGCCAAGAGATTCAGTTGGCAGTTTTTGATTTATTTAACCTTTATTTAACCAGGGTACTGTTATTAAGTGCCATTGACAAAAAAAAAATCTAATTTGGAGGCTGGACCGTAAAGGCTTGTACAGGGGAAAAAGAGGAGAACTGGTCGGAGTTGATAAATGAATGCAGCTTTTCTTAAATTACATTGCGAGAAAATCAGCTCGGCGTGTGTTTGTGTGAATTAACGCAATTCCCTGGATCACAACCCAGCATGTGTGGCTGGTGGTGTTTACTGCAGGCAACCCCCGGGCTCAATGTGCGTTAGTTTTGTGAGTAGTTGTGTGCATTCGTCTTTGTTGTTCGCCACATGGATGTCATGTGAGTAAACCCAACGGGCCATGTGTGGGAGTATGGACTGTGTGTGTGTGTTTAGGTGCCTGCATTCGTGGATGCACAATTTATGTATGCATGTTTTGTGGGTATGTGTGTGTGATACATGCGAGTTATCCCTCTGGTATTTTCTTGTAAACACTCATACATCTCACATGGGAATATCATCCACCTCTTCTCTCGCTCCACTTCACTAACGCACTCTCTCTTATTTAGACACACACACACACATATATTTACTCCACTTCACTCTTTTTCTTCTCTTTAAAGGAGCAGTTAGCCTCCTCTCCTCTCCTACAGTAGTTCCTCTGTGGTGAGGCAGATCAAAGCCCAGTGCCTTCTGCAACATCTGGGTTCAGCAACATCTGGACCACGCCGCCCGCCTTTTACCAATCTACCATCTGCCAGCCTCACTTGACTGGTGTGTGTGTGTGTGTGTGTGTGTGTGAGTGTGAAATAGAGACGGAGAGAGAGTGAGACACAGGAGAAGATAGTAGATAGATAGTGGAGTTCCCCTTCTCTCTTTCACTGATCTCTTCTGTGTGTATGTGCACGCTCAATTTGACTAACCTTGTCACACTTAATGTGTCAACTAGGGCCGCCCCCTCTTGGTCGATTAGTCAACTAATCGGTCGTTTTGGTCTTATTAGTCATCCAAGAAACTTCTCTGGTAAACACAAGATTTAAATTGGTGCTTTTGTGGACTCTTTGTGGAGAAACCAAGTGTTACAGATACTAGTGCAGTGCCCGTTGGTGGCATGGCTGTTTGGAGCGCATGTTTATTTAGAACAGGCCAATTGCTTGGCTCCCGGTAGCCTCCTGGTATTGCTGCTTGCAGCGCTGTTGTGGGGTTGGTGCCCATTTGGAATAGGGTAGATAGCTTGGCCCAAAAGAAGTGCTGCTTGCTCATTGCTCGTTGACTCCAGGGAAGTGAAGAAGAGTTTGGTTGTAACTAGGGCTGTCAATCAATTAAAATATGTATTTATCGCTTCAAAATGTACCTTAAAGGGAGATTTTTCAAGTATTTAACATGGAATATCATCATGGAAGTGGGCAAATATGCTGCTTTATGCAAATGTGTGTGTATATTTATTATTGGAAATCAATTACTAACATAAAACAATGACAAATATTGTCCAGAAACCCTCACAGGTACTGCATTTAACATAAAAATATGCTTGAATCATAACATGGCAAACTCAAGCCCAACATGCAACAACAGCTGTCAGTGTGTCAGTGTGCTGACTTGACTATGACTTGCTCCAAAACTGCATGTGATTATCATAAAGTGGGCATGTCTGTAAAGGGGCGACTCGTGGATACCCATAGAACCCATTTTCAGGTCAAGGAACTCCTTTGAAAGTTTTTCTTCACCAAAATTTTGCATACGGTTGGAGCATTATTTAGCCTCCTTTGCGACAAGCTAGTATGACATGGTTGGTACCAATGGATTCCTTAGGTATTTGAGTTTCATATGATGCCAGTATCTTCACTCTAACTTTAAAAGTGAGCCCGCAACAACCTAAAAATCACAAGTTGCGTTAAAGAAATTAGTGGCGTTAAAACGAATTTGACAGCCCTAGTTGTAACGTTAGTATATCCAGCACCAAGCAGCAAAAGTTAACTGCAGTGCCAGTCAATGAGCCACAGTCTGCCCGTTGCAGACGACTCTTCCCCTCTCTGGGTCTTAGTGCCTTGCTCATAGACACTTCAGCAGGGTTGATAGGGGTTTGTGCATGAGCCCCCTTTTTATCTGTACCAGTTTCTCATATTACTGCTCATCCCACCTCCCTGTCTCAGCCCGCTGGCTAAGACGAGGCCATTGACTTTAATAGTCACATAAGGGAGGTTTGGTGCACCCTGGCTGGCCACTTAAACCCAACCGCCTCCAGGAGGGTAAACACTGTTTACTGCTGCTCTGTGTCCCAGCGGAGCCCCGAGGGCCTGGCCTCACATAAAATCTCCTCCTTCGATTTAGATGGATAGATGAATAGATAGAAAAAGGTAGATAACCCGACACATGGATAGAGAGAGTTTGATGGACACATTTTCTCTTTTTGAGCAATGAGACAAAAGTACATCTGATAATATGACTTCCCTGCCATTTATCAGAGCGGCAGAGACTTGAGAGAAAGTGAAGACATCTCTCAAACAGACAGCAATCTGATTTTTTATGTTGACAGTGGACATACTGCACAGCATAAAGGATATTTTCTCATACATTTTGTGCAAATGCAGGCACTCTGCAGGTGTTTTTCCTGTTAGCTCCAAAGCGAAAGAAGAACCTAAACATTTCAGTCCGTTACTTAATAGGCAGCTAATCTTTTGATTTGGCACAATGCAGCAAAAAGAGGAGCAGCGGGCGCCAGAACTTGGTTACTTGTTAAGCAGAAGAATCTGCAGCATATGTCTTTTGAATTTTGGTTTTGGAAAAAGGACTCCTCATTCCTGTTAAAGGCTAAAAAGGAACATATGTGATGAAAGTGGCAACTCTGTCGCACGCTGCAGCTTGATACTTCTCTGACCGCAACTTATTCTCAAAAGATCAACCCACAATTAAAGCTACTTCTGGGGAATGGTGGGGAAAAATGTTATGTAAAAATTGATTGCTTAAATTAAAGATCTTAAAAGTTCCTAAAAGCCTGCCAAGATGTGTTAAGTTATTTAATTCAGACAACAGCAACCTCTACATGTCCTCCTCATATAGTGAAGATGGTAACAGTATCATTAGGAGGGCGTTGGGGGTGGTGTTGTATAGCACTGGTTCCCAACCTGGGGATCCTCGCCAAAGTGTCACGGGGGTTTGCGAGGTCTTCTTGATTTTAATATTTATTTATTTATCTATTTATATATATATATAATACAGACAGGGATTTGTATTAAAAGTTCTTAAAAAATAACAGGAAAACTCATCTCTGATGTAATATTCAAGTAATCTGCTCAAAATTCATCCAAATAGCTCGTTTTGCACAAACTTCTCGCCGTTATTCCGTTCACAATTCACATTTGGGTTAATTGTACAGTTTATCAGTTGAAATATCCATAAAATGTGTCACTTAGTCAGGGGTTGTCAGTTTACTCAATGATAGAAAAGGGCTCCCTTAAGGAAAAAGGTGTTGGGAACCACTGGTGTATAGGATTGCATTTTTATTTTTCATTTTCATGGACTTTCACAAATACAAATGTTGGTACAAATTGTTTCACTAATGCACAAATTAGCATATGATGTCATCCGTTTCTCAGGACAGCAACTCCCCCAAATACTTCTTATCAAGCAGGGAAAAGCCCTGAAAGCATGCACTGATAATAACTAAGTGCCTTTTCTCTCGTTTTACTAACAGTAGTCAGTGTTAAGGATGACCTTCTGACTCACTCACTGTCTCACTCTGACTGCAATAAGGATAAACAAAACAGAGTGAAATTAAGCGGAGAAAGAGGAAGTAGTGGAGAGATGAACGAGGGACAGAAGAAGAAGCAAAATGGAGGGATAGAGACACAGAGGGGAGGAGGGATGTTGATGGGTGAGGAACTGAGGGAATAAGTAAACAAACAGGTAGATGAGGCGGTTGAGTGGAGCGCTACAACGACTGTAGATCTGCTGGGAATGACAAAGAGAAGGAGAGAGAGAGAGAGATGGACACACAACAGAGCTTCGCCATCGTTTTATCAAATAACCGTACTACCCTTCCTCGTCTCTCCTCTCCTCTCCCTTGTGTTGCCTATCCGCTGTTTCCTGTGAATGTGGGTTTAATCGAAGCTTTCAGGCACAGAATTAACGCAAGTGGGAATGTGCCTCTGAGGAGCAGACTTGAAGCGGTGTGCCACACAAGAAATTGAAACAAAGCTCATCAAAATGGCCCAACGGTAGTCGAGGAGGATTTTTAAGAATCAAATTGATGCATTTTCAGATGCAATAAGATAATCCTTAATTTCCTGGGGAAAAAAGCAAATTAGTAAGTAGTAGGGGCAACTTATTCTGTCTGGTCTGCCTCTGTTTTTATTATTTACTTATCCAGTTTTTACCAGGGCTGAATTAAACGTTTGGTCTTTAAAGGTGCGGTGTGTAAAATCTGACGGTGTAGTTGCAGATTGCAACATATTGAAACTTCTCTTGTGTACCAAGCGTGTAGGAGAACTATGGAGACCTACAGGTGTCCCTTGTCTTGTTTACCGGCGGCTGAGTGGAGTGACGGGGGTTAACTCCGGAGCGAGTAACGTTATCGACTCTGGTCCAAGAAGGAAAAGTTAACACAGTTGTTTGTCTGTTCTGGGCTACTGTAGAAACATTGGTAAGGTAACGAAAACACAATAATTTTCAGGTGATTATACACTAAAGAAAACACACTTATTAATATTATTGTCTATTTCCGGCAATAGATCCCCTAAATGTTACACACTTCCCTCAAAATATCAGAAAACAATGAAAAATGCTCATCACAATTTCCTGAAGCCCATCGTGACATCTTCAAATAGCTTGAAGCAAAGCTTCAAAACCCAAAGATATGAGTTTACAATCACATAAGACAAAGAAAATCAGAAAATGTTCACAGTTTTAGCTGGAATTAATGTTTGGTGTTTTTGGTGGAAAAACTACTTAGATCAATTATCAGAATAGTTTCTAATTCGTTTTTTTTTTCATCTGGCACTTTAAATACAAGAAAACAAGTGGTTGGTAGGTTTGAGAAACCCAGCGAAGGATCTGGCCTCACCTGTGGCCTGTTTTTCTCTTCATTTCCAATAAGAAGGTGGTGTTTGTGTCTTTGTGTGCGACAGGGCTGTGCATATTTTTAGCAGGCGCTGTCGTCTGGAGGGCTGGTGGTGGCGGGCTGTTTTTGAAGTGCTGGTGGGCTTACTGGAAGTGTGTCAGACAGGAGAGGAATGCAGGAAGAGGGTGGAAGTCTGTGTGAGTGTGTGTGTTTGGGTGTGTGGGTGTGAGATGTATGGAGACAGGGCTTGGGTAGCCCCTCACTCTTGATGTGTACATATGTGTAGTATGTGGGTTTGGACATGCCTATAAGTGTGCGTGCGCCAGAGGCCTCATTGCTTCAAGCCGTTATTCCACCCCCTTGGCTCAGTTTCAAAGCCCACAGGGGTTTCCCACAGTGTCTCTGGTAATAAAGCTGACACTGGGCTGTGCTGAGATGGAACAATATTTTCAACATATAAACACAAACTTTATGTTGTAAACACGGCAATGAATTTGGTAACCCTCGAATAAACAGAAAACAACCGTCTAAGAAAGTATCTTGCAGGTTTCCATGTTAAAAATTCAAGTGAAAACATGACTGAAATGAGAGTTTTCCCAAGACTACAGCGATTAAATTCAGAAAAACATCCAAGGTCATCTTTACTGTCCCTCCAGAGGAAATTAGTTTTACAGTCACAGGAAGAAAAGGAAGACAGACAATAACAAACGCAGCACAACAACTGATATCAGCCCCATTTAAAACTGGGTATGTAAACATCCTGGGCTCCTTTGGGCCTGTAAAAAAAAAAAAGACAAAAATAATGAGTGATGTGTTAATATTCATACTACTAAAAAGTGTTCAGCTGTAGCCCCCAGTGGTTCAGATTTGGATCAGCTTCCTTGAAATTTGAAGCATCACAGGAGAAGAATCACAACAGTCGATGGCATCAAAGGAATCAAAGCTTCTACAGATTATTAGCAGATCGTTCCTCATCTTTCCTCAGTCTGGTCGGGTTGCCGCTTTCTCTCTCTCTCGGGAGCATTGAGTTTTTCTCAGAATCCCAGCCAATTATTGGACTGTTCGGCAAAGCAGTCTATTAGAAATGACTTTCCTTTCAGCTGTTGCATACTCTCCCCAAACCCTCACAGCAGGAGGAAAGAGAGACGTGTGCTGTACCAAATTTAGCAACCTGCTAGTCTGTAATATTTTATAACACTGAGGAAATTCAAGAAGTTAAAACTGCTCAGTCATTAAAAGCACCAGTTTAGTTGGAGCAAACGTTCTAGCTCTTACTCTTATTTAGCAAAATCTTCACTTAAGTAGCAGTGAAATTGAAAGAGTCTAAATCATTTTCAAGCAAAAGCAGCTATGTTTAGTCATTTAATGATATTTAGTTACTGTTTAACTTAAATATACTGATGCTGATAGTCTTCATGCATTTAAAGAAACCACAAAACAGTTCTAACTAGCATCTTGTAATTGGTAATAGACCAAGTAACCTGATCTCATTACAAGGACATTCATGACGACGCATTTTAGGCTTTTCACGTGTCATTTGTACGCCACACGACGAAACTACGGTAAGGTTTGCAGTTAGGTTTAGGCCACAAAACCGCTTAGGTTAAGGAAAAACATCATGGTTGGGCTTGAATTAAGTACATAAACTAAGTAAAATATGTACGGAAAGAACGTAACATAAGTAAAAAAAACACGTCACAAACATCACTTGCAAATCAAAACACCTGTCTCCTGAAAGTCCTGTGTTTGTTGGACCCATCCAGCTCCTCTCCACCCACCATAAGCAGTCTTTATAGTCTGCTCACTAACCCGCTTTTTAGGGGTGTAAGAAAATAATTACATAACATGTAAGAATAGAAATATTTCACAGTTTTGGTGATACTTCCTGGATCAGTATATCAATAGTAACAACAACTCTGGCTGTGTTGACGCTCGGACAGCTGTGAAACCTCCATGACAGCTGCAAGTCGTAGTGGAATGAAGCTGAATTTCCAGTAACAAATATGTATTTTATAAAGGAAAGTATCATGCTGAGATTGGCAAAACGTTTCTTTCTTTCGTCGAGTGATTTCTGCTTTAGTGCTCCCTCCAACCAACCTCCAAACTTCAGCCATACGCATCCCACATTTTACTGCCAGTTTCATCAACCCCCTCTTATCCTTTAACCGCAGGCCAGGTGTTTGTGTGTGTGTGTCTGTATTGTGTGTGTGCACTGCCAGCTGTAGAGAAAGAGGTGAGGTGCAAAAAGAAAACTGCAACCAGTCAGCCTTTCACACATCTGGCTGCGACTACACTGTGGTGTCTTTTGTAATGAACAGGGGAAGAAGGTTAATGAGGAACTGACATTAAAATAAAAGACATTAAATTAAAGGACTGAGAAAAGCCACAATGTTTTTTTTTTTTTTTAACAGACTTATTTTATGACCTAAGAAAAATCATCAGTAGGACAGCGCAGCAGTATTAAGAATGCAATCTAATCATAATATAATTAGACTGAATGACCATTTAGTTTCACTCACCTTGGTAGTGTGCTCATGTTTTCTGATTTCTGGTTGGGATGGGGGTTTGTTTATTTATTTTTGTTTTGCCTCAACCAATCAAGTAGTGAGTTACGCCAACGTATTCTCATACAACGGTTTATATGATATCTTAAAAAAAGTTATTCCTCATTTTTTGTGCGTTTTCCTGCGAATGTCCAGCGTCAATTTCCCTCCAGTGTTTTCAAAATAAACTTCTGTCCTCACAGGAATCAACTTGGTTAGGTTTAGACAACAAAACTGCTTCGTTAGGTTTAGGAAAAGATTGTGGTTAAGTTACGCCACACTGGAAGTACGGATGTTTTTTGTGACAAACACTATAGTTAGGTTTCGGAAAAGATCGTGGTTTGGGTTAAAATAACAGCGGAAGTGACGTAACTTAAGTACGGACATTACATGACAAATAAATCAACACTGACTCTGGTTTCACACGGGTACGAACGCCGGTCTCCTGGGCGAAAGTCCAGTGTTTGTTGACCCATCCATCCACCCCGACTTCCTCCCTACGTGGCGTTTGCCGCACAATCACATAGATTACATATAAATTGATTTTGAGCTTTGTAGGAATATGACGTCCTGCCTACTAAGGACTGATTGGACGACTGTTTCTCCAACCGACAGAAACAGCTGTCAATATGAACAGAATGAACCAGACCTATTTAAATAGCTGAACAGTCAGAGGTCAGGATTCAGGCTCATTCAATATGCTGTAACTAACTCTAACTAATTAACTGGTATCACAACTAATTAATTAAAAGAAAACGAGCACCAGTTCTCGTTCCTGATTTGTTGTGACATTCGCCTCAGGGGCACACAATGTAATCCCCTTTTCCCACCAAAATTAGCACGTATAAGCAGGTTTTTGTAATTATGGGAAAACCTACTTAAAATAGGAGACAGACTCCTTTCCCATTGTGAGTTTGCCGTGCTGTTGCACTGGCCTTTCTGTTTTCTTTCCTGGTGTTTCACGTTCAGCATCACAGATGCACTTGCTAGCACCAGAAGCAGGGTTAGGAAACAGTGAAAATGTTACGGTGGCTACTTATTTTTTTATATCTGTTACTTATTCAGTCTCTCTTTCAAACTCTCAAACCAGAGTTGGTGATTGTTGGAACACAAATTGATTGGAAATTGGTCTAACAAATATGAGTTTATCGAGTTTGAATGAAGTGTGTTTTACGTTGATCAGCGAGATAACATTACTGTTGTCTGACTGGAGTCTGGTGGCTTTGAGGAGAGCATATTGATTTTATGTTTTGTACGTAAATAAATTATAACAATTGTCCATATCCCTGTTGATTTGATCTATTATACATCAACACGCGTCACATAGTATCGCACCAGAAAAGAGGTGAAAATTAGTGCGTCCACCCGGCATGTCATGTCATGTCATGTCCATCACTGCCGATCGGAGCTGGAGCCGATAAATAGCCATGACTACTACAGAGTAATTTGTTCCACCGGGAATGAATGCTGATTGTAACCTTAGTTACAATGTTAGTGTTTTTTTCTGTCTTGTGGGAAAATGGCTTAAGGGTCAGTAGAAGCTATACATTTTGGCAAGGGCCTTGTTTGTTTATGGTAATTAGACTAATCTCTCAAAATGAATATGCTAATGGTTTACTGATGTTAAAAATGCTACACTTAGCACCTCGCATTTACCAGATTGCAGGTTTGTGCTGTATTTGCTTGAGAAATGTTGATTTAGCAAAAGGAAAAGAAAAAAAAAGTGGGGAGAAAAAACCCTTGCGTTGGCAAAAAGACAAATTGCCGGCAGGGTAGCTGGAGGCTCTGCAGTGAAGCAGCTCTCAGCGTCGGGCTGCTGGAGGAGCACAGGCAGAAAGTTGGCCTATTAACTCTTGTCTCTGGGAGACACAGAAGAGCAGACGTGGAGAGAGGTGGGAGTAAGTGCTCTCACTTTCTGTCTTTCTGAATCAAACCTCCCTCTGTGTGTGTGTCTCTCTCTCTCTCTCTCTCTCTCTCTCCTTTCTTGCAGTGTCCTCACTTCTCTCCTCATCTGCTTTCACCGGCTCTTTGGATTTTGTCTGTTGTAGGATTAGTTAGCATCGGCAAACAGACGGGCCTGGCTCAGGTCAGGTTCAAGATGGGCTCATGTCAGATTGTCAGAATTTGGCAGGATGTTCTGCCATCCTGCCATCTTGCCATCTTGCCATCTTGCCATCTTGCCATCTTGCCATCTTGCGGTGACGGTGTCGGGGCCACGCTGTTTTGGAGCACCACAACCATGTCTTTAGTGACACCTGTCTGTATCAAATGGGCTTGATACTGCCAAGTGTGCCACTCTGGTCATTGAAGTTTCAGCAATGTTTGTGTGTCGCCACTGCTCTGATTGAGAGTTTTATCTGTTATGTCTTTTATTTTGCATGTACTGACAACAAAATAAGGAAGTAAAGTGTATATCCCTAGTTTCACCCAGGTAACAAAAGGACAAAAAGAGACGGAGATCACTCCAGAACCAAAACAGGCATCATTTTTGATCAAGCCAATAGTATGTGGACACCCAGACATTACATCCATATGTGAAAGGGTGATAGTCAGGACTTTTTGTGCTGCTGTAAGAGCCTCCACTCTCCCGTGGAAGGCTTTCCACACAAGAGCATCAACGAGGTTGCCCACTGATGATGGGCGATAAGTGCATGGCTCATAGTCGGCGTTTCAGTTCATCCCACAGGTTTTCTATGAGCTTGATGTCAGGGCTCTGTGCAGGCCAGTCAAGTTCTTTCACATCAAACTGGGAAAACCATTTCTATATGGACCTGGCTTTGCTCACAGGGGCAGTGTCTTGCTAAAACAGAAAAGGGCCTTCCCCAAAATGTATTTTTAGGTGATATCGCGATATACGATAAGCTATACATCTCGATATATTCTCTAAAATTACAAAACCGTTTGATTTAACCCTTTGATGGGTATGGCATTACATTTTTCTCCAAAATACAGTTTGTAAGCGGTATTTTTTTTTTTAATTATTCATTTAATTTATTATTTAATATTTTATTCATTTAGTTTTATTTCATTATTTATTATTGACTGAATTGAATTTTATGTGAAATTGCCAATCACATTCACCATAAGATCAGTTCTTGGTCGCTTTTAATTTGAAGCCAGTTTTTACACGCTCTAACCGTATTGCCTATATACACGCATCGCAAAACAGCGTGGGGAATGGTTTAACCGTCTCTTTCGAAGTGGAGGCTGGCATCTTCCATCACCTTTTCCGACACGTGTAAACTCACTTTGGCGCTTCACTTCTTTTGCTCTCTCCAGGCTCTTTTCCTGTTCCCTGCTTCCCTCCAGCTACAAAATACACTCCCTATACTCACATCCATGCTCTCTCGTGAGAGGCAGAGAGCTGCAGGAGAAGCGGAACTCCAAAACGGGTGTCATTGTACTCGACGTTAGCGATATAGTCATTTACTTTATCCCACGTGGAACAAGCAATACATCGAGTATCTTCAGTAAATCGCCCACCCCTAGTGGGAGGCACACTTTCGTCAAAAATATCATCGAGTGCTGTAGAACAAAACAGAAAAAACAACCACAGACCAAAGATACACAAAAGTATATGGACAGCCTCTCACCCTCTCGTACACGAGCTGAATAGTAGCGTTTATAGACAGACTGTGTGCGTGTGTGTGTGTCTATATCTTTGTGTACTTTAATGCACACACTTGTCATATTGTGTGAGTGGTGTGGAAAGTCGAGCCTGGAGGTTATTCATCTGCTGATTAGCACCGTGGGTGTTAAAATGCAGAGCTTATGACTCTCTGTCTCTGTCTTTGCCTCTTCAGTGTTTTTTTTTTTCTTCCACTTGTTAAGAGTGTTGACAATGAACCAGTTCAGGACAGTTTATTGCAGCTAATTGGTTGTATACACTTTCCCAGAAACTATCTCACCCTCTCTCTCTCTCTCACACTCTCTTGCTTCTTGCTTGACAACATGACAGCAAAACCACATCTCTCTCTCTCTCTCTCTCTCTCTCTCCCCCTCAGCCACCAACTGGTTTGTGTTAATATTCATGACCTGTATATGTTTCACAGAACTGAAAACACTTGACTGTCTGCTCCCATCATTTTCTCTCGCTGTGTGTGTTTGTGTGTGTGTGTGTGGCGTTTAAGGCGCCAGGGGAGAGACTATTCTTCATTCTGTACTTATACCCGTTTCTTTTTCTTTGTGTGTGTGTGTGTGTGTTTCTTATCCGCTTGTCTGTATTCAGGGCAGCACATTGGGCTTTGACAGGGAGAAGGAGGGAGTTAGGAGAGTCTTCTGGCTGTTCTTCTGAAATAGTAGATAGTGGTATTATAAATCACAGATTAGATTAGATTTGATTAGATTAAATTTGATTAAATCATCCCCGTGGGGAAATCGGGTCATTGCTGCAGAAAGCAGCCTGCAGCAGAAAATAAAACCAAAAATAAACTGGCGACATGGCATGCATCTAATCCACCAGACCACCGGGATGCTTCGGGCTTCTCATTTTCAGCCGGCAATGACCGTCGCTTTTGCCGGTTAAATGATAATGAGAAACGCAGCCGCCAGCAGATTGTATCCGCTGTGGCTAATTAATGTTAATGTCCTAAGTAACTTGCCAAAAGGCCAAAATTAAACTTTTGGTCTGTTGTCTGGTTAATGTGCTCTTTACAAGCCGATGTCTCTACCTAGCCAAAGAGCGTTTGTTAGAGAAAGAAGCACTACTCTGCAGCAACACTTTACTATCGCAAGTGGACTGTGTTTTTTTTGTAGTTAAACAAGAAAAACAAATTGGTGAGTTTTTATGCCCTTTTCCATACACGTGTGCTGGCTTGGCTTGACTCGGTTGGACTCGGCTCGTCAGCCCAGCACGGCAGAGATTTGCATCTCAATTATAGCAGGGCTACCTGCAAGGCTTGCCGTGGTAATCGCTGTTACCGGTGTTACACGGTGGTCAGGCATGCACCGATTGCATTACTTACCCACCGTTGTTTTGCTTTTTGTTATAGTAATAAAACCCATTTAGTTAATTTTGGTGTACCATCGCCTTGTAATCAATACATAGTTGGACAACGGACACTACAAAGTGAAAGTGTCTGCTCCATATGGAGTGTCAACACAGAGTAGCAGGAGTCAGATTTCACACACTTATCACAGGGCAAGAGAGAGTTGACAGACAAGACGTTGGCGGATGATTTGGTGTCAAAGCGAAAAGCAAGAGTGCCTATTTGGCAATACTTTGGATTTAAACCTAATACTATAAGGGAACCGTAACGTCAATGAGGTTATCGCCGTGGGGAGGACGGAGCGGTCACAGCAGTCTCTGTCCTTCTTGTCTCACACCTCAGTCCTGACTATTGTGCTACTATAATGCATAAAGTTGGCGGTTTGTGGGTTGGGTCGGGTTCGGGTGGTTGAGTAACACATATTTTTACATGTTGGATGGGCGGATTGGCTATCATAACAGACCGGTGGGTGCGACTGAACCGCGCATCATTAACGAGCGCATTCAGGAGGACTCAAACTAACTGAAAAGCTGCGTTCTGAATCATCCAATCTGTGTTTTTCATCAGATAATGATGAGATAAAACTTTATGTGAAATAAGTTTGACTAAAATGACAGAAATGTTCAATATAATCTGATTACTAAACAGGACTAAGATTACATTTTTTAATAAAAAGGTGCCAAAATTAAGAGAAAACATTTGAACTAAAATCAAATGACTTTTCGTTGACTAAAACTAGACTAAAAATAACTAAAATGTGTCTAAAACTAATAAGCGTTTTCGTTTTAAGACTAAGACTAAATCTAAAATAGCTGCCAAAATTAACACTGATTCAGATTTGATAAAATGCTATCGAATCTCAACCCTATTACATACTGAGAAAGTCACAGGAGTGAAAGTGTATCACTGGTGGATTTTGAGTCAAAGAGGTGATGAGCACAAAGCTCTGGCTGCCTCTCTCTCTCTGTGTGTGTGCATGTGTGTGTGTCTGTATGTTGAAGCCTCGTATAGAAATGTAATCCTTGTTATCAAGTCGGTGTAGGACGGGCTCAGTGTTGTGTTTATAGACACATAGACATGTCTTTCATGTACACACACTATAGTAGATTGCATTTATTCCTGGAGAAAAGTGACTCATCCTTATCCCACAGGTGAAAAGCAATTTACACACACACACACACACATACACCCCTTATACACACACACACACACACAGCATGTAAAGATTGTAACATTCATGACATCATCCAAAACAAAACCACCTTCTCTCTGTGACCTCTCTTTATTTCTTTCCTTTTACTGTCTCTCTTTTGCTTTTTTTCATCTCTATCTCATCTCACTGCCTTATACATTATTTTCTTTTTTTCTCTCTCTCTCTCAGTGGCCCCTTATCTTTTATCCCTTTCTCTCTGGTCTCTTATCTTTCAAGGGAGCTTTTTAAAACAACTCCCACACGCTTACTCTGATCTGTCTTACAAAAGCACAGAAGCAAAACACACACACATACACACATATACGGTTATTTGCCTCATCCATGTAATGAGGGCCAAAGCCCTCAAAAACAAAATAGAGCTTGCCTTTACACACTCACACACACACACACCTATACACACAAAGACCCACACAGCAGATGCATTTCGCTTTCAGTGAAACTTGCATAAGCACTGACACATCTCATATTCATAAACGCTGCGATAATAAACACACACACACACACACACACACACACACACATACAGAGAGAAGAACAGAGGCCAGGCAGTGTTATCAGACTGAAAGCCTGTCAACATGTTTTTCCACAAGACCTTTTATTTGCTCCGCAGTCTATTTTTTTCTGCAGCGTTTTATTGGATCTGAATGAGGAGTCACATTTTAAAATCCCGGCCGTAATCTCAGAGGGAACCAAAGGGCCGCTAAAGCTGTCAAAATGTGGCACAGCAATCTTCTTGTTTTTCATCATCCTCGCATTGATCTCGGGACTTTAACGCAAACCCCAGATAGCATGTGACAGTCAAACATGTGTCGTTTTTTTTATTTAAATGTGGTGTCCAGCTGTAAAAACCCTATTAATATGCAACAGCCCTGTAGTTTCAGTTGTGGGGAATGATGGAAGAGTCCATAAAGGCATTCCTATTTTGAGCTCATGTATAAAATGACATTGAATATAAGACGACCTCTACTTTGGAAAGCCTGGTTTTGGCCGGAAAAAAAAATAAAAAATAGAAAAAAGTACCTCATGTAGCATCTTTTAAATGTGTTTTCAATTAAATTAAAAATAGTAAGTCATTAAAAAACAAATATAAATCTAAAATACTACATCTCAAGGAGAATCAGCGGTAACCAGAAGATTCAACTGTTTTCTTTTTTCCATAACTGGTTTTCAGTCATATTACTCACACATACTCCTGTTGAGCTCTTGTCATTTGGGAGCACTAAAAGATTTTTACACCGTGACATCGTATTTTCTTTGCAGCGTGGTATATAACTCTGTCTAGTTCATTTCTGTGATAAAGAAGTTTCTCTGTAGCAGCAAAACATTTAACATCATCCATTAGAAGTCACCTGAAGGTTAAACCAATAAAGTGGCTTACTGGACACTTTGAGGGCTGACAAAAAAAAACATATCAGTGTCATCTGTCAATACCGTAGAAATGGAATAGGTGTAGAACGAACATTGAACTCTTTTTTCCGTGGTCATTTGACTGGTACAAAAGTAAACGGCGATTGTTGTCAGTTTCAAAGAACGTATATTGCCAAGAAGTGAAAGTCAATTGGTTGTTCCATTGCAACATCAGCGCCCAGCGGCAAAGCTACACTTATGCCATTTTGGACTGAAAACGACTACCAGACGCCAATAAAAACATCCCCCTAAAATGTGCCGTATAAAGGTTGCTGTTGTCATATTTTACCAAAATGGCCTGTGTTTGCCAATAAAATATAATAAGCATTTTCAGTCCAAAATGGCAACTGTTGTAAAAAAAAAAAAAAAAAAAAACACCGGAGTTTTATCTCTTTGCTTCTATAGTCTTTGGTATGGTTGCAGCTCACTTGGAAGAGAACGGACGCAGTGAGACAGAGGGACTGTTAGACCAAGCGCTGTCGCTGGCCACCAGCCCACTGTTGGGCTGATTTTCTGTAACCAGTGTAGCATTAAAGCATGGCGGAATTAACAAACTAGCTAACTAGCCAGCTGTCCAATAGCTAGCTTCCACCATGCTTTAAAGCTATATTAAAATTGTACTCATTTACGCCACTGCTTGTTTTAGTTATTACTGCAAAACCTCACCTCAGTGAATTTGTGACTTCCCGTAAGTCGGTTTAGTTGACCAGATCCTAGTTCACCTTCTCGCTGGTTCCTATAACAGGACGCCCCCATCAATGCATTTCTCTTTTTTATGTCCATATGTCCACTAAGTCTAGCAGACATCGTACGGTTGGACAGATACAAACCAACTAGCCTAGACATATTAACAATAATATGTTTGAAGTTAGTGTTTCAAACGAGCCAGTGAGAGAATTCCTGTTGATAAAGCTGCACAATGAAGGCGTCTCCCATGAGTGTGTCTGTCCCAGTCATTGTGTCTGTCTGTGTGTTGATGTCAGTTTGTGTTTACTTGTGTCTGTATTTAGTGTGTTTCCATGTCTGTCTGTGTTTTTGTGTGTTGGTTGTCTGTGTTTGTTTTCCTGCCTTTTCATGTGTTTTTCTGAGTGAATGAATGTGTATGTGTTTATATGCCTGTGTGTGTTTCAGCCAGCCACCCTCCCCTCCCTTCCCAGCACACACACACACACACACACACGCAGCGGCCCGTCTTACGACCCGGCCCATTGTTGTGTAATCATTTATATAAAGAGGTATTAGTGTTTCCTCCTAAAAGGAACATTGGGAACATTGTGGTTCAGTTGGGTGACATTCCTCTCCTGCCTCGAGGACTGTGGACGGCTCGCTAAGCTGTTGCTTCCCAAAACTTGTTCACATCAAGGAGCCACAAAATATACACTCTTTACGCAATTAAGTGCCATTTCATTGACATTTTCTTTCCCTAAGGTCCTTCTTTTTTAAAAGTGTGGGGGCCATTAAAGTGGCCACTCATACTCTGATTGCACTAACTTGTACATAATGACATTAAAGTGAAGTAATATGTTCCTGATTTTCCTGGAAGTGCCTGCAAGCCTCTTAAAGGGGAAGTCCACCCCAGGATTTTATTTTTTTACACCCCAACCCCCCCTGTTAGTGGGAAGTCAATTGAAATTCATATGGGCACCATACACACCAAGTGTGCTAATGCATTTCAGTCTTCACTGCTTTCTTTTTAACTATTGAAGTGAAAAAGGGGTCTGGTTCCAAAAAAGGCATAAAGTGCTAATCTAATTTCTCTTGAACAGCTTGTGCAGTAACCACTTGGCTGCTACTCTTTTTTTCTGCCATTGAGCAGGCTGAGAAACTTGCTGTTTCTTCTTCCAGGAGAATTTAATTTCGATTTTACTGCACAGTGTGAAAAATGTAATGATTATTTTTGGTCCCTACTATAATATCTTCTCATTTCCAGGTTGAAGCCACAGGTTGTAAACATTTATTCATTGAAACTCGTACCGTTTCAAAGGTTGAATTTTGACTCTAAATGGATTCGGTAAGGGATTCAACAGGATTCAGATTTCATAAACTGTTTAGAAACTAGGGCTGGGACGATATGCTTATCTCCTGATTCGATGCTATCACGATACTTGGGTGCAAATTCAATATTTATTGCGATTCTACAAGTATTATGATTCAATATTACAATTTATTACGATTTTGGTTATCTATTTGGCTGGACCGCAGAGGGCCAGGTGTTGGAGTTTCCTCATTGGCCGTTGCGCTTTCAAAATAAAAAGGCTGGAACAGTTCTTTATGCAAATGAACTCGTCCAGCGCGACGCGTCCGGCTCACAAAACTTGGAAGCAATTATTTCAATTCTGGCATAAAAAAAATAATTTTAAGATGGTAAAAAAAACAACTCTATACATATTTTATAACATGCTATTGAACTGCTATCCTAGCACAAGTACAGGTTAGGATGGTTAGGGTACTAGCATATTGGGTGAGGAGGGTAAATAAGTCAGAGAACACAGAAAGAGCTGGTAGAGCTGAAGTGGAAGTGTGCCACAAAACATGAAACAGATCTTTGGTGTCTCCTGTCTGCTCTCGCTTCCACTGTTTATCCTCTCTTCCTGAGTCTCTTTCCCCTCTCCCTGTGTCTGTCTCTCACTCCTCTGGCTCCCAACTAACTGGGTGGAAAATATGAATGAAAACATTCCCCCGCCTCATTTGCCCAAACCCTGCTCCAGGCACAAACACACTACTCCATACCTCTCTCTCTGCACTGCCCCCTAAATGTATTTTCCTCTTGTTAATACGGGCCTCGTCTCTTTTGTTTAACATTGTTTGCACATTTCTGAGGACGGGACTGAAGGAAAGGAGCTGGGAGGGAGTCAGTGTTGGTGTTTCTTTCTTTTTTTTTTGGACTGTTTGTAGAGGAACTGTGGGAGTTGAGAGGGTAGAGGGAAGGCAAACAGGGTGACACACCAAGACTCGTGTGTGTATTTACATTTGTGTGTTTGTGTCAGCATCTATTTTGGAGTGTGTGTGATCATGTGTGTTTGATTGTGCACTCTTGGGAACTTAAGTTTTAATTGTGTGTGTGTGCCTTCTCAGTATCTGTTTGTGCACTTGGCAGTGTGTTTAAATGTAGTGTCTGTGTGTATGTGCAGTAGCCCGCAGAGCTTTAGAGTAGTGGTGTTAATAAGTCTGAGTCATATCCATGACAACGGGCAGACTGTACTAGCATCTGAACCACAGAACAAAATGGCAGCTCACTGTAAAACACACACTGGCTTCCTGTCTACAAAGAATCACTGATAAACAATCCCCTTGAGCGAAGAGGATGAGACATTCCCTTCAACTTTGACCTAACCCTTCAACATTATGGCCTCAAAAAGATCGTAATTAACTATGAAGTTCACAAATTCCGCTTAGACAGCTACAAATCCTCTCTACACATTCACATCATGTGCATGCAGGTTGTTTTCATAGTTTCTCCAGAGGGGATACTCTTTGAAATTACCAGGAAAATCTATTTTAACCCTTTGTATTCCCCAGGGCTCAGCAACCTTTACTATCAAAAGAGCCATTGTTGGCCAAAAAATAAATAAAACAAAATCTGTCTGGAGCCACAAAACATATTTGAGCCTTATAATGAAGGTAACGCCGCCTATTAAGTCTAACGAATGCAGTGAGGACCCGAGTGCAAATGAGAGGCAGGACACTGAAGAAACGTCTTGGGAAAGATTTGGCTGGAAGGTCCTGCTGGCTTTTCAGCAAATGCAATGTGTTTGTTCTGGAAATGTCTTTCAATTACTTTTTTTTGTTGTTTGCTAATTTCTTGCTGCAGAAAGCAAACAAATCTGTCCACGCAATATTGAATTCTCTATTTTCCTCTTGGGCTTTTCCTTTTTTTTTGGATTATGGAATCCATGGCTAGGGATACTCAAGATACTCCGCTATTGAGGTTCTACAAAATTAGTGGATAGGACAGCTACGATACGTAGGCTATGACGCATATTTGCTTAATGTTAAAAAAATAATAACAATATAGGCTATATATCTTTGCAATTGGAGAATGTAAGAATCACTTTAGGTCTACAAAAATGATAAATGAAAGTTAAAATGATAAAAAATTAATTATTTATTAACAAATAAATATTACATGTCCGAAAAGAAGTAGGCAGAAGTAAACACTTATAGGATCCTACCCCTTTCTACAACTTAAATAATGGACTTAATGTTTACATATACACAAATAATATGTGCCAATCATCTTAATATATAAAACAAAACAAAAAAACTATAACCAAAACAACAAACGCCACATTCCCTAGAGACACAAAGCCAATTCTTCATCCCTGTACCTCTGAAAAACAATTTTGTTTATTCCTCTTCTTAAATTTATGTTTGTACTTTGCGTAATTTCTTCATCTAAACCATTGCATAAATTCACCCCGCAAATTGCTTGCGACTCCAACTGTGTTCTAAACGATAAAGATTTTACGGTTACCCATAATTGGCTGAACTTCCATCTACGGTAGCTCTTAAACATTGTTTTATTTTCGATGTGTTTCCATCAGCAGGGTACAAGAGAGTAACTCTGCTTCCTAGAAGTAACAAGACACATAGAATAGATATAAATAAAGTTTTGAAATCAATAGTCCGGGACAAGTTGTTCTTGGCTGCAGATATTCCAAGCTTTTATTCAAAGGCTAAGATAAACATGAAGGAGAAAAGGGTCGAATGATTTTAAGAATCTTTTTTATACTACATATTTTAAGTGCCGTCCTAACACAGACATAGAGTTGATAGTGATAGCTGGTGCGATATTTCTGGTTGTGATGGACAGATATTTTAAAACTTGTACAAAACACAACGAGTAGGAGGTGGAGAGAGAGAGAGAGAGAGAGAGAGAGGCATTGACATGAAGAGAGAGAGAGAGAGAGAAAGGCGGAAAGAGGAGAACCTATAACGAAGCCACATTTTTCATTCATGAGCTCCTATTTAAAATGGAAATTCTCTGGATTTTTCGAAATGTTCTCTCCATCTTTGGTGCTCAGCGCTCATTACTGCGGTGCTTCTACACTGCACCTCTCAGAGATCAACTGTCAGTCAAGCAGTGTGGGCAGCTCTCTAACACCCTCTCCTTGGTATTTCTGTTGAAAATAGGTGGAATAGTTACTCATACTAACTATTCTGTTTTCCCCCCCAAGCAAACTTCTTCTCCTGCTGCAAGAAAACTTGGTTCCAGTATATTTTATGTATTCCAGCTATCAATATTTACAGCCTATATTCTGTCTTCTATGGCTACTTGTTGCTAGGATTTTTTTGTTCCCACCAGTGGGCAACCTCCGGGTCTGAAAAGTGAAGCCAATGAGGAAGTGCCTTAAACTTGCATTCAGCCAGCAGGGGGCGACTCCTCTGGTTGCAAAAAGAAGTCTGATCGTATAGAAGTCTATGAGGAAGCCTACTTCTCACTTGATTTATTACCTCAGTAAACATTGTAAACATGAGTTTATGGTCTCAATTGCTGGTTTCAAGTCTTCTTCAATACAGCATGATGTTCATTTAGTGAATTATGGTCCCATTCAGAGTCAAATAGACCATAAAGCAGGGGATGCTTTAGGGCATGGCTACCTTGTGATTGAGAGGTTGCTACCACGGCGTTATTCGGTCTGGGAGTTGTCCGTGTTTTCATCTTACGATTTTAACCCTTTCACAGTTTTCAGTTCTTGAAAGTTAATTATAACGTTTTGATCGCCCTAAAAATGTCTTATTCAGCGTTCGGTTGTACTTAGCTCCACCCTCTCGTGTCACTTCTGTTTGCAAAATACCAAGATGGCGACGGCCAAAATGCCAAACTCGAGGCTTCACAACAGCAGTCCACAAACCAATGGGTGGCGTCACGGTCTACGGACTACGTTCACTTCTTATATACAGTCTATGGTTCCCACTGGGGTAATTCATGTTTCATTTAATGAGATCATCTGATCTGATTTGATAACAGTTTTATTGACCATCTGTTGAAAAGAGGAAAGAAGGCATGATAGAATGCATGAAAGAGGACATGGTCTGTGTGTGCGTGTTTGGGTGTATGTGTGTGTGCGTGTGTGTGCGGTACTCTATCTGATTGCTATAAAAGCAACACAGGGGTGAGTCATCTCTGAAAGGTCAGTGTGCAAATGATGTTTGTGTGTCTCTGGAGATGATTGATTTCATTGACATGAATATGACATGAAGATGACTCACTGCTCTCAAGGATCACTGTACAACATGTTCTTTGTGTGTGTGTGTTTGAGATATAGTTACATAATTTATTTCACATAAATATAACAAAGATGACTGTGTGTTTTTTTTCCATATAAATAGGACATGAAGATGACTCACTTCTCCAAAGCAACACTGTAACAATCCAGGGGAGTGTGTGTGCAGTATGTTTGTCTGTGTTTGTGTGTACACATCAACAATTTATTGATATCTGTCTGGTTCTGTCTGTCCTCCTACTCTGCTGTACTCTGTATGTGCCAGTACTGAGGACACATACTGTAGACAAATCTGGGTTGAAGGCAAAAGTAAAAATGCCGTCATTACCCACCTGTCACTCAAAGTGGCCACGCCCTTAATTATGCCTAAATTTAAGCTTTAATATCATTTAAACGGGTGAGTTATATAAAAATTCACCCCTGTACAGTTGTCATGATCGGGGAAATTAGCTATAGAGACCAATACTGTTTTTTTGTTCATAGTGGCCAACTTCCGTGTCGGTCACGTGATGCCATTTGGCCCAAAAATACTTTTTCCCATAGACTTACATTGGGAATAAGACCTCTGAGATACCTACAACACTGTATCCAGTTGTCTTTATACATCCATGATTTTAACATCTATGTCTATGGAGATTAACTCGCTTGTGGAGCCAGCTTTAAGTGGCCATTTGATGAACTGCAGTTTTTGACAGTTCCGCGTTGGCTTCATTTCTTAGCACCAGAGGTTGCCGCTTGATTAAATTATGTATTTCATCTGATTACAATGCCAGAAATAATAGGATTGCAAGGTTGTTAATTTATAATCATAAGATAGCAAGTAGTGCCGGCGGTGTTACAGAGCAATTTAACATCCAAACTGGAGGTTGGACAAAAAAAAAAACAACACCCCCAAATTCTATCAAAATAACCAATTTCATTCAGTGTTTTGAGTCTGAATTCACCCAGGCCACCTGTCTGTTGGTAGGAGCAATCTTTGTGCAAAACAGATTTAAAGCACAGAGAATAGTCACCTGAATCTACAGCACCTCTCAGCTCTATACGGAGCTTTATAGAGTTTTTCAGCTTGATGTTTTGGTTTTCCTGCCACAACTTTACTGTTTTCGTTTAATCTCACTGCTTCATGGAGTCATTTTTGAAAAGCAGGCAGACAGACAAAGTAAACGAGCAACTAGTGAACATAGTGGAGCATTTTACAGCCAAAGAGCCAGATATTTCCCTTCAGGAGTTGGTGGTGACCAAAAACAGAGCTAAAAGGAGAGTGAATGTTGAATTTACATTCAAGTCAGTTGCTGGATTAGTCTGTATGAAGGTATAAGCATGTCTTTGCACATATAGGCAGTCTTACATCCAGTGTTGTTTATGCCATATCACCCAGCCCTATATAATGAGATGCAAATATGGACAGACAGCTAGGAAGGTATGCAGACAAAAAGATTTAATATTCACAAACGTGCACGCACCAGCAGTTAACCCCATTTTTGCAGACACACACACACACACACAGTCCAGCACCACACAGGGTTGCCCCTGGACCCTGGGGTGGGTAACCCTGTGTGTGCCCTGTTGGATGCTGGCCTGATTCTCCTGCTCCAGTCTGCATGCTGATATGGGATTGTGTTTTAGAGTAAGGGGGGTTTGTACGAGTCGCCCAAGGATAAGGGGCTGTTAGCACAACACCCTGTCGCACACACAACACACACAACACACACACACACACACACACACACACAGACACGCACAGTCTGGTGTGAAAACTAGGGGAAGAAAGAGAGGGATTACAGGGAAGAAAAGGGAATAGCCGGGTTTCTCAGCCGTACTGTGACAGTGAGGTATTTCAAGAATGAGAGATTATTTCAAACACACAGAGACAGTGTGTACACACAGGGAAGTGATTGTTTGCATCTGACAAGAATGGTATGTCTGAACAAGTGGTTTAATCTTGTACTGTATGCAGAGTAACACCCTTATCATCAAGTTTTTTTGGTGCCTACCGACCTGTGAAATTTGTCTCCAGAGAGTAAAAGAAACTTCTTCTTCTTCTGTGATGTGGTAGACGCGTCCGCTGGCTGTTGTGCCGTTATCGTGCCGAAAATGTGCGCTGCAGCTTTGTTAGCAGCTTTTACATTCACTTAACATGTTTAAAGGGATATTCTATCGTATTGGAGGGAATTCAAAAGAAGAGAGGAGCTCGCTGGAAGAATTTAAAATCTTGACTTCAAATGAACTGAGCTTGACGCCTACTTTTGGAGTTAAAGTCAAACTACTGAAAAGCTGGAGGAAAAGCATCTTTCTGTCTCTTCCTCCTTTACTTTCTTCCGTCTCATTTTATTACCTCTTTTACCAGCTGTATTCTTCCAGTTTTTCTTCTTTTTACCCTTTCCTTTGCTCAGGCCTGGGTTTCTCTATTGATTTGTATCATATCATTCGTTCTTTCCTCTTGTAGTTCTCCCCTCCTTTTTATAGCTGGTTGATTAATCGTTTCTACGTTGAAATCGTGATTTCAATAGGACTTTACCCGAATCAGAATTTTTTGATTTGGCTCGGATTTGGCTGTTCAATATGAAGATTTGACTATTGTTTCTTTTTTTTCTTCGTATACGCTATCTGGCTATCTAGAAAATCCATGGCCTGAGTTTCAGTTACGATTTCGACTGGCTCTCGGCTTGAAAGGCCCGGGGTGAAGGCATCACCCCTCGCCCGAACCTCGCCGCTTCCCGTGTTGAAAAACGGACCCTGTCTCGTTTACCATGCTTGGGTGTGACTTTTTTGCTGTCACCATTCATATCTATACAACCAATGTGTTTATGATTAAATTGTTTAACAGAGCACAAAGTTCTTCATAGATCTAGCCTCTTAAATAAAACGACGGCTTGACTTCAAGAATTTCAAGTCGACTGAGGGGTCACTGACGAGGATTCGACTCATCGGCTTTCAGAGGGCAAACCCTAGATTTCAAATAGTGAAACTGATGTGATTGATCAATTAATCACCTGCTGAGATGAATCAGGTTAAATAATCCCGTCACTCATTAAATACTTTGGCTTTGCTCTGTGATTTTGCGCCATCGCTCGTTCTCCCTGAAGCTTAATACCCTTGATACTATATGTCACAAAAATGTAATAATTTATTCTGACATTCTCCTCACTATAATACACTGTAGGAAATTCTGAACCTGTAAATGCTGTGATTTTAATTATAGCTCAAATTATTAACAAAGCTGTCTTTTCATGTTTCGAGGAGGTGAAAGTTTTCGCAGGCATTTGTCGATATTTCCAGCTGAAATGACAGCTGTTGCTGGCAAATTTAATCAGCTGTAGCTAATTAAGAGTATTTCTGTGAGTCGGTTAAAAAAACTCTTTTCAGCCTTGTGTGCTCATACTGGTAGTTGCCAATTGTAATTGAAGGATAGGGGCAGATGTGACCAGCTTTATTTCTTTCTTTAGATCATTTCTTAATTTCTTCCATCCCACATTTCCATCTTTTCTCCACTCCCATTTAATCCCTGATTTTTCCCCCATCTCATTTATCTTGTTCTTACTCTCTGTCGTCCATGCCCTCCTCCCGCCCCTTCTTTTTCTCCGTTTAGCCTCATATACATTTCCATCGTCGTTTAGAAGGACTTCCTGCTCTTCACGAGTGATCTGTCAGGAGTTGATGTCTGTTTAAACTAGACGTGTCCTGTGTGGGCAGAGAGTCAGACTGAGTGCTGAGCTCAGCCGCTGTCGCTCTGCCCACACTGGAAATGTCTTATGTAAACACCATCCACTTCATCCCTCCTTGAGAGGAGATTATTATTGACGTTTTATGAAAAGGAGGAAAGTGGGACTTACACAGTGGTGAGAAACATATGGGAGCGAGGAAAGAGAGGAAGGCTGGGCTGACTTTTCTGTACCCTCTTTCTTTCTTTTTCTTTTTATCTATCAGTCTTTTTTACATCAAGCTTTCTCTGCTCCTGATGCAATACACCCTCAGTTGCCAGTTTGATACGCTAAAACTAATGCGGTCTTATAAGACAGTCCTGTAATAAACCCTACCTTTATGATGAAAGTTATAATGTTCAGTTTTTGGGCGTGTTTCAGCAACCTGGCTTCATTCAGCCCACTTCAGCTCCATCCTCTTTGCCCATTTTTTGGATTAGCTAAAGTTATCACTTCCAAGGTGGCGACGGCCAGAGTCATTTTCGCTCTTCAGAAATGCCGTATTGGCGTCACAGAGACTATGTCCATATTTCATACAGTCTTTGGTTATACTAAAAGGTGTTTTCTAATATTTAGTGTATCCTTTTATATGTATAGTACACTTGAAATTGAGAAAATGAGAAGCTGTAATGCTAAATTATGGGTGATCATACTGTATATCATATGTAACTAAGCGTGTTTTGGGTGCGTTTACACCTGTTCTTTCATGTGGTCAAGCACTATCCGATTGCAATCCAATCACCCAAAACACATTTTAATGCCAGCTGTCAAGGGAGTCTAGGCGTAGTCATTTGCTTAAAATTAGAAGGTGTTTACATACTAAGCCTGCTGTTTCTGTTTATTTCAGAAGTGAAGGCTGTGGACATTGCAAGAATAAATCTTTGCAATCAAACATTTAATTGTCTGCTCAGTTTAAAATCCACCTGGCTAGATCATCTAAGTCAGCTCAAATCTTAGTATATTCCACTGAAGCAAATGCAGAAGAATTATTTGCATCAGTTATGTGACCCAGGTCTCTCTCTAGCTCATCCTTTCTCTTTCACGCACTCACAAACATATAAATCATCTGTCCTCCCTGCCCACGCTCACATAACATCCTATTCAGCAGTGTTACGCCACAAGATATGCTTTACAGTTCCCACTCCTCTGCTCCCCAGAGACACATCCCGTGTAGTAAACCAAAGACACTTCTCCTCAGGGCCTCTGAGCTGGAAGAGGGATGGAAGGGGGACTTTGGTTTTGTTGTTTTAAGAATCAGAGCCCCACGGTGTGTAGTTCCTCCTGATAAATATTTCATGGGGCGCACAATTAAGATCAAAGAAAACTCAGCTGTCGTATTGTTATGATTCCAAGGAGGGAACATCTAAATATTCCCTCTGTGCTGCTCTCCTCATTAGGACGCTACAAATGTAAACAGAAGTGATGTCTGAAGTTCTTTATTATTATTATTTTTATTAGCTAAAATATTCTTCCCATATCATATAATGGGTTTAACAAGGGGAAAACTCAGTGAACTCAGTGATTAAAAAGCTGTGTAACCTAGAAATCTTTGATTCAAAATTTAGAAATACTTTACTACTAATAGCTTTGATGTGCTTTGGAGTGTTTCTGGTGGTGCTTTCACAAGCTAACATTTAGTCCGCTTTAATTGAACTTGTTGGGGCAGTTATTTGGTGCGGACCAAAACAACCGGACTGAGACCGCTTGAAAGAGGTGGTCTCGGCCTGCGCGGACATTTGTTGAGATGGACACAAGTAAATGGTTAACATGAGTGGGAGAGGACTGACCTAGACTTCTGCAGAAGTCCGATGTTTGAATACAGAATACAGAATATGATAAATAAAGTCCACAAAGTAGTGATGTTTATGAAGTCATAAACTGGAGGAGAAGGGATTTGTGTACAGTCGATCGGTGCCGAGTCAAAGTGAAAAAATTCGACAGCATCAAAGACTGTGATTCCCTGCATAGAAGTGTCACCTCTCGAGATGAAAAAGATAAATTCGCTACTTCGTACACGCCGTTCAGCTGCAATTGTTTTTATGTTTGGTCCACTTTGATTTGTGCACTGAAACCGAACCAGACTAAATATTAAACAAACCAAAAGTATCAATTTAACTCTGATTCGGACTAGACTAACGGATTATGGTTTGTGAAAGCACCCTAGGATACCTACTCGTGCATCTCATTTTCTTTTTGAAAAAAAAAAAAAAAAAAAAAATTACTTATTTTCTGCCTTTATTGTTGAATTTTCCAGTTTTTAGTTTCTATTTTCCAATATTTCTTAGGTCAGACATAGACTGCCTGTCCTCCTATTAAATAAAAGGTCATGGACGGTCAAGACACCAGGAACACAGTGGAAATAAGTCCAGGACTTTATCCTTCTATCTATAAAGTCTAATAATGTTGTATATTTCATAAATACATTACGATGTTGTCAATAAACTAAACCAACAAACTGCTTTTTAAATTTTTATAGAAAGTTTGAAACACATTAATAAAATGCAGATATTGATGGTGTATGTGTGTCATAAGACATTGAGGGAAGTAGAGAATCCTCAGCAGATACTCAAAATACTAATGCTTGTAAACTAGTCAAACAGCTTTTTGCCTCTTGTAAATTTCTTGGTCTTAACTCCATCAAAAGAAAATCTATTTACAGTTTGGCAGAGAGCCGTAATTGTCTTCACTATTGACGGATGACTCTGCACTTTACCTCTGCCTTTGTAGTCATCATAAAGGCCGGACATACAGGAGACCTTTTGCACACGGTTTTGTTTACCTACATTATGTAAGATGTGTGTGCGTGTGTGTGTGTGTGTGTGTGTGTGTGTGTGTGTGTGTGTGTGTGTGTGTGTGTGTGTGTGTGTGTGTGTGTGTGTGTGTGTTACATGATACGTACCAGTGGAAGAACACATTGTACTCTGACCCCCATTGACTCGCATCCTGTTAGATGGGATGACTTGACATTATTATGAGGCGATGCTTTCCTTTCATGTCTCACTTCATGTTTCGCATCCTGTACCTGTGACATAACAAACCAGGAGCTTAACATTAATGTCACCGCACACATAAAGAGATGATACTTAGAAATTTGACAGGTTGGCACAAAATTTTCATAGCGTGGTCTTACATCTCGTTAAAAAATCTTTGAATGTTCTTTTGAACTGATATCAGTGAGTCAGTAAGTTGATGTAGGTATTAACTGGACGACTTCAGATGGTATCAACTTTCATATTTGCTCTGAATGTTTGGTACAAGTATCATTTACTCAGTATCCAAATGTTGGCTGGGTATCGCCCCTGTCTTCTTTTCATGATCTTGTTTTTCTCGTCATGTTCTGTTCTCATTTTCACTTCGTTTTTTTTTATTTTTTACATCATATGCTAAAGCAAATCAACACTGCCAGTCCCAGCTAGAAGCCAAACAATAGTCATAAAACCTAATGTAACAAAGCCCATATTATAATAAACAAACTTAAGAACATCATCAACTCCAAAAGCTCTCTTCTGATAACATCTCAGTGTATTACAGCACCGTCTGGTCGTCACATTATGGACTTGGAAATCAGTTTTTGCCTGCTTATATTGTGTACTTTTCTTACGATCAACAAACTCTATGAAAAGACCAAAACCAGCAATGAATTGATCCGCCCAACAAGTATTTTCTCTGTAGCCAAAGCCTGATATACAGTAGTTCATCCCTCTGTGCCATAGACCTCCGTTGTTGTTCAAAAGCACAAATATATTTTTCCTGCTGTCATTAATACCAGGCGGCAACCTCCAGTTCTGACGAGTGAAGCCAATGCGGACGTGCCTTAAACTCTTTCTAAAGACTCCTCTGGTTGCAAAAAGAAGTCTGATTGTATAGAAGTCTATGAGTCATTTCCTAAAAACTACAGTCAGCCTTGTTTATTTTGGACATTATTTAGCCTTTAAAAATAGGAAAGAAAAAGAAAAAAGAAAATGTATGATTGTGTCCTGTTTTTAAAGATTTACATCTCCAGTAAGAACTAATGAGCTTTAGGCTGTTGGAAGTTAGAAAATATGTGAGAGGATACACTGTTGGTTTTGGTCTATTCATGGGGTTTGTTGATAATAACAAAAACTATAGAATAACACCAGCCTCATCCTTTGATAATGCAATAACACCACCCACCAATGTAATAAGACACTGAAGTTGTTTTTAACGTTACATAACAGAAACAAGCAGCCCAGTGTTTCCAGTATGAAACCTATTCTCCCTGTATATGTGTGTGTGTCTTTGTCTCTCTCTTTTCTCTCCTTTCTCCCCTGCCAGTTGACTGGCCTGGCCTGTTAGTCCAGTATCAGATATCAGCCTGATACCTGGCCTTTCTGCCTTTTTGTCCTCGCAGAACGCTAGTAGAATTTTGAAGTTATTAATGATTACACATTTGCCTCCATTGATCCTTCACTGGTGGTCTAAATTGGCCATTCGCTGACAGAAATAGATCAGATCTGTGCTCTTTATTAGATTAATGGATGCTGTATCAGCAGGGAAATGCTGTTGATCACTGATGCACATATTACTGGGATCGTGACATCGATTGATCTGGAAATGCAAGAATCCCAGGGGTAGTTGCAGCAACTGCACAGGAGCAGTTCATATACTGTGTGTAGTTACATATACAGGGTAGAGTTTTGTAGGGCTGCCCCCTCTTAGTCGAATAGTCGACTAATCGGTTGTTTTGGTCTTAGTCGACTCAAATTTCTTTAGTCAATTAATTATTTTTATGCTTTTTTCTTGCTCAATGACTTATTTTTAAGAAACTTATGACCACATCTCTAGTAAACACAAAATTTATTAAGGTGCTTTTTACAGATCTGTCGGCTGGCCCACACTAAAAGATTTTTCAAATCTTAACAGATGTTGAAAATGTGAGAGAGCTCACACATAAAGACATGTTATGTTAAAATTAACAGTGTTGTTCCTATAGTGTGTGTGGTGAGCAACAATTTGACCAAAACAGCACACTACACACTAACAGATTACATTCATGAACAACAAGAATCCCAATTAAAAAAGAAAAACGAAATCTCGCAAAATCTCTCGCGATCAAACGTGATTTTAGTTTAAACAAACATGTCGGACAACGGTTAGGAAGAATTAGCGATGTTGGTTTTTGCTCTACTTCGTACTGAAAATTCACAAAGGATGGATGGATGAAGTCATGGAGACACGTTAAATAAACACTTGTGTTGTTGCCACAAATCAACAATTTGGTCCTCCATTTCTGAGATCCATCTTACTTCTTTATACTTAGCGTTTTGCATTAGCTCATGCATTAGTCGCAGCCGCCATGCTGGCGATGGTTGTCCTTCCGCTTCAGTCAGCTTGGTTGTTATTTGGCTGTCATTCCCCATCCTTTTCCACGTGACTGCGTCATCGGCTGTCCTCTAGGTTCCCCATACACAACCGGATAGCCAATCTTAAATATTGAACATGTTTAATACTGGACTTCTGAGTTGATCGAAGGGATGTAAAAGACACTCTTGACATACTTCACACCATATGAATATGTGGCAAGATAATCTTTAGGACCATCAAAAAATCTGGGCTTTGCTGACAATCATCGGGAGAAGCGGGCCCAAAATCGTCTTGATTCTCGTATCGTGTGGACAGCCCGAGTGTTTTGCATGTTCACAGAGAGATTTGCATGCTTTCAGACAAACATATAAGAAAGAAGAATTAAATGGTAGAAGTTAAAGTGGAATAGATGGGAGACAGGAAGAGACGAGGAAGTTGAAGCTACGGGATAAAGAAAGGAGAAAATGACAAAAGAGAAAAGGACGAGTGCATGAATAGAAGCGAGGGAAGATAAGAAAAGGAGCCAAAATGAGGAAGGCCGAGTATTGTTGGAATGAATAATTAATTTCAGTGTTTACTCTGTAGACAATTAGATATTTTATTGTGTAATATTGTATAATTACTCCAATTAACATATTTTATAGTGTAGCAGAATAACTCCTACTCTGATTTAGCTTTTATTTCAATGACTGTCGAAATTTGTGCGACAGTTAAAATTATTTATTTGATTGTTTTTGTTATTTTCATTTCGTATTGTAACCGTGCTGGCATCACATATGAAATGCCATTCTAGCGAAGATTACTGAATTAAATTGTGGCAGCTGTTGTGATGATGGCGGCAGTGGTGGTGATGATAATGGGGAGGATAATGATAATGATGAGGAGGATGATGATGATCACAGAGCCGCTTGATGCGAGGGCGACGGCAGTGACGGAGGATGATGATAATAACTGAGCGGTATGATAATGAGGCGTTGGAGCTAAACAAGAGAGCTAAAGGTTGTTTTGTTTTGTTGTTTTGATCACTGACACACTTCACCGTTTCACACAAAGGTCACGACTTCGCCAAGCGAGCGTGTGAATCATCGGTGTGTGTTACTATGCAAAACACAGAGCTGTTGTGGAGAAATGGTGTGTGTGTGTGATCTGTACAGTGCTTCCTTTTTAGTCGGGTGTGGTGCCGCTCTGCATGATGGCATCTGTGTGTTTAGTGTGTATCTGCCTTATTTTGTGCATCTCTATATGTATCTATTAGCTCCTAGGGTATCCAGAGGTTTTACGCAGGCCTGTGTGTGTGTGTACAAATGTGTGTATGAGCGTGTTTGAGTCTTTATTGGCTCCCAGTGGGTCGAGCAGAGTTCCTGACCCCATTTCCTGCTGTTGTTGACAGAGAGACATTCAGGCCCGAGGCTCCAGAGACCAGACTCTGCCCGGAGGAGCTTCCTGTCACTGCTGCGTACTACAACCATTTGATTTGTCATTGTTTCGATTGCTTTTTTTCCTCCCCCTTCACTGTTTTTGGCATCCGTCAAACTCTGATTCAGTCTTTCTGGACCGTGAGGTCAGGACCTGACTGTAAGTGAGAGCCCCAGACATGAGGAGGGCTTCCCGATAATTCCTGTTGTCATAAGAACTGCAGGATTTCGTTGTTTGTCACAGAGCATGTAT
Organism: Sebastes fasciatus; assembly: GCF_043250625.1. NCBI lineage: Eukaryota > Metazoa > Chordata > Actinopteri > Perciformes > Sebastidae > Sebastes > Sebastes fasciatus. The sequence continues at coordinate 9,585,115 of NC_133810.1, forward strand.
GTGTGCACAGGATTTAAGAATGACCATGCAGTCGTGTATGCGCCGTTTTGGAGGACAACATTTCATAAAAAGTCTTTATGATTAAGGACTTAAAAGTGAAGTGCTGCTGCTCTATGAAAGTATCTATTCACCCCCTGTATTGTTTAAACATAACGTATGTGCACCACATCCCCGTCACTTAGTTTCACCTTCTGACCGTTCCTCTTTGTCGATGCAGTGTTTGGCTTATGGTATTTCAGACAGTTCCCTCTGGAAATATTCAATAACTTACCTTTTTTTGTTTTATTATATACTCATATATATAGAGGACGGAACCTGCCAAAATCAAATGAATAAATAAATACATACATTTAAAAATAAATATAAAATGAATTAAAAATAAATACATAAATAAATAAAAGGGAAAATTAAGCAGAAGAGTGAATAATTAAGGGAATTAATACAAAGATAAATGTATAAAGAAGCAAATTAAAACAAATATATTATTTTTAATATTATTTTTGCTATATTTAATGAAATATTTATTTATTTATCGAGCCATTTATTTATTTATTTTTGATTGTGGCAGGTTCCATCCTCCATACTCATAACAAATTATTATTCCCTCACATCAAAGTGCTGTTTTCAAACTGCATATATCCGCTAATTTTGGTGGTAAAAGGGTATAACTCAACTTTGTAGCAGCGTTTGTATTTGCGATTTAGTTTCTCCAGAGTTTACATTATTTTGTCCAGTTCCTAAGATGGAAAGTAATCAAGATATTCATGCTTTTTAATATAGAAGAAGGAATTTAAACATTTATCTTTTTAATTGAATAAGATCAGAATTATTAGGATTCCAGTATTTTAATTAACATTGGTAATGCTTTTAGAGCTTGTGGTCCCTATAGTTTCATTTTCAATCCCTTATTTTATTCTGGTCCCATAGCCAGACACCAGCTGTGGATATTATGTGGCTCTTTATCTCTGGTTGATTGGGTAGAACTGTATGATTGTGAATACAGTGAGAAAGTCCAGGGTGTTGAGTCAAACTTCCCTTAATGAATACTGTTTTAATAAATACAATTTCATCCATTATGCAGAAAAAAATCCCTCCAGATTTATTCAGTATCCCTTAGGTCAAGGACAAAAGATCAACATAAAACTCCTTCACTAGCTGTAGATGTTGTAAATGTGGCATTAAAGCAATAACATACTTGAGGTTGTATTGGGACAAGTGTTAAGAGTGTGCCGTTACACGACCGCAGCTCACAGGTGCCAACAACCACAGCATTCCATGTTGTACATTAGTCCTTAATTAATTTGTCAATCAACAGCTGGAATTATTAGTTTTTACTTTCTGTTGTCAGTCATTTTGTAAGATCTGCGGCTCCATGTTTGGTGTTTTTTACGGTGTTTCCAGACCACATGATAAACTCTCTGCGTGTATCTTTGTGTTTGTTCCAGGTTGATGTCGACATGCGGTCTTTCCAACAACAGGCAGGAGCGGGAGAGCAACAGCCAGTCTCCTCCCACCCAGCGCTACAGCTGCTATGACCTGGATGACCTGGACGTTGCCTGGCTGGAGCTGGTCAACCACGAGTTCAGACAGATGGGTGAGTGCAAACTGACTCGCTGCCTAATTTGCTAATGATAGCAGGAAAACATGTTGACATTGTACAGAAAAAAAACTCCTCACTAAATGTCAAAGAGTTTCCAAAGGCATCGAACATGGTTGTAAGTGCTGAAATATAATAATAGTCTTATGCAAATTATTATTTTTTTGTCTTCTGTGAAATAACTTAAACCTAAATGTGTCATGAGTGATGCGGTTTTCCTTCAGTTTCATGGACTCCATGTTCCAGAGCTTCATGGGCTTTAAATGCACATCCATACCACACACTGTAGTGCATGTGTGAAAGTCCTATTCCTTGATAGGGCTGCTACTAAAAAACAATTACATTTGTATGCCTCCGTGCCGGTGACAGCCGTGGCCAGAGGCATTATGTCTTTGGGTTGTCCGTCCGTACGTCTCACTCTCGCGGACATGATATCTCAGGACCGCCTGGAGGGAATCAAATTTGGCACAAATATCCACTTGGAGTCAAGGATGATTTGATTAGAATTTGGTGGTCAAAGATCGAAGGTCACTGTGACCTCACAAAACCTGTTTTTGGCCGTAAAGGCCTTAAAACACCGGGGGCGTGACGAATAAACGTCATGAAAATGCTAAATACTTGCCTGCGGATATTATATGTCTGGGGCACTTATTGTGAAAGGTAAGAACAGAAGGACCGATCTGGTCTGCGCTGCCTTTGTCATGGTTGAAAGGAGTAAGAAAGTTTGCTGTCTTGATTTGACCATGAATCCTCCGTGTTGTTGACTGGTTTACAAGATTTAAAATTCATCTCCAAGTCACATTTTAAAAAGTCTAAAAGGGTCTTAAAATGTGGTTTCTGAAACTTGCAGATGCTGTGAGTCATAACCTTTTTTTAACTACTAAACCTCTTTTACAAGTGAGCCAAGTCAGGGTCAAATAGCAACATCTAACGCATAACAAGACAACAACATTGAGTCATGGCAGCAACAATGGGTACGACAAAATACATTACATATACTGAAACCGTACCCTTTCCTCACTCTGGTTATTCCCTTCTCTCCTCTGTTATCATCACCTGCTTCCTCAGTCTTCTCTGCTCCTCCTCCTCTTCTTCTTCTTCTTCAGTTACTGTCACTTTCTCTCTCCTCTGCTCCGTCTTGCCATGGTGACAACTGCTGACCCCGAGCATCTCTCCCATCTCCACCATTTTATTCGATATCTGATCGGCTCCTTTCAGATAAAGCCTCGTAATTGAGTTTATGAATCCCCCGCAGGGGTTTCAGGCCTTTATTTCTGGGACACATTCTCCTTAAATCAAACACACACATACACACACTGGGTTTTTTCTCATAACCTTCAATGCTAGACCAACAAACAGACGGTTGATTGGTTCTGCTGGGCGAGGCTGTGCGGCTCCGGACTCATGACGGGATGATTCAGCGTTTTTGTATCTCAGTCTTCCTCTTACTGTACGCATGTATACAAGTGTGTGTACTTGGAGACAGAGTGTTGATAGCGGACATGCTGTAATTCTGGTTATTTAAACACTTTCTCAGTTTAGAGATTAGAGGGTTAATTTGATTTTCAGATGATTCACTTTAGAGGAAACTTGATTTCTTGCAGAAAACTAGGCCAAAACAGCAGCACAAAAACCTTAGAAACATACAGTCTGTCAGTAGTAATAGAGAAAACACTTGCTATTGAATAGCAGCCTTCATGGCATTATAATGCATTCAATAAAGTAAATTAAATAGGATTAGAAAAGTACAGGAAGGCACAGAATACATTGACAGCGTGCAGAATGAAAGCAGTAGCACATACTGGAAAGTAAAGAAAGAGATTCAGTGCATGTGTCTTGTCTTTTGTGTGTGCGCATGTTGGATGCTGTGTTGCTTTCAGAGAGATAAGTGCAGTCGTGACCTCATACACACAATGATAAATGTGGATCTGCATGTGCGCACAGCTGTCACATGTACAAAGAAACACACACATAGAAGATAAATATAAAGCAAATACACTGAAAGTACAAACACGCACACACACTCCAATGTGTGTTAACGTGGTGTGTGTGTGTTCAGTTCATGATGTAAATGTCACAGCAGGTTAATATCTAACTCTACTTCCTCTTTCTCTGCTGCTTCAAAAGCTGCTGCTAAATCCACAACATTTACATTCACACAGTTTCTTCCTTTCAGTTCCTCACTTCATACCAAAGTTTGTGTTTATGGCCAGATTCGAGACTAATATAGCACTCAAAAGTTGAATTGGTTTCAACATCAGCAGCAGGTGTTCACATTCATATTATATTACATTTCCAAAATCATTTTGAAGTATAACAGTTTTGGTTGTATTTATGTGAGTCTAAGGGTGCTTTCACTTCTAACCTGCTTGGTTCGGTTAAAACGAACTCGGGTCCATTTCCGCGGTTAGTACGGGTCATTTGGGCTGGTGTGAAAGCTGTCAATCGAACTCTGGTGTGAACCAAACAACCGAACCGAGACTGCCTGAAAAGGTGGTCTCTGGTGCGGTTCGTTTGTGGTGTGAAAGCAAACGAACCATTTTATGATAGCAGATATGTGAATTTACCATCTTTTCAAAAGCTAAACTACTAATAAATCCATGCGGTGATCGTGAAGTCTGTTCAGGAAGCAATCTATATTTAAGGTCATATACAGTATATAAGCACTTCAGCGTGTGTATTTTCATCAAATTAATATGTCAAAAGCTGTTAAAACTGCTGTGCTTGTATACAACTTCGTGTACTTTGTCAGTTTATTAACTCCATTAAAAAGTGTGACAGCAATCCCACAGTAATATGCCTCATGCACGTGCCCCTGCGCTCCAGAACGTTCGCACCAGTCATCTGGGAGCGTTAAAGTGCTGCATAAACTTCTGTCAGTCACTGGGATTTGATTTACCCACGTGGGTCCTGATGATGCAGGATGACAATCACCAAATCTGTCCAATCAACAGGTTACCTTTCAGTCTGTATAACTTCATGTTTACTCCTCTTGGTTCATTTGTAAAAAAGTCAGTGTGAACAGGAACCGGACCAGAACTAAAATACAACAATCATTTTTTCCCTTGATCCGAAACCAAATGAACCCAACTACAGGTGTGAAAGCACCTTAGGCTCTACTTCTTTATGTGGAACTGCAGCTCAGGTGGCAAATAAACCCTGTTGGCAACAAGATGCCCAAGAACCAGTAAATAAAGTTGTTTTTTTATTTTTTATTTTTGGATGGGAAGGGATTGAGTAACATAAATAATAGATAGAGACACAGGATGCTCAGCTCCACTTAAAAAAATAAAACTCCCAACTGAGTGCTGAATCCTTCAAACAAATCAATAAATAATCCTCAACTACAGATTCCAGGACAGCAGAAGTTTCTTTATCGCTGCTTGGAGCATTCGGCAATGAGAGGCAATATATGATAGTGAACCTAAAAATGATCGCCTTACTCTTTAAGGGAGGGTGGGCGATCTTGAGAATCTAGCAAGAGTACATTTGATTTTTTAAAATGATGATCCAATCCTATTGTTAGTACTCACAGCTGTCGAGCTAGTGAAAGACTCCGGTGCGGTGACGCGCAATGAGTGCACGGGCAGAGTGCATGCAGGTAGGCAGACAGGTAGCCCATCCAGTCATTACAATCGGGACAAAAGAAATGATTGGACGGGTTTGTTACAGTCCTGCGACGGCCACAGATACCGGAGAGATACCGGTCAGAGCATTTGATTTATTGATTGCTGTCGGGATGTAATGAGAATTTCGACTAATATAATAAAAAATATTTCTAAAATCTTTAAAAAGCCCCGTAAAAGATTTACTCAACTCTGCAGATTTGATTTGCGCTTGTGTCTGTCTTCATTTACAGCCTGTAATCACTATTTGTGACATATTACAGTCTCCTAGTAACACCATCTAAATGCTTTTTTTTCTCTGTTTTTGAACAGTTATCCAAATAATCCCCTTTATTTGAGAGAAAAAAGCTATTTTTTCACACTAGATTTAATGCCTTGCTGTTACCCATTTTGTGTAATTATTGTAATCTCGTTGCATGTAATGAGATAATAGTATTCCACATCTGTTTGCCACCGTCCTGGAAACCAGACTGTTTACTTTCCTGGTACCTCAAATACGTAATTTTTTTATGAGGAAGAAAGCTCGCATTTGCCAGTTAAATCAGTTTTCATCAACTATTAAGCAGCCTTAGAGCAAGGCATTACTTTGAGATGCAAATGGAGCAGGAATATTAATGCTAATGCCGACACATATTGGCACAGTGAGCTGAGCTGTCGGCAAGAAGGGCTTAATGACAAATTTAGTCGTTTTTGGCTCTGATAGCAAATGGGCTTGTAGTCGCGGAGCACATGTAGCGTTTCTCTGCTCCTCTCTGGTTAGCAAAGAGTCAACTGCAACTCCACATACTCCCACATCCTGCAGCACATTTTATCCAAAGAAAACACAAAGTGACCTGTGTGAGGTGCACATGTGAAGGAAAGCTGTGAGCATTTCCAATTAAAGTGTGAAACAACGTGTTTTGGCCAAAAATAACTGGAATTTGGTAAATTGGCTCACTCAGTTTGAGTTTCCTATGAGCAGCTTCCCATTACCGTTATGCCTGTCGATATCAAGAACTTAATGAAACCTCTGAGTGTTGACCTTGTTACTGCACTCTTACTTTTAATTGCTCTGTACGGGATCAGTATTTCCTCAAATATTCCTCCCTCCTATCAGCGGCCGTGTCTCAACCTCTGCTTTCAACACGTCCTAAAGTTTCACTTTCTGTCCTCTCGCCGCCAGCATTACCGGAGCTGGACGAGCTGACGATGGAGTGCGTTCTGGTCGAGCTGGAGAGCGTGTGCGAGGAGAAGATGCGGCAGGCCATCGAGACGGAGGAAGGCCTGGGCATCGAGTACGACGAGGACGTGGTGTGCGACGTCTGCCGCTCGCCAGAGGGAGAGGACGGCAACGAGATGGTCTTCTGTGACAAGTGCAACGTCTGCGTTCATCAGGTCAGGAATTAAGGGATTAAGTTGCTTAGCTCTCCGTTCAAGCATATGTGTGTCTGTGTCTGTAATTTTAAGTATCCTTTTGGCTTTTTAAAAAACTTTTATTTAACAGAATAAGAAATTCACTCTGGGAAAAAAAAAAGCTGCTTGATGCTTAAAGCGTAAATTTTAAATACAAAATCAAGGTTGTTCAAAAGACAAGGTTTTGCTGTTTTCCTTAGAGCTGCCTTTCATAATTTAGAATAGAATAGAAAATACTCAACTGACTACTTGTTGCGTACAAAAGGCAGAAATTAATCTTTGGTTTGCATTGTGCAAAGCCTGCTATTAAAAAGGGTAAATTATAACAGAACATATCACATCCAGAAAGGACACATTGAAACCAACATAAAAACACAGTAGAAGCTACATCAATAGGAGCACCAGGTACTCGATGCTGAGGACTGAATCAAGGTTAATTAAATTGATATATAACGTTGTGTGCTGAGGTAGCAAACTGGCTTCAAAAAGTAGCTGTCCTTTCGTACTGATTAAGATACTTTATGGCAATACATGTTTTTCTTTGCACAGGGGACTCTCTCTTTACTTTTGGCCTGAGGGCGGTAGCTGAAAGTGGTGATTTAAGGGATGACTGTGGTTGTCTATGATTTTGGCACTTAAACGTTGGCCTGCTTTGCCATGGTGATGGGGCAGTGGGGTTTGTTTGCAGTCTGTAATTTTACTGCCCAGATTGACTACTTTGGAAAGCTTTGTCTTGCTTTTGACACCTAAGTGGTGCTTGAACCAGAAGGCAATGTTAAAGGGATAGTTCGGGTGTTTTGAAGTGGGGTTGTGTGAGATACTTATCCATAGTAGGTGTATTACTTACAGTAGATGACGGTCGGCACGCCCCCAGTTTGGAGAAGCAGACAGGAGCATCGACATCGCAGCAAAGCAATACAGTGCTGTGGACAGGGAAAGCAGAAAAACATATTTTAGGCTCACCAAAAAAAAAAAATATCCGTTTAAGTGTAAGCTATATTTAAAATATTTTCCGACAGCGAACTGAACTGAAAGTGAAACGTATCTATGCTGTTTTTGTTTATGAGCTTGCTGGCTTTGGAGAGAGCGTAGATAAGGAGAAGGAAAGGGCTGTCTGACGGCAAGATAAAGCAGTGAAAATATCCTAAATGTAGTGTACACTTGAACAGATATTGATTTTGTTAGGTGAGCCTTTCTTTTAGGTGGCTAAAATATCAAAGATAATATATATTTTCTGCCGTCCCCGTCCACAGCACTGTATTGCTTTGCTCCGGTGTCAGTGCTTCTGTTTCTCCAAGATGGGGGCTTGCCGACCGTCATCTACTGTCGGTAATGCACTGACTATGGATAAGTACCTCATACAACACCCGAACTATCCCTTTAAAAATAAGTATACTTTCAATTTTGGACTTACTCATGTTTTTCTCCCCTTTTCATCGCCATGAAAGTATGCGTACAGGAGCAATTTCACAAATGGTTCTTTGACGACCCGAGGCTTGAGGGTGTTGCTGCTGTGTTTGCTTCACAGGGACACGGTGTTAATTGTTCTGTCGGCCCCGTTGGCACCAACACACCTTCAGTGTCGTCAGACTGCCTCTGCTTTCCTGCTGTTGTGACACTGGATGGAAATAGTTGCCTCCAGCTGCAGACCAAATCTCATGTTGGTCCCTCACCTTGAAGTATTTAGAAAAAGATGGAATACAGGATCACCCCAGTCCCAAAATGTGGAAATCTTTCATCTTATGCATGTATTCAGATGAAAGTGTAGCTTTTTACTCCACCGATTACTGACTTTATTAAGCAAAAAAGGTAGACTTAATGCATCAGGAGATGTAAAATACCTGTGGATTTTTCATTTTAAACATATTTTTGTACACCCAAGATACAAACAATTTTGGGACCAGTTAATCAAAACACTGTTCTATAGCGCCACACCACAGGGCACCTACAGTGTTTTCCCAGTTTTTGTTAGTTAGAAGAAGAAGTAACTGCCAAGCATCGAGGTGTCATGGAAACAAACTGTAATAAGCAGTGAAAGAAATTGTCGCTCCCAGGGTGTATTCAGTAATATTATTGCTTTTATAGAGTGAACACACTCAACACTGACTGTTGCGTCTTTAGTGAGGCGGTCTGTCTAACCTTCAGCAGGTATAAAACAGACCCGGCTCACTGAAGTGTTTTGTTTGATCAATAAAACCTTTCGATCAGTGAAGTGCTTTAATTGCTTTTAATGAAGATGAAGTCTTTGATGTCTCATTTTCTTTCTTCCTGTTTTTGTACTTTTTATCTTCTTAGAACTGATGATGTATTCTAGCTTTGCAGTCATATAACATGCAACGTATCCTTCCTTCTGTTGAGTATGAGTGATTGCATACTGAGGCCTGGCTTGAATGTGCCAGCAATTATGTTTGGGGATGTCCAGGGTGTTTTTTTTAACCTTGTAATTTCATTTAGACCTCAAATAAAGGAGTGATAGTTTGATTTGACTTGTTAGAAATGAGATTTGATAGATCTGACACAGACGTTATAGCAATGGAGGCGTTAAGAATGATTCACTCCCCGCAGTAGAGACCGTAAATCATATCTGACAATAAGGGCACTGGATCTTATCAAATATACAAGTCAGTGTGCTGTTATGTTGGCATGAAAAACGTTCAGGGCACCCCAATGTGCTAGCGGAAGGGGAAATGGGTGGAACGCTGATGTTACAATAACCTGCTGTGTTTTTAAAACAACACCAAGTGGCATTTTGGAAATGTCTTGCTTCCGTAAGTTGATGTAATTCCGGTTGAAAGAAATGTTTTGGGCGGGGACGATAATATGTGGAGGAATTGTTCAAGAGTGCATTCTTGTGTGTGTCTGTGTGTGTGTGTTATTGGAGCAGCAGTGAGCATAACCGTTTAAGGAGCTGTAAGATTAGTCAAAAGGGAGAAATGAGGAGTTTGTTGCCATGTGTTAATTTGCTAATTTTATATGATAAGCAGCTGACTGTAATTGCTTTTTAAGTTTTTCGGTTTACATGCAGCAACCGCTGAAAGTATGCAAATATGAAAAGTACTGAGACGACGGGGTGGCCTTGTGGTGCAGCTGGTTAAAATCCTGTCTGGGTTCAAATCCAGCCTGTTTTAAATCATCGTTCTTTCCTCCCAGTCTGGCTCCTCTCTCACTTCTTTATTGAAGTAATTTAAAAAAAAGTGAGAAACACATTTTTTTTAAACCGATTAGGTAAAAGTTGTACAGAAGCCAGCAGAGGCTGTTTTTTGTGCGTGTTGGAAAATTCATATTATCCGTTTCACAATGTCCATGTGTATTCACTGTGTGTGTGTTTTGGGTTTAATTTCCTGATGGCATGGCCTGTGAGTGCATGGCACAGAGGCTGACTATCAAACCTCAGATGCTGCAGCTCCTTTGCAGTCATTTTATAATGACAACATGCCTTTAACAAAGAGAGATGAAATAATGAAAGTGATTAGAGTAAAAGAAGTAGAAAAATAGGGTTGCTCCCTCTAATCGTCGTTTTGGTCTAAGATTTCTGTAAAAGATTAGTCATTTTTTATGCTTTTTCCATGCTGAATGATTAAATCAACTAATCGATTAATCGACAATATCATATGAGTGTTAGTCGAATAAGAATTTCTTTGGTCGAGGACAGCATTAGTAAATAGTGACAGTAGTAGATTATGTTTCTAAACTTTATTTTCAAGGCGTACTGAAAAGAGCTGAAAGCACTGACTGTCTTGTATGGTCTTTTAACATTACGCTTTATTTACTTCCCACCATCTTATTGGGAAAACCATGTTAAAGGGATAGTTCAACATTTTGGGAAATTCGCTTATTCGCTTTCTTGTCAAGAGTTACATTGATAAGAAGAAGAAGACGATTGATACAACTCTCATATCTGTCTACTAAATATGAAGCCAGCAGCGGGTTGGCTTAGCATAAAGACTTGAAGCAGGGGGAAACAACAACACTGCTTCTGTCCGAAGGTGACAGAATCTGCCTACGAGCTCCTTTTAAAGTGACGTATTTAACCCCGTTATATCTTGTTTGTTAATCCATACAAAAACCAGAAGAGGTGGATTTGTGTTACCTTCAGACAGAGCCAGCCATAACGTGTCTCTCATCACTTTGTTCTTGTTCTGTTGCTCACTCTATACTCTGTGATGTGAAGACTATTTCTTCTGTTGATAATTGATAAGTTGCCCACTTCAGGGATATTATATACCATGATGTTTAGTTCTTTGTCGTATATTTGTTTGCTTTCAAAAACAATGGAAAAAGGAAGCATGCTTATCTGGATGCCATGTATGATTTGAGGATCCAACCTTTCACAATAACAATATTTGAAGCATAAAGTGTCTCTCTTTGTCTAACTTTTCTTTCTCTTCTCCACGTCGCAGGCGTGTTACGGCATCCTGAAGGTACCCCAGGGGAACTGGCTGTGTCGGACCTGCGCGCTGGGCGTCCAGCCCAAATGTCTGCTCTGCCCTAAGAGAGGGGGGGCCCTCAAGCCCACCCGCAGTGGAACCAAGTGGGTCCACGTCAGCTGTGCCTTATGGATCCCTGAGGTAAGACCCACAGGGGGTCAAATGATCCAAATATAGTACGGCGTAGATAACTGTTCCACTTTCCTTTTTTTTTTTGCCATGCTTGCCCCTCTGTGCTTAAGGTAGTCTTTTTCCACATGTCCTATATCTGGTGCAGGACTCGTTTCTTCCAATCAAAGATAGGCCTACCGTTATATATTGTCTTTATGATCTTCGTCACACACCAAACTAGACGTCTACTTGTTGCACTTAATGCCGCTGTTGATGTAGAAATTGGTATTCATGCCTCCTCTTTTACCTCTGAGTGTTGAATATTGGTGCACAGTGGCACAGAGTGTTTTTTTTTTTGAGTGCATACAGCTGTAGTCATTGTCAAAATTAGTGTAAAAACTAGGGCTGTCAAAGTTAATGCGATAATAACGAGTTGCTGAAAATTCATTTTAACGCCACTAAATCTTTAAAACATTTTTTAACCACATTTTTTGGTTGTGGCGGGATTAGTTTTAAAGCCATGTCATCCCAACCATGTCATACTAGCTTGAAGCAAAGGAGGCTAAATAACCATAATAACCATTCACAAGTATCATTAAATCAAAAGAAAAGAACGCTTGTGGTGATCGGCTGCGAGCAAAACCATACAAATAGTCATTTCTTTTTCTAGATCTTGGCACAAAAAGGATCGGTTGCAGGTATCGTTTGACTGGAGAAGTTTCAATACTACTTGTTACTAGGTTATTCGATTGATACTTTAAAGGTATTGAGTACCGTTACCCAGCTCTACTCTTCTTGATACTATATCAAACCTACATGTAGTACCAGAAAGTATCCCTCCACTGCTGTTCAGCAAGGAAACACCATAGAAACACAAAGACCGTAATATTACCTATTTCTATACCCATTTAATGTTGTTAACCGACTGTTAAAGCATCATTAATTTCAGCTGAGGAGGGATGGATACAGCGACCCATAACTCATTTGATCTACATATGGCCTGTGAGTGTACTTTAAAATATCCAAAAGAACTTTATTTACGGGAAATGTGGTCTAGACTTTGAGAAACGCTCGCACCTGTCAGTTTTTTCCATTTGGGTTTCCTTGTTTTAGTAAATGCTTAAAATACTTCATTTAGCTTCTTCAGTCAAAACCTCCCTCTCATCAGTCTGCAGATAATGTAAATTGATTCACGAGGAACCTGTTTGTCAAGCGTGTAGCCAAGCAGCCGCTCATTTCCACTCGATGTGTTTTGATGATACCTTTTGGAAACGTCTCATCTGAAAGCTCCAAATGGACATAAAGCAGCCGCTCATTTCAGAGGTTCAGGGACGGATGTTGCTTCATGCCTTGCACACACCTTTAAACTGTTAAGGCAGTCAGTCATGTGTCTTCAGCCTATTCAGGAACACACTCCACCAGCACATTCCTCAGTAATAGAGTGACTTTTGGCAGCTCAAACCTTTTACTTCTAATTGCCTTCTGTCACCCTTGATTGGGCTAATTGTTTTCGTTGCTACGTTCGCTTTTGTTTTCTCTTCCTACCGTGGAGGGAGAGAAAAAAAAGATAATTTGCATGCCGTCTGTGCGTTTGTGTGTTTGTGCGCGTGTCCTCGCATATACTGCTCGCATGAGCTAAAGAGGCGCTAATAGCAGACGTCTACACAAATAAACACGCGGCACACGGCACACACATCACAACACCGGCTAGTAGATTTCTACTGAATATGATAGTAGTGGAAATTTCCAGAAAAAGAGGCTCTGTGTGTGAGAGAGTGCCATTCATAGAGAGTGCTGGGTTGGATGCATGTTTGTGTGTGTGTGTGTTTATGTGCATGAACACACCACCCTGCCTTCAAACGATATAGCCCCCCTGCAGGGCTGTGTGTATAGCTGCCGTCTGCCCTCTGCCTTCCACCCCTAGAGAGAGGTCCCTCTTTAAACGGCTTTTCACAACACACACACACACACACACATACACCCATTCACAAAGACACGGAGCCCCTCTTTTAAAATGCCTTTTCATTTAACACTGTGATTTCCACCCGTCTCCACTGGAGTGATTTCAAATTTTGACAGTTTTCCGTCAACCGGCTTTGAAATGTGAAGCAATTGGGGCTAGAATATGTTAATCGGGGAATGGGCATGTTAAAGACCTGCATGTGCTTACACACACATACAGTAATTATTAAGGCTGTCAAAGTTAACGCAATAATAACGCATTAACGCAGACTCTTAACGCCACTAATTTCTTTTTAACACATTAATGCAACTTGTGATTTTTAGGTTGTAGCGGGCTCAGTTTTAAAGCTAGAGTGAAGAAACTGGCATCATATGAAACTAGAAAACCTAAGGAACAATAATATTGGTTTATATTTGTTTAGTTTGTCCCACTGTTGCTTGGAGACTTGGATGTTGTGTAGTCAGATCAACATCTTGTCATGTTCTTCTTTAGTTTTAGTTAGTTATTGGTTCAATACAACCAAGTTAGTTCTTTTTTTTTTACTTTTGTGGTTGATTTTCTCCAGGCCTCCATCTCATCATGTTGATGAATCCATTGGCACCAACCATGTCATAGTAGCGTGTCTGTAAGATGACTAAATTATGCTCCAAACCTATGCTAAATTTTGGCCAGGAAAAACTGTCACTTGATCTCTGACCTCAAGATATGTGAATGAAAATGGGTTCTATTGGTACCAACGAGTCTCCCCTTTACAGACATGCCCACTTTATGATAATCGCATGCAGTTTGGGGCAAGTCATAGTCAAGTCAGCACACTGACACACTGATAGATGTTGTTGCCTGTTGGGCTGCAGTTTGACATGTTATGATTTGAACATATTTGTTATGCTAAATGCAGTACCTGTGAGGGTTTCTGGACAATATTTGTCATTGTTTTGTGTTGTTAATTGATTTCCAATAATACATATATACATACATTCGCATAACACAAGCATATTTTCCCACTTTCATGTTGATAAGAGTATTAAATAATTGACAAATCTCCCTTTTAAGGTACATTTTGAACGGATAAAAAGAATGCGATTAATCATGCTTTAATATTTTAATTGATCGACAGCCCTAGTGTATATACACCCACACACATAAATCTACAACCCTGACTTTTTGAGTATTGACAAACAAGCAGAAGAGGAGAAGGTGGAGGAATTGTGTAAAGTGCAACCTCTCTGATTCAAAAAGTGGAAATCCTTTTGCCATCGATCGCTTCGCACATCAGCAGTATAAAAGAAGCGAACATTGACGGTGACAGCTGTGCCATCATTGTCTGAATGGCACTTTCTATTGACATCCTCAATGGAGTGAAAATTGACCTCTACTCCGATCGAGTGTGCTGTACAAAAGACATCAATAATAACAGAAAGAGCAGAGGCCGTGTGCTTGTTCTGTGAACGAGCAGACGAGAGGAGGGAAAGAAAATCCGATATAAGTACAAGTGGACGAAGAGAGGGAGGGGCACGACCTGCGGAAATCAGTCGTCAGCCTGTTAATGCAAGCGTGAAGGACAAGGAGAGAGGGCGACGCCACGAATGTGAGAGAATAAGTGAATGTGGAAGAGGTGGAATGGTGTTTGGAAAGAAACAGGCAGCAGAGGAAGGAAGGAAGAAATGGCACTTTGGAGATGAGTGCTCTCCACTCTGTTCTGCATGGCTGGTTGGCACAGGTCAATGACTTTTTGGTTGTATTTGGTGGAGAAGGGTTTTGGGCCAAAGCTGTTCTGAATAGACCGCTCAGAGAGAGTGAGTCACACTGGGCTTTACAATCCTGTTTTTCCAAGAAGCCCAGGTGTCCCCGCTCCGGGTCCAAGGACAGACTTACTAATTCCAGATCTTGGCTTTTGAAATTTGAAGACACTGAATAAATTATCATTCAAGCTACAATAAGTTGATTATTATCATTGAGTGGATGGTTTGGTGGAGATGAAATCATTTTATAAAGTGAGGACCGTTATCCAGAGGAGGTTAATCTAGAGACTTCTTGCTAAATAAAATGATGGGTGAAGCCCGATCTCCAGCTGGTAATTGTTGTAATATTTATATTAATGAAATAACTGAGCGACCCAACAACTACCAATTTTTATTTTTATTATTATGTTTTTGGGTGGTCCGTCCAGTTCATTCTTGGGAACGCAATATCTCTGAAACGCCTGGAGGGAATGTCTTCAAATGAGGCACAAACATCCACTTGTACTCAAGGATGAACTGATAAGATTTTAGTGATCAAAGGTCGCTGTGACCTCACGTCCATCCCTCTCACGTGATTGTGATATCTGAGGAATGCTACGTTATCTATTAATGGTTTGGTCTACAAAATGGTAAAAAAAAACACCCAACACAGGTTTTTCAGAACTCAATAATACGTCTTCATATTGCTTGTTTTGTTCAACCAACTGTCCAAAAATCCAAATATATTCACTTTACATTTTTATTTTTTATACAAAACACAGCAAATCCTCACTTTTGAGAAGCTGGGACTACAATATGTTTATCATTTTGCTTTAATAAATGAGTCAAATGATTAATATTATCGCAACATTTTCTGTTGATGGACTTCTCAGTAAATCAAATAGTCATTTCAGCACAAAAAAATATGAAGATGAAACCTGTTATATGATGATGATGAACAAATACGATTCATCTCCATAAAATGTTGATCATTCATCACAATCCTTGCTTTGTATCATATGTATGTGTTTCTACTTGTTCCCTGCAGGTGAGTATAGGCTGTCCAGAGAAGATGGAGCCCATTACCAAGGTGTCCCACATCCCCGCCAGCCGCTGGGCTCTGTCCTGCAGCCTGTGTCGAGAACACACGGGAACCTGCATACAGGTACTTTATTCACTTTATTTGTTTTTGTACTCTGCTTTTCATGCGTGTTGGATATGCTATTGTCAGTAGGCGATCTGTTCAATTCAAAGGGCGCGATTCAGAGAAAAGGTCGCAGTTACAAATCCGTCTGCTACTTCAGCACCACGGACAGCGCCATGGATTTATCAATACACATCACATTTAAATATATACACATTTATCAATACCCAGCCGCTTCTGGGACGCGCGTCACGTTTGAATTTTGTTCTGACGGCTGCCGTCCACTATTACGAGCCAGACAGATGAACTGTTCATTTCGTTCCACCTCTTCATCCTTTTTCCTTCTTCTTCTTACTCTTCCAATCGTCATGCAATGTGCATGCACACTGTATATCATCTGCAGGTGGCGTTGGAATGAAAACAAGCTTGAAGAAAATTGGTGAAAGTTTGAATTGTGTGTGAAATTCAATATTAAGGTTTGACTTTTGGAGTTCATCCTTACAAACAGATGGGATGCACATCCTGACATAAAGCCTTACAGGCACACCCACACATAATCGTACTGTTTAAAGTATAAACTCGACACACACACACACACACTCTCTCATAAAATGTCTCTCAACAACACAGATCATCGTAGTTCTTAGCCTCCCGCTGGGCACGGGTGGATTTGTTTGAACCTGGCACCTCTTAAACATGCTGCTGAGTACGCAAACAAAACCCCTGCTGACACACTAACACTAACACACTTTACAGCTATAAGCTGGCGGACTATTCAGCTTTAAAAGTGCCCTCAAGGTGAACTGGATTCCTGAAGCCCTACGCTCGCTGTATACACATATGTGCTGGATGTATATCACCGTGTGTACCTACAAGTGTGTCCAGATGCTTGTTGGTGCAGCAGTGAGGGTGTTTGCTGTCACAGTCTTGATGCTTTAGATTAACAGCGAGTCCTTGAGGCAGAATCACCCATAGGGAGAGAGTTTCTCTCTCCTGTTTCCATGGCTGGAGGCAGGCGGCTGCACAAACACACTCACTGATCAGCTGCCACCGCACACAGGAGGTGGAGATGCAGCGCTACACGGCACCATGAGCAGCAGGAGTCCTGTGTGGGCTCTTAACGTAGAGGAAAGTATGAAAAAGCAAATCAGTTTTCTGTCTTGAAAGGTTTAGGCACAGGAGAGTCTGAGAGAGAATAAAAAATGTGTTGTCAGTCTTGATTTTCCCAGATTTTCTTGTGTGTTTAATGCAGAGTAGGTCAGATCAGAGTTTTCCCCTTCTAGACCATTTTTTATAGTGTAATCCACGTTGCTCTAACATACTTCAATTTTTTGGTTATTTTGTCTTTTTGGAAATTTGGTGAAAACAAACCTTTTGTTCGTCTAATGACACCTTCCTGTGTCTCATTTCATGTGCTGACTCATAATGATAGTCGGGTGTCTGAGGGTTCAGACCAAACTGTTTTGTATTTAATGACTTGCTGTATTAATTGCCAAGTTCTCCCAGTGCAATGAGACTCCTAATTAGTGCTTTATTAAACAAAGGTTGACTCGAAAGGTCAACCAGTCAAGCCTGTGCTGTATTTGTTATATTATAGTGATCATATCCTCCCATGCATACTGTTGTTATTAGTGTAGGCTTACACCATGTAGGACACCACATGAAAGGCTTAAATTCAGACAAATCAATGTCTGAGGGGGAAAAATAAGTTTTCAAATGAATATCGAGATAGTCCACGTAAGCCTAGATTCCCACTGGGCATGAAATGTTTGTAGATTTGAGGAAAATCAAAGGTTTTGAAAACGAATGGATAAAATATAGCATCAATATTCCTCAGGTGTTCGGCTCTTTCTCCATCCAAGGATCAAAACTATGTGATATGCTGGCACTGATCTACTGTAGCTGCGCTGCCAAGTCTTCAAATCAATAATTTCATCAGGATTTCTTCACTTGACAGGGTTAGAATTGAAAAGGTAGGGTTGGATTTTTATGACGAATGTCTCACTCCAAGGCATGCCAGTTTGAGTTCTTAAATTCTTGCCAAACGATATTTGGAGTAGATAAAAAAAAAAATCCTTGAAATTGCTGCTGTCCTCATGATCCTGTGTCCGGTGGCTAGCTCTTAATTATGTAGAACTGCTCAACAGATGTGTGTGGGAAGTAATGGTCTTAGGTGTTGTTTGTTATCAGACAAATTAAAACAGTTTGAGGTGCTTCTGTGCCTAACATCAAAGATGATTAAACTGATGAATGAATGCTGTAAGTTCGTTGGAAATCTAATAGAAATGAAGACTATGAATGTTGAGTCAACAGGGGTTTCTGTCCTTGTCAGAAACATGCCTCTGCATTTTTTTGCTTCCGTGTTGGCGAAAGCTGCGGCCAGAAGATGCATTATGTTTTCAGGTTTTCCGTCTGTCCGTCCCATTGGCATGAACACAATATCTCAGGAACGCCTGGAGGGAATTTCTTCAAATTTGGCACAAACGTCCACTTGAGCTAATTAGATTTTGGTGGTCAAAAGTCACTGTGACCTTGTTTTGGGCCATAACTCAAGAGTTAATATGCTTATTATGACAATTTCATACAAATGTCTAATTGGATAAAATGATGAAGTGATGACATGTTGGACAGACATGGAAGTAAACTGCAACTCGACTGGTTGGCGGAGGCATAAGCAAGGCGTTAATTTTAGTTTATCAAACTTCTAAGAATTACAATTAGGAATGCTCTAAAGCACAAACCCAGGAGTGAAAAGGTTCCTTGCTTAGTGTGAAGAATAAGACACATGTATCAAGCGACTTACTCCTACTTACAGCGAAGTTTAGGCGTACAGTAGGTTCATTTTATTTGTTTGAAACATTCTTGTTACAATTAACACAATTTATTGTGTTTAATATGTAAACATGAGGATGAATTAATTGGACTTTGGCTGAACTCGGACCAAAAGAAAAAGAAAGCCAAACTGGAGCAGGGAGGAGAGTCTGCTGTTGATAGAAGAGGTTCATTAGAGAAAATATAAAATTTCACTTTCAACAGTTTGATAGATATGTGCCCAGATCTCTCTCATAGGGCAAAATAGAATATGATTAAATCAAAAATATGATTAATATCTTCTTTTTGTATGGTGACCTCCTGCAAAGGTTTGAAGATAACAAGCATGTTGTTATCCACAAACACCTACAAGTACTCACTCAGCATAGGCAATGATAAAACCATTATTAATGAATCCCTGCCAGAACTGAGCAGGTGCAGTCGAAAAGGCCAGATGAGTAGTTTTTGCGACGACTCTTATCAAAACGTACCAAACAACACATCTAATCGGCTCCACGCTGTGTTCAACCTTTCGCCTTTTGACACCAAATAAGTGAGAGCAGCTGCAGCGGGCTCACCCTGACATTTGGGGAAGTTGGTAATAAAACGGGTCTACAGTACAGACTGTAACTCCACTTTTTAACAAGATGATGTATCACTTTACCGGTGACATGTGACTATTGGATCACGCCACTGACTTTTCATACCATCGGCAACCTTTTTTACACAGCTGACCGTTTTTATACTCACAATTTTGTTGCAGATCAGGCCAACTAAGGCTGGGAGGGTATACATCGGCACTCATACTGGTTTGTGGTTTCACGTGGATTCATATGCATGTCCAGAAGTTATGTAAGTTGTAGTTCAGGCCTTCTCTCTGTTTATCCTCCCAACACATAAATAAGCCTCGATACTGAGTCAACAAGACTCGGTAAAGACTGAGTATATGACCGTGTAAGGTCAGCCTGTGAATTTGTAGCTAAATTGTTACACAAATAGTCAGTGGTCATGTCTATAATGTTAAATCCAGCAGTACATGTCCACCAGGTCTTGTGAGGACACTAGGGGACGCGCTGCTCCACTCAACTGGCCATTCAGGCGGTGACGTACCCTCTCGTGGTTTCAAACAGGAAACAACATGGTGGCCTGCTCGTAATCTTTCTGTTATTCCGTCTAAACAATCCACCAAAATCTACTTCTGAAAACATTTTAAGGAAGAAATAGGCGACGCCACTGCTGAATCTGGTTTCACCTAGTATGCCAGCTTGGTCCAAGTTTTGTGAGTCGGACCTGTTGCGCTGGACGGGCTCATTTGCATAAAGCTGAGATTTTTCAACTTTATGCAAATAAAGACACTCTCCTACTCGCCGCAATACTCCCACCATGCACTGGGCGACTGCTTCTCCTGCTTTCCATAGGAAGTTAATGGAAAGCACTTAATTCTCCTCTGTCACCAAATCAGGTGGAACTACGCCTATAAAGGAGCACTCGCACCGATGAGAAGAACCGCTGACACGCCACCCCCGAAAACGTTGTCTGTTTTGAAAGAGCAACGGCCAATGAGGAAACACCAACACTCGGCCGACCAATCGTGTAACTTCATCACTCAGTCAGTCAGTCACTCACTGACTCAGTGGCCCTCTGCGGTCCAGCCAAAAAAAAAAGGAAACGAGAGAGAGACAGAGAGAAGAGAGGGCACAATAGAGAGAGAGAGCAGGCAGAATTAAACCTAAACTAAACAGGAACTTGTATTTATTGTGGTTTCTTACCAAATAAAACCTAAACAGATAGACCACTCAGGAAACACTCAGGTTGCGGCCTCTCACAGATTCCATGCCCCTCTGAAGGCTGAAAGGTTGTGATGATGAACTGGTTTTCCTCACGTACTGATGACCTACTTTAGTTTAAAATCAGTGTTGTTGGGGGTGTGACATTGAGTGATGAAAAAAAATGCAGCACAGACTAGCGTGAGTTCAAGGTAGTTGCTGCAAAAATAGGATATAATGGCCCTTAAAGTTGTATACTGTATATACAGTATGTTCATCTGCTTTTTTGCCACATCATTAGGAACCGCATTTGGAAATATTCCGAGGCATGATACCAGTGAAACACTTTTCATAAGGACTTCTTCGTCTACTTTTATGATTTTTATGTGTTCAGCTTCAAATAAAGCATTAATTGTAAAAGTTCAGTAGGCTTTACTGTTACCAAAGAGCTGATGCATGTGTGTTGTTGCAGAAAGCACTTGAGCCAGAGAGCCAGAGAGAGGAAAGGTGGTTTGTGAAAACGTAGAAGTTGTTTCCAGACCGTAGAGTCGGTAGGATCAGTCAGCTTTTTGTCACCATGCTCATAAACAACACAGAGAAGAGAGTCACCATCCTGCTGAATGCTGAACTCCTCTGAAAAGTACACGCACCGACCTGCACACACACACACACTCACTCACACACACGCTGACAAATGTGCACGTACTTGCACGCAGTGACAACAACACACAGCCACACACAAAATCACACCATGCCTGGAGGGACTCAGTGGGAGGCCGCCTCTTAGTATGACCTGTAATGGATAGCACTGAGAAACACACACACACACACACACACACATCCCAAGTTACCGAAATGTCAGCAGAAATGGGGGAACGGTGTTTGTTGTGACTTGTCTCATCTTTCTGCTTTGCTGCACTCATATTGGAACCTTGATAACAGAAGAAATGGACCGAAAATGACACTTTAAAACAAATAGCTGTGACAAAGTGTCTGAGAAATTGAAGAAAAATTGTGTCTGTGCGTGTGTGTGTGTTTAAATCCATGTGTGCTTCCGAGAAAGAGAGAGTCGCTCCGAGATTGTAACAAAAAACGGTTTGTTTTCTATCAAGCATTTCAATCTGCTTCTCTTTTTAATGAACCCACAGACATAATTAACACTCAAATGGGAGTTTATTCTTCCCTGTTTCACCTTCCATTCTTACTATTTTCTCTCCTCCCATAATTCCTGTGCTACATTTCTTGTTTGGCTCCCTACATCCTTCCTTGATTCCTTATAATCTTTCATCCCTGGTCTGTCCTTTGTGTTTCGACCACAGAGACCAGGGTCTAAATTAAGTTCCGGGGACATGTTACATGTCCTTTTTGCCCCCCTAAAAGGACCTGGTCGGGGTGTAGTAATTTCTAAAAGTACAAGAACTTGAATAGTAGTTTGCAGGGATGACCGTCGCTGATTGGTAAAAACACATACAGTGCCGCTGCTTCAACTTGTGTACCACTTCATTCATAAAGAAGGTACTCTGCTATCGATTTGGGACCATTTTAAGACAAGGGAAGAGCAGTTTTCTTTGTTTGATGATATTGAAAGTAAAGTTAGGCTCCGCTGTCGGCCTGCCGACTCATTTAAAAAAAGAGAAAGAGAGAGAGATTGCGAGGGCAAGCGGGTAATGTTAGAAGAGGGAGACAGTGCGGCGGTGCTGTGAGTGAGAGAAAGAAAAGTTATTTTCTGATTGTTTCACGAGGGTTACGTTCTAAAGCACAAATAAATAACCATCAAACACTCAACAGATGATTTACTGTGGAGACAGATGCTCTTAGTTTCATTTTCCTCCGCTGTATTTCATTCATTACATCCAACGTGCATCAGTAAATACTATGCAGCAGTAAATGTTGTCGGAGTGAGACGGGCATATTGAACAGCAGGCTGCAGAGTGTGTTTACCGCTGCGACCACCAGCAGCCGTCGTCCATGCAGACAACAGTGGGCTGAAGGAACCTTTTAGTCCTAAAAAGTCCCGGGAAGAAACCCGGCTCTATACTAACCTCCTCCTCGTTTTTTGCACTCTTATTCTATCTCTGCCCTTAACTGGATTTCCTCTCTTTCTTCCCCTCCCAGTGCTCCATGCCCTCCTGTATCGTGGCCTTCCATGTGACGTGCGCCTTCGACCACGGCCTGGAGATGAGGACCATCCTGGCAGAGAACGACGAGGTGCGTTTCAAGTCCTTCTGCCTGGAGCACAGCTGCACCGCCGGCAACAGCAGTACGGCAACCAACAACTTCTCCAGTTTGACCGGTGTGAGCAACGGCAACCACACCGCCGCTTCCACCACCAACGGAGCACACGCCGCAGCCAGACCCGACTGGGCCACCATCGGTGCCAGTTCTGAGCTCCGGACGGACCATCAGCACCAACCAAACTTCAGCAGTGACCCAGAGCAGAGGCCGGTATTGTACCCGATTGCGGTGTCGGCATCGGAGCGAGCTGAGCGGGACCAGCTGGAGAGAGAGAAGGTTAGCCAGAGGAAACAGAAGCTCCAGGAGCTGGAGGATGAGTTTTACCAACTGGTGGATCCCAGGGAGGTGGCCGAAAACCTGGCGCTGCCCGTCCCCCAGGTACGTTAAGCCATGGAACTATAACACTATGATTTGTCATATGAAATGATAAGAAATTACACCAAACACTTGTCATTCACTGTGATAGATACACCTCCATGTGCACCAAAAGACCTTATTCCTCCAGTCCACGAAGCTGAAGCCTCTTGCGATTGGCTGGAGAATATTGCCTGGTCTGACAAAACACAATAAATCTATGGAGCAATTTACAATCTTCTGAAATATAAAGTAATAATAAATGATAACTTGAAAAGGTCTCTCCATTTGCCCACACATTATTCAAACAGCTAATCATATATTAGTCGAGATGAAGAGTTTGCCTTCCACAAACATTAATTAAATGTAATCAGATGTGGTATTGATGAGTTGCATTTCGAGGGCCGGCTCTAGTGCGTCAAATAAAGTGCTCCCTATTCACAGGTAAACTGTCTGATAAATCACAGGCTTTTGTTTAGAACGCGCTGTGATTAACTGGCCTTTGCTTTCCAAGCGTGGTTGTGGCTGCAGGCATGAGCTTTTTTTCACTTTAAAGGAAGACTACAACTGTAAGCAAACAGCGTTTTATACATAGGGATGAAAACTCTGTATCATGCTTTGATGGCATAATTATTATTACTGAGATTTGTACATTCAGAGCAGTTTTTTAAGTACAATTTCTATCAGTTTTAAAATAAACAAAAATGGTAATATTTTGTCTCTTCTTCAAGGTGGACTTCTTATATCAGTTCTGGAAGATGAAGAGGAAGGCCAACAATAATCGACCTCTGGTGACCTTAAAGAGGGACGAGGTGGACAACCTGGCCCAGCAGGAGCAGGACGTCCTCTACAGACGCCTCAAACTCTTCACACACCTCCGACAAGACCTAGAGAGGGTGAGTAGGAGATGTGTTTGTGTGTGTTTGGTACTATGAAGCCAGTCAAAGTTGTTTCTATGTGCAGTGTATTATTCATGCAGGAGATAATTTTCCATATTGTGTGTATATATCTGTGTGTTTGCACACGCAGGTATATGCATGCTCGGTGCTCGATCCAGCCAGTGTTGCTAATATTTAAGGGGTAATTTACATTTTTCAGAATGTTAATTAAAAAGATCATTGACAGTATCATATAAAGTTGATTTTTGCTTTCATGAATATTAATGTTAAATGAATGAATAGCCTGAAGGATGGAGGCATAATGAAATAGCTGAATGATATAATGAGTGAATGAATGATAGCCCAGTGTTGAAAATGTAAGTGAAAATCCACCCGCCGCACAGAATTCATTTGGTTTTCTCTGCGATCTGTGTTCACTGTGACAGTTTATTCACTGTATGTAGAAGTCAGTCTGCTCAGAGGACTTCTTTCAGACCTGTTTTCTTGATGAAATCAACAGATGTGTTTTGGTTGGTGTGCTTTCTGGCTTTGGGACAGACAGACTTAAGATTCAGTCTCCGGTTACCCAGAGCACAGAAATAATGTATGTATGTCTCTTGGGATGTGGAAAGTTACTGAATAGGGTCGAGGGAGGTTGCACCAACTAGATATAGTTAAGACTGTATTCTCTCCATTCTTCTGAAAGACTCAAGGTACGTTCTCGTGTGCCTCTTGCTGAGTTCCCCAGAGAAACTGCATGTCATGGAGAGGAAGGCTTTTATTTGTAATCCGTGGTCAGGTCCTAGAGAGGATGCTGCCAAGGGACTCCATAGTTCTGCTGAGGGACTTCCAACAAGGAACACTTGATGTAAACCCAAGTGGTGCTTTAGCATTGAGCTGCTGTGGTAGTCACGGACTGTCCATCATGTTCAAGCATGGTGCTTTTTTCAGCACTATCTATTACAGGTTACACTAAGAGGGCAGTCTCTCACTGAGTCCCTCCAGGCATGTTGTGATTTTATGTGTGTGTGAGCAAAGTAACAGAACACCTTGGGGCAATAATCGGACATGTAGTTGTATCCTCAGGTCTTTGGATATACATGTCTCGGACACTAGCTGTTAACTGGCCACCAGCTGTTGGTGAGTTCAGGTGGATCAAGTGGTGGGGTGTTGCTGCCAGACAGTATTGGTAAGCCCAGATGTTCAGTTACAGTGAGATGGGGACATCTGGCTGAGGCCCCTGTCTGCGAGGTCTTCAACTCAAACCTCCAGAGGAATTATACCTGCATCGAATTTATCTTTTTTGTCTCGAGAGCTGCCACTTCTATGCAAGGAATCACAGACTTTGATATATTGCTGTCAAAGTTTTTTCACTTTGACTCAGCACTGATCTACTATGTGCACGAATCCCTTCTCCTCCAGTTTATCTCAAATGACTTTATAAACGTCACTATTTTTGTGGACTTTATTTAGCAAATTCTATATGTTCACTTTGGCCCAGTTGTCAAGCAAACATCGTACTTCTGCAGAAGTCCGGGTCAGTCCTCTCCCATGTTTACCTGTCATTTATCTCAACAAATGCCTGCACAGGCAGCCTGAGACCACCTCTCTCAAGCGGTCTTTGACCGGTTGTTTTGGTCTGCACCAGAGTATAATTCACAACGGCCCGAACGAACCGCACCAGGGGTTGAATCGCACGAGAGTTCGCTTAAAACGGACTAAATGTTGGCTTGTGAAAGCGCCCTTAGTGGGTTATGCTCAAAGCCTCCCTTGTGGAGCGGCTGCTGGGACTTGTGGCCAGACTTGTGGTGGTAACCGAAGAACCAGCAGAAATTAGGTTTGCAACCACGATAAGCCAAGCAGTCCATAAACACATCAATTATAAAAACAAAACATACAACTGGTCACTTTCTTTTAGGCTTTTAGGTTTAGCAGTTCCTTACTGCAGGGTTACCCATAGAGTTGGGCGATCGTTTCTTTTTTCATATCGTCCATTTGTGGTTACTCGAGATCACCGAAAGGCAGTCCGATCGCCACAATATCACAGCATCGTGTTACGTTTAACATTATATCTTTAATATCACAATCCAAATCATATCCAAAACTACTCTTATGGAGCGCAGGGCAAAGTTTTGGTGAGCAGGCACATGGAGAACGGAGATGCAGGCTGTCAGATTCATGGAAGAGAGACTGCAAACTGGTTGGTAATTAAGGATTTAAAATTCACTCGTCACAAGTGCTGATTAACGGGGCTCAGCAGACGGATATGCCGCTCCGCCAGAAACATTTCTAAATACACTGTGGGGTTCAGATTTTAGAGATTATTTTATAAGTCTTGGGTTTGATAGTAAGTTAGTTTAAATCGCCTTAATATCAACGTAGGAAAAATTAATCGTCCATCATCCCTTCAATCGTCGATACATGATCCAATCGCCAATTCGCCAAAGTCTAGTTACCCACCTTATTTAATCACATTGGATTTATTTGTGGGGATTTATTTTTATTTCTGCCTTTTAAACAAAAAAATATTAGTTTACAAATCATTGATGAACAGTTCAAAGAAAGAAAAGTAAAAGAAAAAGCTTGCATGCGACTTGCCGTCTGCTTTCTGGAGCTGTGATCAGGGTGAAATGATCATCATAATCACCAGTATCAGGTATGCAATAAATGCTTACTGCAGTTCAGTCTAAACCTGAACTGTAGTAGTGCAGTTTTGAAGTCTGTCTAGTATTCCCCCACTGCCTTCAGTATCATAGCTCACACTTGGCAGCTGAATGCTAACCACTATGTAAATTTCCTTGCTCGGTTTCTCGGATTGGTGGCGTCCATTCCCATAACCTCACTCCGGGCTCATGTTCACAGTGCTCTGATTGGCATTCACTGCAGCGGTGCTCTCAAAACCTCTTTCTGACCCTGCAATCTACCCTACAGAATGTGAATGACGGCGGGCTGCCCACAGCCAAACATCTACTGCAACCCGAGTTTAGGGGGGGATACAGTTAACCCTGGCGGCTACACTGCTATGTTGCTCCTTATGTTTGGACAAATGTTCATTACCGCAATCTGAAAAACACCCTATGGTATTTGCTTACTTTCTGATACAAAATCTACCAAAAATAATCCGTCTTGAAAAAGGTTCCCCCACAAATCCTCTCAACAACTAGTTTAAATGTATTTTATTTCAGCAGACCGTAAGATAAACCAAGCCTTTTCCTTCATTTCTTTGGCATGTGATTTGATACGGTGCAGTTGGCTGGCCTTGGTTTGGTTTAGACTTGATTTAATCTGGCTCACAGCAGGACAACCTTTTTGTAATTAAGTGGCTGCGTGTCAACCAAATGACCCACTATCCTGCAATGAAAGAATAATATACAAACACAGGAAATAATTGGATGACCTATTTAATTACTCATTGGTTTTCCCATTTAGCCTCAGCTGGTAATACTAGTTGAGTGGACCGAAACAGATCTGATTTGACCAACGGATCAGCGTGCTTCGCCGAGCGTCGATAACGATAGATAACAATTTCTCACCTCTTATATTAAAACATTTCCCACAAAGCAAAACGCAAGTGGGTTTTAACAGTTTACAAGTGGCTCAGCCAATTCAGAATCTACAGTAGATTGACTGGTCTGTTTTCTTCTTGTTATGCACGCCACAATACTAATAAAGGAAAGACCTGACTGTACTGCAGGTGCACATTAGGTTGTAGACAATTTTCGATATATATATAGTCATTTCTGTGATGGAAACATTACTCCACGGACTCGTTTGTTTCCTATAGACTTGTGTAACTGAAGCCGTACCACAGTGCTCTCCAGTGGTTCAGGGTTTATTGATTGTTGCAGGCCTTGCTAACTTCCTGACCAGTCAGTGTATCTGTAGACTCCATAACATTTCTCCCTCCAGACCACTTCTTTATTGATGTGTGTGTTGTAGAAGTGGACCACTTCAAGTCTCTACGGTTAACTCGTCCCATCAATAAAAGCTAAAACAATTGAAGAGTCAGTAGAAAATAACAGCTCATTTCACATTGATCTGCCGGTATGTAAAGCGCCGTAAAGACCGCTGTCGATCTGATTGTTCCTTCACTTGTTCGTCCATCTGTAAAACCTGTAGGAATTATACATGTTTAATTAAGTAGTCAGTCATATGTATACACAATAGAGTTACAATATAACAGACGTTTCCATGGGAACACCCAAAACTGATAAACAAGCATGTAATTAGTAAAAGGATAACACTAAAAAAGCAATTTGTCCCAATACCCACATTTACCATCTGAAGCATTTAACTCTAACGCACCTCCAGGTAGTAAGCACGTGTGTCCCACATCTGAAAAAATGCCAACACACAGTATACTTAACCCACACTTGATGCACACTTAACCTAATATTGTTACAGAGAGGCATTCAGAGCTAAGTGTATCCCACAATTCATCTGCTGCGCCAGACCATTCCAGTTGTTGGCAGTATGAGGTAGGGATGCCACATTTGAATAAATTGCAATACTCTTTTTTTTGTCGGTAACCTTAGAACCCATTTTCAGTCACTTATCATGAGGTCAGAGGTCAAGTGACCCCTTGGAAAATGGCCATGCCAGTTTTTCCTCGCCAAAATTTGGAGCGTTAATTAGCCTCCTTCCCGATACGCCAGTATGACATGGTTGGTACCAATGGATTCCTTAGGTTTTCTAGTTTCATATGATGTCTGTATTATATGGCTATTCAAGGTCAATGCATCTCACAAGAGTTTCCCCAACTCGCGGGTTCCCTTCCAGACACAACCACACTTTGGACCGTTTCTTCCGTGACTCCTCCTTGTTTTCAGCAGTGCAGACGCAGAGTTGCTCAAAAACATGCCGACATTGATAAAAGCAATCGATAACTTCAGAGGCATACAATCCTTATGGATTGGAAAATCTGGAACCTGTTCTCAATTCCCATCCCTAACGTTGAGCGCTCTCGTCATACGCCGGGTATCTCAAACATTACCAGCAGGATTTTGTCTGAATTCGAAGGACTTGCATCTCTATAATTGTGTTGAGGCATTGTGGAAGTAGCGCCTATTAGTCCGTAAGCGACACTACAATTGCAGATCAAAACATGGGGACGTGTGTTTCTGATGGTTCCACAGGGGGACGGTGTCATCAGTGGGTGACAACGTGTTTACTGTGTTCAGAGGCGTTAGTTTGAACGTCAACAAGTTGTTGAATCTCGGGCTGCTTCGAATCGAGCAGCGTTCCTCTTCAACATCGCTCGACGGTCTGGCAGAGAGAGGATTGATTGTGTTTGCTGCTGGCAGGTCTCCCATGAGGAGGATTGATCATCAATTGGTCCTGTATGGCCGGGCGAGTGTTGACAGCTCACTGCTACTGATGCTAGTGGCTGTCGATATACAAGCTGTTTCTCTTCTTCTGTCTCCCTCACTTTCCTTCCCTCTGCACTCCCCCTTCTTTCATCTCCTCTTTCTTTCCTCCTGTTATCTGCTTCTGTCTCTCACACACAGATTTAAGAAACAGAGGGGCCTTCTCGGTCATTGCCGACCCATATTTTTAACCCATTTTACTACATTTTGGCTCTATTGGTGTTGTGAGCAAATGTTCTGCTTGTTTTTTTCCTCTCTGAGTTCAAGCATGAGGTCTTGTCCGTGGAGATGGACTTGTGTTGTATGTATGGCGTTGTGCTTGTGTGTGTGTCAAGACGAGTGTGTGTAGCTGTGCGCGAGAGAGTATTCCAATCATCCCTGATTTGCTGGCAAATTGAAAAATCCCCTCCATCCTTCCATCCCGTCATCCCTAGACCCCAACCCAATCAGACCCCACGACCAAACCCTCCAGCCTGCTGCTTTTGTGAATAAACGTGTGTATGTGTATGTGTGTGTGCATGTTGGTGGTGGTGGTGGAAGAATCCGCCGGCTAATGTTGGGGTGGATTATCCCCCTCCTCTTCCTCTTTGAAGTGCTGCCAATGGAACGAATTGCACCGTGCTGTCCCTAATGCACTGGTGAGCTTTCTCCATTTCTGTACTCCTCTCCTGAGTGCCGCCCCAAACCCCCCCGTCCCTCCTCCCGTTTCGCCCACATCACTCATCCAATCAGCGTGCAACATGTCGAAGCAATGTGTGGCACGGTGATTGGGTAGTGTAAGTAAGCAGCTAAATGTTGCTTCTTCTTTTTTTCTTTGGTGTTTTCGGATCCAGCTAAAGGTGCAGTGGAGGTGTTTGTGTGTGTGTGGGTGTCTGATGGTGATGGTGCTGGACTTCGTCAGAGGCTGCTCGTGTTGAGAAGGTTGTCATTGCAAATCCCTGCACCAGCTGGGAAAGTCTACTGTAGGAATGCCTTTAAACAAACCACTGCAACCCCACGTCATGAACCATAGTTCACACTGGGACGGACTTACATCATGCTGGTAGAAATATGAAATCATCCATTTAAATAAGTAATGTGAAGAGCCAGAAAATATATTGTAAAAATTGAAAAATGGGCATGTTAGTCATGTTAGAGTTAAGTAGAAATAAATTATTTTGTACTGTATAAATGTATTAGACTAGTTTCTAAATTGAGTTGACTAAAAAAAAAAACTAGTTAGCTATTGGCTTCAAGCAGCTTATAAAACCACAAAACGAGATGTGTTAATTTGGACAGAGCCAGGCTGTTTCCCCCTGTGGACCGTCTTTATGTTAAACTAAACTAATTGCCTCCTGCTCTAGCTTCATACTTAAAGGGTTACTTCAGTATTTTTCAACCTGCAGACTATTTTCTCATGTTTTTCTGACTAATAGAGACATCAATTTCTGAAATTGGTCCAGTATTGCGTTTGAGCGCTGTAGACGACAGTCGCTCACAGGCTGCGATTTAATTCTATTGGGGCAAGCTGTCACCGTCATTTACGTCCATTAAAAGTGCTTGTTTTTGCCATGACAGGAGAATTGTTATTATAAGTGTCTTATAAGAGCCTCGCTCAAGGAGAAGTCTGAAATCTGACAAGGTGATGTGTTGCAGGAAGACAACGGTGGAATAGTGGATTACATCCATGGTGGAAACGTGAGTGCCAGCCGGGCAGAGTTTGTTGTGTTGGAGTACAGAAAGCGTAGCTTCATCAAAACCTGATGAAGCCCCAATCCAAAATTCCTAATTTTTCACTCTTAGACATTTACTCCTTTCTAGATCCCCTTCAGAGGACTAAAGCCTGAGATACTTGCTTTTAACTATGCATTTGGAGCGTTGGTTGTGCACGTCCGCAGAAATTAACGCTACATGTCCGTAAGATGCAATACGCACATGAACGATAGGGGCAGTATGGTGATATGACAGGGTCAGGGGTCAGTAGGCACGTCAGAAGTGACAACATTGGCGGAAAGTTTTGAAGATAAGGTAATAGACCAAGTCTGCAATTACCCGCATCTGTACCCGCTCACAAGTCTCTTGGAAATCAGTCATTCAGCATAAAAAATGACTAATCTACTAAAGGAATCTTAGTCGACTGAGACCAAAACGACTGATTAGTCAATAAATGGTATTTGTATTTTAGTAGCCGATGTGGAAACCTGCAAAAAATAAATGGAAAAAAGTACAAGATCATTATGTCCGTGCATGGCGGGAAATGTTGGAAAAACATACTGTAGTGGGGATGGTGCCGATGCCGGTTGTAAATGGTAAATGTTCTCGCATTTATATAGCGCCTTTCTCGTCTTCCGACCTCTCAAAGCACTTAACACTACATGTCAGCATTCACCCATTCACACACACCTTCATACACTGATGGCAGAGGCTGCCATGCAAGGTGCCACCCACTCATCTGAATGTAATCATCCACACACCGATGGCACAGCCTTCGGAAGCAATTTGGGATTCAGTATCTTCCCCAAGGACACTTTGACATGCCGACTGGAGGAGCCGGGGATTGAGCTGCCGATTAGTGGACAACCCGCGGTTTTCTACGTGAACGCATTGTTAAAAAGCAAGTACATCTTCGGCTTAACACCGCCATTAAAAGTGTTTTTACATTCACTTGCTGGATTTTGGAAAGTAGTCGAGATGAGGTTAAGTCCTGAAGCAAAGGGTCGGGATTTTAGGAGAAGTCTACAGAAGTTGAGGCGAGCAAGGAGAGAGCTGGAGCTGGGGGAAAATAGGTTACTGCCAGAGAGGTGGTGGAGGAGGAGGAGGAGGAGGAGGAGGAGTGCAGGGCTCAGGCTCTGGAAGCAAAGAAAGCAGCAGACTGGACTTCACAGTGAAAGGAAAGGGCTAAAGACCGTAGGAGAGGTGCTGAAGCCCGGGTTGGAGGTGGATGAATCAAGGGGAAATGCCAGGGCTCGGCCTGGGCCAGGAGACAGGGGAGAGCTGTGGCTGACGGAGGGAAAGCAGGTGTGAAAGAATCCCTTTTCCTTACTCATTTCCTCTCGTGTGTTTTCACATCTATAACTTCTTGAGGCGAACAATTGCAGTTAGTCTTTTCCCTCCTGTCAGTACATCGGTACTCCAGCCAAGGCTGGCAGAGTGTGCGATGGCACAGTGCCGTTGTGTGCCCTGCCCTCTGCTCTCCTTCCCTCTCTCACGGTAAATACTTGGCAGCACAGTCGGCCCAGCAGGTCAACAGTCCCACACCCAGGAGGCCCTCAGAGCAGAGCAGAACAGTACACTTATGAAACAGTCCACTTAATTCCTTCAGGGAGAGCAAGGGGAAAGTTTTGATTATGAGTAGCTAACATATGTTTTATATATCTTTCACTACTGAGCGTAGAAGGAGGGTAAGAGAAGAGAAATGGTATGTGAGAAGGAGGAGTATTCATGGAAAAGAGCAAGACCTGAGAGTGAGCAAGTAGGGATTTTGGAAGGATGTTTTTGGGCAGTCATGCTGTAGAGAGCCAAACCCGGACAGAGGGCAGCACCTGGAGCCTTGAGCTGCAGGTTTGGAAGCATCAGGGTGGTTGGGGACTGATATCTGTCAGTTAAACTCTGTCGGTACACTCCGTGCCGAGGCAAAGGGAGAAGGAAAGCCCACCAGCTAGTTTTCCTTGGCTACAGGTTACAGTTTCACAGTTTGTTTTCTTTCCACAAACCCCCCTCGGTGCTCCGTTCTGTTTGAAACGAGCGGAGAGGAAGTTTCGAAGCAAAGTGGAGAATGAGAGGAAAATATATGTACACACAAGCTTGCTGGTGTGCATTCACAGTGTAGTGAAGATCGAGGCAGGGAAAGGTTAAAGAGGAGTTCCACGTCTGAAGAAGCTAAAGGCAAGAAAATATGATTTGACAGATGAGGCTCGCTTGTGTCTTTATTATCTCAGACTGCCAATATTTATGGATTTCCTACAATTTTTGTGGCCTGTGTTGACTCAAATCCACAATTTCTAAATGCCAAGATCCACATAACCCACAAAAAGAAATCTTCCAACTTCTCCAATTTCTTCTATTTTATTATTTTTTTAAGCATTAAATTCAGTGGTTTTGTCTCTTAAAGTTACTTATCCCATGTACAGTCCAGCTTAATCTTAGGCACTTTTGTAAAGTTGGGGGATTCACAAGAGAAAGAATAAAACAAATAGAAAAAATGGAAGCAGTAGACACAGGAAAATCCTGATGTAAAGCCTAATATGCATCAACCTAAAAAAAAAAACTGCTGGATCCTACACTTCCCATAATGCAACTCAATGCCATCATTTAGTTAGAACAACCCTGTCTGCCAAACGTCCGCACCCCCAGTTTGTTGCACATGTTTTCTGTTATAGATTTGTAGAATCCGGGATATTCAATACGTTTTCATCTCAACTCGTCACATACTGACACTTTGTCAGACGCCTCGGCTTCACTTTTGGCTCGCAGTAAACACGTGAAAAATCTTGTGTTGTTGGACCCATCCACCTCCCCTCCCGGGAGCGTTTACTGTTGCCATAGATGAGTTTACATAGTAGTTAATGGAAAGCCCATTGCATCTCATATCACCAATAAAGGGTGCCTTGTGTGGCTGTATTGAACGCTGACTGCCGTGACAAAGCCTCGGTATTTGACGCCCTGTGAATGAGAATGGGCTGGGATATTTTATTTGACTTCCATCCAAAGCCACAGAAGACATTAAACTATTTCCACTGGCTGAGTAGCACTCCTCATGCCTAGTAAACTGAATTTGACGCATCAAATTGATGGAATGTCGTGCATGTCAGATGAGATTGTCTGCATGTTTGAGTGTACAGTATATGTGCACTGTACAACTTCTCCTTCTACCTGCAGCACATTCAGTTCAGTTGAAGAAAAGACAACAGACAACAAAGAGAGAGACGGATGAGAGAGAAACTGGCAAGGTGGTCATGGATTCGTCATTTGCCTCTCCTTTTTCAGTTCATTTCTTATCATTACAACCATCTGATTGTTTTAGACTTCCCGCACCCTCCTGACACCCTTCCAGCACCCTCCCCCAGCCCCTCACCCCTGTGCACCGTACACCCACCCAGCCGCTCATCTGGCATGGAACCGTCTCCAGTGTTACGCAACGTTAGGTAGGGTCAGGGAGAGGACAGAGACATGGAAAGAGCGACACCGACTCTAGCCTGTTTGGTTATCCATCTCTCTCTCACACACATTTTTTCCACACACAGATTTATATACACACAGTGATGTCAACTTACATGCCTCACTAACACTGACATGTACCCACATACAAAATCATTCATCACCCACATACGTACCGATAGAGGCATTGCTTGCATACACACACTCTTACACATAACTGCAAGGGGTGGGGGGGTTTAAGCTGTGGGCCAGACGGGCCGAGTCATGCAGCAGACAGACCCACCCTGTTGGATCAACGTCAACCTGGCTCCCCACACACAGCTCTGCTCCAAACCTAATACTGGCTCACTACACACAATCCTTTCTTCTTCTTCTTCGTCTTAGTCGGTCTGTTCCAAGATGCTTCGGGGTACTAAGAGAGATCCAAGACAAGGGCCTTTTCTGTCCACCAGCAGCGATTACTGTTATATCTCAACATTCGACAGGCACTTTAAGTGTTTTGCCAGCCAACCAGGTTTCATGCGTAGATTTAGGAAGGACCTGGAAATCATGGCTGGCTTGCTCCCAAAGTGACCGGCGGAGTAACGTAGACTCCTGAGGGGAAGCAGTCTGGCTCTCGCTGTAGTTTTACGAGCTCTCTGCTGCAAAATTCTGGCCTATGTTCGTGCTGGCTGATGGATTCTCCAGAGAGACTTCCCACACATCAAAAAACATTATGATTGATGGGATTTGGACGTATAGTTCTGTTGAGGAACGATCAAACACAACACGTCACTTGCTGCGTCTGAGCTCATTCAAAACTAACCAGCTGCGACTTAGAGCAACTGTACTAATCCAGGATGATTTATCAGCACATTTGATATTGTGAGGTTTATTTTGCATTTAAAATCAAACAAATTAGGGTTAAAAAACACCAGCACTGCTTTTACTTTTTGTTTTTGAAAGATGGTGGGACAGGTGGGAGATGTTTTTATAACTGTAGTTTTGCTTATTCTCTAACATCTCATTAGGTGAAAGCCTTCCCACCCACCAAGGTCAGGAGATACTGTTGAGACTTATTACCTTGTTTAGTTTTGAATAGGTAGATCACATCTTCATGGGGCATAGTGCAATTTAAACAACTTTAAATGCATTTCTTGTTATTAGCTACATAGATCTGGGCGACATCATTGTTGCATAAAGACTCTGGCTGTCAAAGTTAACGCAAATTCATTTTAACGCCACTAATTTCTTTAGCGCATTAACGCAGCTTGCGATTTTTAGGTTGTAACGGGCTCAGTTTTAAAGCTAGAGTGAAGATGCCGTTGGAAGGAAGGAATCCATTGGCATCAACCATGTCCTACCAAGGAGGTTAAATAACGCTCCAAACTTGCGCTACATTTTGGCGAGGAAAAACTTTTCAAAGGGGTCCCTTGACCTCTGACCTCCAGATCAGTGAATGTAAATGGGTTCTATGGGTACCCACGAGTCTCCCCTTTACAGACATGCCCACTTTATGATAATCACATGCAGTTTGGGGCAAGTCATAGTCAAGTCAGCACACTGACACACTGACAGCTGTTGTTGCCTGTTGGGCTGCAGTTTGCCATGTTATGATTTGAGCATATTTTTATGCTAAATGCAGTACCTGTGAGGGTTTCTGGACATTATGTATCATTGTTTTGTGTTGTTAATTGATTTACAATAATAGATATATACATACATTTGCATAAAGCAAACATATTTGCCCTCTCCCATGTTAATAAGAGTATTAAATACTTGACAAATCTCCCTTTAAGTAACATTTTGAACAGATAAAAAATGCGATTAATCACGATCAACCATTTTAATCGATTCATAGACCTTATAAAGACATTTACAATTTACAAATAAATTGAAGATATCTTGGATTTTGAATGGGACAACCACATGCACATTCTATTTAAGACAAAAAAAAAAGATTAAATCAATTTCAGTCTTTTTGTCTACATTTGGGTAGCATTTTTGAACACTTACACTTCTGGCGAAGCCATATTTGCATTTTAAAGCTACAGAAGACCACTAAACTAACAGACATGTACTATGTAATAGGCCAGATACTGCAGCTACTATGAAAAAGGCATCTTTTATAACAGTAAATTTAGAAGAAATAATGTTTTGGCACTTATACTCAATAATTGTGACATTAATTTGTTGCAAAGCGATTCATGGCCAAAAGAACATAAAAAGACTGAACACGTGCCAGCAAGAGTAAAACAAAAACGCCGTTAGGTTATTAGGTTTTAGCCACAAAGAGAGACCAAATGAATGAAGAAGAGACACTTGAAAACAGGTAGGAATAAGAGGCAACGTTTAAAAAAGATACTGCAAAAAGACTACTGAAAGCAAACACACAATCACCTTTTGTCTTCAGTTTGGCAAATTGGATAGCAATCGGTGCAAAACCTTACAAATACAAGCGGTTAAAAATAATAAGTAAAATCTTCAGATCAATTCTAAAATCCACTGTAAACGTGAAAATGCTCCTTTGCTCCCTTCTTTGATCTGCTCGGGGATCTGACTGCATCATCCTGTGTGAGCTGAAGGCGAGAACAGGCTTTACACCTTCAGGTAGCCTCGAGCTCCATTCACTCTGCTAGAAACCGCCTGTTGAGATCCACTGCTGTTTAAAATGCTGCACGCTAAGCTCGACTGTGTAACACAGCGCTAAGGCTTCAAAGAGAGCTGCTCCTTTTGCTCTAGCTGAAACATGACATGCTCTACAGTTGAATTATGGCAATATGCTAATTATATTAGTTTTCCTGATAATGATTACTTATTGCAAATACTCATCTCAGATTCCAACACATTCTCTCTCCCAACTCGTCAAATACCGACGCATCGTCAGTGGCCCTACGCTTTAAACTATGACGCTCTAGGTACCCCTCTAGTGTCAGTTTTGGACGTGTCAAGGACAGCGTGTTGCTTTCAGTTCGTTACATGCATAGTGTCTTTTCAAAATAAACTTCAGTGTTCACAGGAAATGTACAGTTCCTGCTCATTACATGGATATAGTGTCTTTTCACAATAAACTTCCCGCATAGGTTTACTTAGTTTTTAGGTTTATTTACGCAACAAAAGTACTTGGTTAGGTTTAGGAAAAAGATCGTTGAGGTTAAAATAAGTATGTTTGTTACGTAAAATATATATGCTTGTTACGTAACGTAGTAAAGTACGGAAGTTACGTAACAAAACTACAGTAAAACCCCAACGAGGCCGGGTTGGAGATTCAGCGAACAAATGTCATTCAGCCCGTATATGTCCGCTTTACAGGATTCCTCCAGAAGCTACAAAAATCTACATTTCTTTCCAACTTTTGTTTTAATTATGGTCGTTCTTCACAATATTCAAAAACTATTTCATTAATAATTTATTGCACTTAGGCTCAGCTACAACTCCAGGGCGAAACTCTACACCGAATATGCAATATAATAACAATTTAAGCGGCGGTCGAGTTGCATTGTGTTTAATTTTGACAAGAAAGATCAATGTATGGAATGAAAAAAAAGATGCTGCATTGATTTTTAGAGATGAGAGGTTGTTAGAGTGAAACATTTAAGGCACTGGTCTGAGTGAATCTGTTTCCTGTACACTGGGGTCTTTAGGTTCTTCCTTATGCTCATGTAGATGTGTAATTTAAGATGACCTATGTGTGGCTTTCTCTGCTTGCTTTTCTTTCCTCATCTTTGGTTTGGACACAATGTGCATGATGCACAAAACAAAGCTTGTCCTTGATACACCACAGTATGCAACATGAGTTCCTTCTGTAATCCACTGTTTGGTTTCAAGGGTGAGCTTTAGCATCATATGAAATGTATTATTTCTGAAGCCCTCCCCTTCTGCTTGGAGACATTTACGTATTGCTGGAATATGCATTATGTAACAATACAGGACTCTCAAGGAGCAACATGAAACTTTTTCTTCAACTCATTGGGAAACAAAGCGTCTGCTGACTAAATCCATTTCCTTTTCTAGTCTCATATTTTTGGAAACAGATTGATATTTTCCGTGCCATTTCCCGTCTGGCTTTTCCAGACAGGCCAGGCCACGCAGCCTTTTATCCCAGCTAAGTGTCGTGGTAGTCCAGCTTCAATTGTGCACCTCAATGGCTGCCACTTAGACTGCTGGATAGTAGCTACAATGACGCTCCTGAGTGACTTCACCTGTCCACTCACCCCCTATCACTCTGCCTCCAACCTCTTTTTATGTTCTCTTAACTTTTTCTTTGGTTAGCATCTTTGTTCTGACTCTTTCCTCCGTCTACCTGCTTCACTTTTTACCACCATTACAGAACTTTTAGTCGATATTTTCCTCCTTTCATTCTGTCCCTTGCACCCTTTTACTTTCTATCTCGCCTCATTTTCTTCTATTTCATCACCCTCTCTCTTTTCATCTGAGTCTTTATTTTTCATTTCATCCTCCTCTCTCTCACTTTCTCTCCTTTTCTTCCTCCTTCACCTCTATTTATTTCTCTCACCTCCTCCTCTCTCCCTCTTTCTCTCCCTGGATATCCTCACCCTCCCGCTGCCCCTCTGATATGAGCTCTGTTGGATGAAATAAATATGAGGCGGAAGAAGGATAAATATTTATAGCTGCTTCGGCTGTATAATTTTGCGCGTCAGTGTGTTGTTGCACTGTGTGTGTGTGTGTGTGTGTGTGTGCATACATACATGTAAGGTGTGTGTGTGTGGTATATGTTTTCAGACCCTTGGCCAGTGCAGGTGACAAGGCTGCTGCGGCGATAAATAATTCACTGGAAGTTAAACCTTAAATTCACATCACTTTGATGAGACAATAGGAGCAGCATGGCAACACACACACACACACACACCACCTGGCACTGAGCGTATGTGCCCTCACGCATGTAGAAATAAATGCATGAAAGTGCACATCCATGCGCATACACACCTCGTGTCATACAGTAATCATGCATGAAAACACTTGTGCAAAACATGTATACGCATGAAATTGAATGCACACATTGGCACACACTGATAAGCTTACATTCAACCGTAACACACAAATGCAGTTCTAAACACACACAGGCCTAGTAATATACACACACCTTAGTAACTGAAAAGCTACACTGTATTATGTATGTTACTGTATGTGACTGCTGCACGGTGTGTGCGTACACGTGTGCGTCCGCACTTGTGTGCATTTAAGGTTTCCATTCGAGTCTATTTCTGGCGGTGTGAATGCATGAACGTGTGTGTAGTTTTGAGCGCTGGCGAGTGTTTGCCCATGTCAACCATCTCCGCTCCGTCTCTCACAACACACTCACACACTCCTACAGGCTCGCTGGCTGCGCTGCACACAGATACGGGTGCGTCAATAAGTAATGAGTGCGATATGAGGGCCCACCAGTTGACCTGGGCCTTTAATATTTTACAGTAGGGTCTCTCAGACGGCACCAGCCGACACACTGCCGCAACTCAACCGTAAAATCTCACTTCACAGGACTCGACGGCAAGCGCCGCCCTCTAAGGTCCAATTTAATAGCATCCTCTGAGAGCCTGTCAATGCAGCCAACTCAAATAGCGCTTCACATAGCGCGCTATATGTACGATTAGAAGCTACTACTGCACAAGGTTTGTGAGGAAGTCTAAACCTTTGGGGAGAATTTTTTTTTTTTTTTGAGCTTTAAGATCTAATTTGACTTGAGCATTAAAGTGTGAGCGGTATTTATGCTTTTTGTACGGTATTAGCTTTTTGCTGTATTCATTTTGGCCTCTTGTAATGTCGTTAATGAAGAACCTAGATATATGTCCGCTGGTACATTGATTCATCTGTCAGTTATTTTATTTAATCAAAGGCAGGTTTGCTGAGTTACACACATTCCCACATGGAGTAGGGATGTCACAGTGAGGACATTTTCCCACCAGTTAATAAACTTGTGACAACACAGATTTTTTTACAAGAAAAGATGACGCCTATGTACATTTTCTGACAAACCAAAAGCAGCTACTTTTCT
This sequence comes from Sebastes fasciatus, assembly GCF_043250625.1. Classification (NCBI taxonomy): domain Eukaryota; kingdom Metazoa; phylum Chordata; class Actinopteri; order Perciformes; family Sebastidae; genus Sebastes; species Sebastes fasciatus. The sequence goes on from NC_133810.1 coordinate 9,625,634, forward strand.
GATAGTGACATAAGAAGCCAAGAGGTTCACACACATCTTGTCCCTAGTTACCTCTTTGGATATTTACAGCAGCTTGAAACAGCTGGAAGGATGAATATTTATTGTTTGACTGCATACAGTCAATCTCAAACTATCAGACATTCTCAGGCTCTCACTTATACAACGGCAATTCATAATGCAAATGCGCAACTTAATTGATAATTGCGATAGAGCATTTTGAAGCATACAATCCTTCATCTTCAAATGTGTTGTTGTTGTTAACCACACAGAGAGCAGAGAAACAGAAAGGACATTTTGCAGAAGTTTCGGTGCTGCCGCTTAGTATAGATCAACTCAGCAGGCGGCCAATCGGGTTTGGTTTTGATTATATTGGCTTACAGTGAGAGAAAGCAAGATTTCCACAGATTTTTGTCTCAAAATTCTACCTGCCAGACGTATTGATTTATAAGTTTTACTGCTATTTTACACTCGGTGTGTGTTTAGATTGTGTATTTTCTTCTCTGCCTCCACAAAGCTTGTAGTGAAAGTAAAATTTCCACTAAGGACAGGCAGTGTTATAAAGGCAAGGAGCAGAAGAGATTAGATTTGGACATAAAAATCTGTTTCCATTTGACTATTTCTATTGTATTTTTAAGTAAAGCTTCTAATAAAAACTCAGCCGTGGAATCAACCACGGATAACAACGTTAGATCTCATAACCAAACACAGACTGTCATTTTTTTTTCTGCACTCCAAAACCAAGATTGCTATAAACAAACTTCTCTCAATAACAGGCACACATTTATTGTTTACCATTATCGTTAACTGTGTCCACTTTAAATATGAAAGACCTAAATTACATCGCCGACATACTTCAGTGATGTTGTCATGGCTGCTTCGGGCACATTTTAGTGGTTTTGTGAGCAGTTTTATGACGTGCAGTGTAAACAGTCTCTTGACCAGGCATTTATTGGAGACGGGTGTTTATTTGCTGGAATATGAGGTTCTTCAAAGCTGTGAAAGCAGGCATTTATAAGATGGTATATGGTATTTATATTAAGGGCATTTTTCTCAGGGTGTCATTGCAGTTAGCTGAGGATGACGGTTAAGAATCATACAGTGTTTTTGTTTCCCTAGTCTTTGTTCAGTCAGTATAGAAGCATAAAGTCAGACGTTTGTGGTTTCCAGTGGCCTAGTTTTGCTTGTTCGCATTTTTGCAACTGTGTCCTCATTTATGTTTTTTTTATGTTGATGAAATGGTGCGATATGACCTTTCCACCTCTGATAGTGGCCTCTAGTGACTCAGCAATAACTGAAGTTCAACCAAGTACTGAAAAAAAACAACTTCTCAAGCAAACTGACATCTGGTGGTTGCTCTTTCGCTGCTTCATCTTACCGTATGCATCATAAATTTACCTCTTCGGTTAACACCTGCAGTACAAAACGGCTATTGCCTTGAACTCAGTCAGCTGTTACCAAACATGCTGTAAACTACCAGCGTTCTTTGAAGGCTTTTTGTTTGGTTCAGTCCTTGTCAGTCTCAGTCTTCTTTTGTTCTCTGATTGGCAAATTGTGAATCTTTTTGTTTGCTGTACCCTCACATCGCTCGGAGATGTAGCGTTTATTAAGTGACAGCCTAAACGGTACACACTGCACTGCTGCGTTCACAGCTATAGCGTTAACTTCATACTCACTGTCTGTCACACACGTCGCTCTCTCTTTCTCTTGGTTGACTGCACACTTGCTAACATTACGGAAGAACATCTTGTCTCGTAACCCCGAAAGACGCATGGACTTTCTTGTAAACAAACACAACGTGCACGGTACATCTCTTCTGTTTCTCTCTCTCTCTGGACCGCACACACCGACACTCTCTAGCGTTAAGCAAACAACCATGCACGAGGTATTCCTTAAAGGAGTTCGCTACTTGTATAACACATTTTAGTTTAAAAAAACATCTTAAAAATACATAAATCCCCAATGACTAGACCCGGAGGAGAGTCAAATTAGGCCCGGCGGGCCTTGCAATACTCTGGCAGAAACCCTGCTGGGATCCAAAAAAGGTTTAATACAACTTTGTTACGTGTGACATCGTAAATGTGTGACATGCTTGTTCAGTCACAGTTTTGTTTCACAACATTAACACTAGGGATGAGTATCGTTAGGATTTCATCAATACTATTACTGTAATCCTTATCAGTTCGGTTCTTTATCTATACTCTTAACGGTTCTTTTTCATTACTAAATAATTGCTCTTTAATATATTATTTAAAAAAAGAATGAATTCAGAACAGGATTAGAATTAATTTATATTTTGAGTATAACAAAATTTTGTTTCTAGCAGAAACAGTAATGTTTACAACAGCAAAGTCACTCACTGGAAACAAAATCTAAATTGTCATACTACGGTCTTGAATCATTTAGCCCCGGTGCCTGTGTAATACCGTGTTTCGGTACCCATCCCTAATTAACACTGAGGTGGTGTCCAACGTTTGGGTTCTTTAAGAAGTCAGGCATAATGATGTTCTTACTAGACTAGACCTTTTTATTCATTGGAGTTAAATGAAAATGGCTCATTTAAACAGTCCAAACACTGTCCAGGCTCTGCTACTGACAAATATTAAGGTTTGTCGGGAGGCGTGTGTCAATACCACATAACTTCATCACTTCAGTAAATAATAATACTTTAGTGTTTAACGCTAGGAAAGCTATATTAACAGCTGTTTACAAATCTGTCACAGAGTCTTTCTGTTAAAAACAAATCAAAAATTTCTCGGATCATCAACCAAGCAAGTAAAAATAACAGGCGTCACCCACTCCCCACTATCAGATCTCTTTACACAAGCTGTTAGACATAAAACGACCTTCATCACAGAGAACACTTCACAACTCCTCAATAATTCATTGACATTTTCACCGCATACCGGTAATAAAGGTTACAACATCGTTTGAACATGCTCAAATTCACAGACGGCAACTTCAGGTTTGTTAATGGTGTGAAGAGGATTTTAATTTGGTTTTAGGAGGGCAGAGATGGTCTGTTGCTGAAAGAGGTAGTAAATATCAATACTGATCATGTTTTATTGTGATCACCTGCTTAACTTGCTTTAATGCTCAGAGCAGACCAAAGTAGCTGCCATCATACAGTATCCACCCTGCTTGCTTTCAGCGAGGAAGCTTGTCCCGAGTCTGTAAATCCAGAGTACAATAAATTGAAACTAATTGGGAGGTTTCAGAGATTACAGTCAGCTGGGCCCACCCTGTTAGGGCCAGAAATCTATCACTTCCCTAACTCAGTTTCATTGAAAAAGCTCTGAGCACAATTTTGCCAACTTTCCCACATGCTATCATTTTGTCCCAGCCTGCCTCTCACACCATTATGGACTAAAGCTTCCCCGCTGAGCACCCTGTAGCATCTGCAAACACATTCCTCAGACCTCCACTTAACCCTGGCCGGCCGGGCAATAAAACATAGCCAATTAGGCTTTACTCCTTGCTGTGTGAAGCCCTTCTCCTGCTGTTGAATGTGATTTGAGTCTGAGCTACTTCCTCCCTGACTTCCCCTCCCGAGAAGAGGTGAATGGAGAGGAACCTCCCCACCTCACTTGCCAAATAGTGTGAAACTTCTCCGGTGGTAGCTCCACCACATCTGTTCATTAGTGCTGTATCCAGTATTACCCATCGTTGAAGTTTCACCATCCTCTTTTCTGCATTTCTGTACAATGCAACAGACTGTAGAAGTTTGTCTTGCATCTGTCCCACTACTATTTGAATATGTAGTAGCTTATTCTACGTTCTCCGTACATTTACAAACATTCTGCTTAAGATGATTTTAATAATTAACACCCAAAACAGGCTAAAAATACTTTTTTTCTAAATTACATGCACCAAAATTGCTTTACCTGCAGCAAAAAATATTTTACTGCACCATCTGGTGTATTTGTCCAGGTTTTCTCTGCACTTTTGCCACTTTTTGATCGCAATTAATCGCATGATTGTCTATAGTTAATCGCGATTAGTGGCAAATTAATCACAGTTTTCATCTGTTCAAAATGTACCTTAAAGGGAGATTTGTCTGTCAAGTATTTAATACTCTCATCAACCTGGGAGTGGACAAATATGCTTGCTTTATGCAAATGTATGTATATATTTATTATTGGAAATCAATTAACAACACAAAACAGTGTGTCAGTGTGCTGACTTGACTATGACTTGCCCAAAAACTGCATGTGATTATCATAAAGTGGGCATGTCTGTAAAGGGGAGACTTGTGGGTACCCATAGAACCCATTTTCATTCATATATCTTGAGGTCAGAGGTCAAGGGACCCCTTTGAAAATAGCCAAACCAGTTTTTCCTCGCCAGAATTTAGCATAAGTGTAGAGCGTTATTTGGCGTCTTTTGCAACAAGCTAGTATGACATGGTTGGTACCAATATATTCCTTAGGTTTTTTAGTTTCACATGATGTCACTTTGGCTTTAAAACGGAGCCCGTTACAACCTAAAAATCACAAGTTGCATTAATGCGTTGAAGAAATTGTGGCGTTAAAACAAATTTGCCTGATTATCACGTTAACTTTGACAGCCCTTGTTTATGGCAAGGTCAGATAAACAGTATTTAGTGCTGCTGGCCACCAGTAGAGAGACTATATTTATGTTGTACAGTACCAACGATTCCTTAAGCAACTGTGGCAAGACGGACTAGAAATATCCAGAAGCTCAGACCAGTCTCTTCTTTAATCCTGTCAGGGCTTATGCATGCTGCATGCAAGACAGGCGATCCATGCTGTCTGGATACATTGTCAAGTGAGATTTTGGAGACAATTTAATCCCTCCCCAAATCCTGTTTTGTTTGCTGACATGAAACAGTTTGTCCAATAAAACCTCAATCCAATGGAGACGAGGGCTTTGGGGTAATAAGGTTTTCATAACCGGGATTTGATCTTTACATATTTGCTGTTAGACATACAGTTGTGTGGTGTGTACACACTTTCCTCTCATTTTAATTAAACTCTGTGTGTGTGTGTGTGTGTGTTCGGCCTGTTTGTTGCTCTCCTTCATTTCTTTTTCCTCCCTTTATCTCTGCATGGACTGTGCATGAGGAACCTGAAGAAAGGGATGAGGGAGGGAGATAAAAGACAGGTAGAGGAGCCGTTGGTGGGGAGAGGAGGGAGAAAAAGAGAAGATGAAGCAGGGAGGGTAGGCAACTGGATGAAGGAGGGAGCAGGGAGGTGTAGAGGGTATTGCACATGGAAAAAGAAAAGAGGAGCATGTGAATGTAGGGGAATGAAAGGAGAAAGAGGAGCAGAGTGTTGGTGTCACAAGGTTTATTTAGAGTTTATTGCTTTGGCAGAACTCCAGACTCCCTCCCCATACTCCTCCAGCAGGCATGTCAGTGTGTATATATATGATACGTGTGTACTCCTGGATACACACGTGTAATCTTATCCACACTGCGAACGCTTTTACACATACGTAGATAAAGAAATTGATGTGAAAAACATACAGAGTAAGACCCTTGATTCTATTTATGTGAGGAAAAAGCTCAACGTGTGAGCTCTGATTGCAGAATGATGTTGCCATGGATCCCAGGTGGGCGTGGCTACGCTGTCAGCGACTGGCGAGCAGGAGCTAATAAATCATGTAGTTTGCGTGTGTCTGGAAGTGTTTGGAAGTGATAGACACAGATAGACGTCTGGGTGTGCTGCACATCAGGGAGGGTTTCACAAAGCTTCAGTCTGCCGTATCCAGCTGCAGCAGCCGCCACTGTCTGTCTGCCAGTCTGACCCACTTTCTCCTCTTTCCTTCCTTCTCTCCTTCCTTTGTTAGCTACTTCTTTCCTTCCCTCCTCCATCTACCTCTTTTATATGCCCTTAATCATTTCTTCCCTCACTCCTTTGTATGTCATTTTTATGTAGCGTGTGTATTCATTTCCTCTGTCTGTGTCTTGTATCTCTTCCTAAACTTGATTTATAGTTGTTAGCGATGTCTCGTGAGGACATTTTCCCACCGGTTAATAAACTTCAGTGTTACCGATTACACCGGACATTTTACAAGAAATGATTAGTGGTCAAACAACCCTCTTTTGGCTTTTGACGGATGCGAAAAAACGCAGACAATCAAACCTCTTCCACAAAGGAGTCGGTGTGTAAGCGTGATTGACATAACGTGAGGTCGTTTTTATATTAAACGTGTGACAATTTTGAACGAAAAATACGGACTTGGTGTGCAAAGGCCTCAAACAAGGTGAACACAGTTCTTGTGGCTTAAATCTGTTGTTTTCAGGGACACTTCACAGGTGCATCCTTTAAGTGCAGCTATTGCTTCAAAATTGCATTTAAACTTCCATATTTTTGTCTGTGACAGGGATTAGACGAGGCTGTCCAAATCCTGTTCCAAAAAACTGACATGCTCCTCCTGGAAAACACAAGATATACCGTGAAAAACTCTCTCCTTGGAAACTGAGACGCTGCAGATATCATTACAGAAAAACTTGAGCTGGTTATCAGTTGCGTAGCTGGAAAGTTGGGAAAAAATAAGCAAAAGACACTCCTGACTGTCACCAACCGATTTGTGTCTTGACAGGTGTTATAGTAAACCGCATTTCACAATATGTGCTATTTATGTGGATTATTTTCAGTTCAACTATGCAGGCACATAAGGAACGGTATGTTTTATATTTCCAGGATTGAAATAAACTGCATTTCTTTCTAGACCAAGTACACATAACACAAAAGAGTACACAGGACTGGAGGTAGAAAATGTAATATCACCCTAACATGCAGGCTTATTGAATCCAGATATTGCTACTCTTATCTTGTGGGCGCCCACTCACCTTACATGCTTATGATCTATTTTGGGTCGTGACCAGTAGTTAAAGAAGCAAGATAAAGCACGCTGGCCGACGTCCCCCCACTGCGAGCAGCATTATTGCTCTGCGCTCCGACAGCGTCTGTGGGTGAGATCGAGTCACCAACTGTGTTAGGGTCCTCTGAAGGGCACTACAGAGGGAAGGTAACAAATTCACACCAAGCTACTTCATCCTCCAGGTAGCTGATATTATCTGAAGGTCTTTACGATTCACAACACACATATTTGTGTTCCCCGCTGCCAAGATCTGCTTTTATGGCCGCTATTATTTCAGCCCACGGTATTTTATACAGTCTGTTTATGTTGCAGGGACTTGTAGAGGATTTGGCAAGTCAAGGCAGGTTTATTAGTACAGTATAGCACCTTTTAAACACAAAGACGTTTCAAAGAGCTTTACATATGGCAGGAGACAACATTGAAAAGAGTATGAGGAGGAAATAATGAATACGTGCCTCAACTTTGATTAAAAAAAAAAAGCTGCATGGACAGAAAAGTCTGTAGCCTTGATTTGAAAGAGTTTGAAGTTTGATCCAGATATGTGTTGCATAATGCTAAAGGCTGCTTCACCATGTTTTGCCTTAAACTATTTCATGCTTCATAAACAAATAATAGTATTTTAAAATCAATCCTCTGATGCAGAGATAGCCAAAGCAGCAGTTTGAGACCTGGAGTAATGCATTCTGCTCCTGAGCTACAGCTGTCTGATAACTCACTGATTTACACTTAATCCAGCCTACCAAAATAAAAGTATTTTCAGCGTTTTGTTAGACATAAATCCCTTGATCGCATTAATTTATACTTCTGCGGAAAGGATTGTGGCGCTCGCAGAGAGCCGCAGAGCCACGCACCTCCTAAACAAATGTGACTGCGCACCAGGCACCGCAAACGTCGCAGAAGTTTGATTGGACATCAGAGCCGGGAGGTGACATTTCCGGACAAGCACCGCCTGACAAAGGATTTGAAAACCACAGCTCAAAATCAAAAAGATATTACATGCTAGACGCAATCCGCTACAGTACTATGTATGCCTGGCGTGCGCAAGATATACTCACACCAGCCCACACAGGGGCAGCTGCAGGAGTATAAATCAGGCATTAGTGCTCACTTTATTTTAAAGGAATAGTTCAACATTTTGGGAAATAAGCTGAGACAGATAACCAGCAGAGACTAAAGCCAGGCTAGCTGTTTCCCCCTGTTTCCAGTCTTTATGCCACAGACATGAGAGGGGTATAAATGTTGCGTACAAGCGTATTTCCCAAAATGTCGAACTATTCCTTTAAAGTGGTCTTATTGTGGATGTTATTAGGTCTGAGGCATTTGAAAATATTCATATGCATTATAATAATCAACAACATTGGTTTGATACTCTGAGTAGAAACTAGCCAGTGACATGTAGATCAGCTCCTTGTTGGTGGCTTTCATCACTAATTGGCTCCTACTTTGTATCAGCTTATCAACAATAAACTGCAGGAGCAGATCAATACTCCTGATCAGTAATTAGTTGCTTCTTCACCACAGGTCTGTGTCACATGGCATCAATACCGGATCAGCAGCTTTACATGTCTGGTGTTTGTTTGTCCACCCACCATGATTAAAACAGCATTTCTAAACATGCTTAATGGTCGAGATATTAGTCAACCGTGAACTAAACTTTCTTTTCTCTGGCTCTAGATTCACCAAATGTGCTTCTTTCAAACAGCTTTTTATTTTAATTCATAAATGTGTAATGTTGTGACAGATGAGGATGCTATAGGTGGTGGAGTTATCTAACTGTCCCTGAAGGATCATGAAAAGGATTTATGATGTGTTGCACAGGCTATTTGGTTTGACGGTTCAGGTCACTGGGGTGTTATATTTCAGAGTGTGGACTGTGAAGGAGAACCTATAAAGACCCCTTTTACAAGATATACTAGACATTGTTTTAGAAATGTTCTCCATAGTTATTTACCAGTATTACGGTTTTGTGTAACATATCATCAGGCAAAGTCTGCCAAACCACAGTAAAGATCATACATAAAAATATATTGATATCATATATTTCTAAATGCCAGGGATTGTTTGAGTGTAATTAGATGTTGGTTGATGATGTATTTTGTTTACTTCAGCTTTAAACCTATTACATGTAGATGTCTTTTGACCTGCAAGTCACCAAATCAGTGTTTATTTGGGCTGGATTAAAAACATAGATTTAAAATGCTGAGACTGTTCTTTGCATTTGCACCTTTTCGTAATATAAAAAGTGGACGTAGTCACCGTGACGTCACCCATTGGTTAGTGAACTGCCGTTTTGAAGCCTCGAGTTCAGCATTTTGGCCGTTTTCATCTTGTTTTTTTGCAACCAGAAGTGACACAAGAGGGTGGAGCTAAGCACAACCGAACGCTGATTAGGACATTTTCAGGCGACCAAAATGTTGCAATAAACTGAAAACACACTGAAAGGGTTAAAGTTGTAAAACGATAACACGGACAACTCCCAGACCAGACAACGTCGTGGTAGCGACCTGTCAATCACAAGGTAGCCACGCCCTAAAGCATACCCTGCTTCATCGTCTGTTTCACTCTAAATGGGACCATAATTTACTAAATGAACATCATGTTGTATTCAGGAAGATTTGAAACTAGCTGATTGAGACCATAAACTCATGTTTACAATGTTTACTGAGGTAATAAATCCAGTGAGACTTCTATACAAACTGACTTCTTTTTGCAACCAGAGGAATCGCCCCCTGCTGGCTATTAGATAGAATGCAAGTTTTAGGCACTTCACTTCTCAGACCCAGAAGTTACCGCCTGATCTGCGCTAAATGTTCTGTGTAAGCAGTGTTTACTTGTTATAAGTGGTTCAGTTAGGGCTGCATAATGTGTAAAATGTCTACTTTGTGGAAATCAAGTCATAACAACATGCAGAAAAAAAGGTTATTTTAAGTTTTAAAATAATGTAGATGATAGCTGGCTATTAGCGTGAATAGTTACAGTCTGTGCAGACTCGTTGGGTTGATCGCTCGACTGTGGCTTTCTAGCCACTCTAGTGATCACATTTCCGTTAGGGATTGACTGAGAAAAGACTTGGCACACTGATCTGAGCTCTTAGTGTTGGCTCACTTGTTGAATATGGAAGAAATTTAAACTCCCAGGATAAACTCTAAGAAGTGCTTTGTGCAACACTGGTATTTATCTCATGTAACTGAATCAAAAATCGAGGAGATTAGTTCATTGTGATTTCTTTATCATTGTGGTATGAACAACAACGATCTGCATTTGCTTTGATTGATTTAAGCCTTTTTATAGCTGTCTACTGATGTAGATGTGAATAGCAACACACTCGTGTAAATCAGCCCAATAATCCCAGCAGTGTTACTAATAGATGAAACATACTTGAGCAACATGTGACAAATTGATTAACTGTTTGGCCTCGTGATTACAGCAGAGCTCCTTCTAAAACAAGCTATCTGCATTTAAGTGCACACTCCGGTTTAATTATTCCAGTTGGGATTGTCTTGTTAGTAATTAACCCAAGCTCTCCACATTGGGTTTGGGGTGATATTGGGCCAATTAAAGATCGATAATCCTGATCTTTAGCTGGCTGCTTCCTCCCAGTGGTGTCTGTGTGTTTCAAGGCCAATGAGCAGTCGATGGTGCTCATTAGTAAGCAGCACAGGCTTGTAGTCAATACGCTGGGAGCTGAGAGGGTCAGGTCAATATAGATCTGAGCTGGAAGTTAGTTGGAGAAGTGAAGAAAGAAAGAGGCTGTTATCTCCTTTGTTTCTCAGCTTATATCTACAATTTTCCTCTCTGACTGAGACATATAATAGGGCTGTCAATTGCTTAAAATATGATCGCATGATTGTTCATAGTTAATCATGATTAATCGCAAATTAATCGCACATTTTTTATCTGTTCAAAATGTACCTTAAAGGGAGATTTGACAAGTATTTAATACTCTTATCAACATGGGAGTGGGCAAATATGCTTGCTTTATGCAAATGTATGTATATATTTATTATTGGAAATCAATTAACAACACAAAACAATGACAGATATTGTCCAGAAACCCTCACAGGTACTGCATTTAGCATAAAAAATATGCTCAAATCATAACATGACAAACTGCAGCCCAACAGGCAACAACAGCTGTCAGTGTGTCAGTGTGCTGAATTTACTATGACTTACCTCAAACTGCATTTTATTATCATAAAGTGGGCATGAATGTAAAGGGGAGACTCGTGGGTACCGATAGAACCCATTTTCATTCACATATCTGGAGGTCAGAGGTCAAGGGACCCCTTTAAAAATGGCCATGTCAGTTTTTCCTCGCCAAAATTGAGCATAAGTTGGTCAAGCTAGTATCACATGGTTTGTACCAATGGATTCCTTTTTTATAGTTTCATATGATGCCAGTATCACTCTAACTTTAAAACTGAGCCCGCTACAATCTAAAAATCACAAGTAGTGTTAATGTGTTAAAGAAATTAGTGGCGTTAAAATGAATCATCGCGTTAACTTTGACAGCCCTAAAAATAAATAGCTGTGTTTTCATCCTTGTATCAGATTTTTTTTTGTCTCACCATCTTTATTATATCTGTTCCATTCTCTCTGTTAGTTTGTCTGCAGCACAGTAATTTACCACATGTGAGTCACATATCACTTAAGTCAATACCATGAAATCCATTTTTAGTCACAGACACTTACACACACACAATACATTCCCCCCTCTGGTCCCACTGGGTTTATCTCTATCTCAGAGATCAGTTTGGGAATTAGTTCTGACGTAGATACCGCCTTTATTGCACATACAGATATTCACCTACACATCACCTCCAAATGGAAACACACACAGAGACACTGTTGTTATTTTCTTTTTTTAAATTGTGCATTAAATAGTCAAAAATAGAACGAAGAAACCTAAGTTTTAATCGTTGGCTTGCCGAGGTGGAAAGAGTGGAAGCGAAAGCATAATAAAACTGAGAACATGCAATAAATGCTGATGGAAATTTTTCTAATAAATGATTAGGGCTCCCTGTCACACTGTCCCGTCTCTCTGGGACACTTGAATAAAACCGAGCCATCGTTAATGTTATTAGTAACACCTGTGCTCTTCCTGCTATGACAAGTCAAAATATCTCCTGTGGAAAAGACCCATTACAATTTTCAGTGATGTTTATTGTTCAAAATTGACTGCCACTTTTTTAGTAGTACATTTTATTTTGCAACTGTAAAATTCTGAGGGCTCAGCACAAAACCTAATCACAATACTTAAATACTAGGGCTGTCAAAGTTAACGCAATAATAACGCTTTATCGCAAATTCGTTGTAACGCCATTCATTTCTTTAACGCATTGACGCAATTGATCTTTCGGTAGTTGTAGCGGGCTCAGTTTTAAAGCTAGAGTAAAGATAGTGGTATCATATGAAACTAAACAAGTTCAAATCAACCATGTCATACTAGCTTGTCGCGAAGGAGGATAAATAACGCTCCGAACTTAAGCTAAATTTTGGCGAGGGAAAAACAGGCATGTCCATTTTCAAAGGGGTCCCTTGACCTCTGACCTCAAGATATGTGAATGAAAATGGGATCTATGGGTACCGACGAGTCTCGCCTTTGCAGACATGCCCACTTTATGATAATCACATGCCATTTTGGACAAGTCATAGTCAAGTCAGCACACTGACAGCCATTGTCATTGTTTTGTGTTGTTAATTGATTTCCAATAATAAATATATACATACATTTGCATAAAGCAGCATATTTGTGTTTGTATGGGACCAAAAAAATCCAGAATATCCACTAGATTTCATTAGATAACTTCCACTGCTGACCTCTTGAAAATGTATTTAAATTGTGCAATAATTTGATGGGAAAGTACCCAGTTCCTCCCTCTCTCTGTCACACACTCGCACACATATTGTGACTCACCCACTTTCCCTTGTTTTCTCTCATACACACACACATACACATACACACAAACACACACAAAGGGCATGGTGCCCTCCTGCCAGACACCTGTTGAAGTAATTAGTGGTCGATGACAGCCAGTGCTCCGCTGACCGCTCTGTCTGTGTGTGCGTGAGTGTGCACACATGTTTGTCTGAAAAAACAAGGGAAAGTGGTTGAGTCACAGTGTGTGTGTGTGTGTGTGTGTGTGTGTGTGTGTGTGTGTGTGTGTGAGGGAGTGTGAGAGAAAGATAAACAGTCTGCAAGTGGATGGTGAACATGTGTGCATATAGATTGTGTATGATCGTCTTTTAAGTGTGTGTGTGTGTGTGTGTGCATTAATTGTCAGGACACGAGAGACATGATGAGTGCAGAGAGAGGTGATAACACACACAGACAGAGAGAGAGGGTGAGAGAGCCTCACAGTGTGAAGGTTAGAGAGAGAGAGAGGGATATGGACGGCGTGGTATGAGAGGCGTTGGCTTTGCTCAGCACAGTTAATACACTTGTAATGCTGATTATCTCCGGCCTGTCGTGTCATGGATGGATGAGATAGAAAGGAGGTGGGCTCAGTCGTCGAGGGATTAAGGGAGGAGGGAGGATGGATGAACCAGGATGAGGAGTAGTAGATGGAGGCTTAGGGGGAGAACAGGAGGAATGATGTTTTCTGGTCTCAAGCATTTTACAAAACATATTATTGTATTTTAAATGTTGCTCATGGCATTGATGGATTCATTTTATTTCATTACGTTTTTAATCACCTCTTTTGCTCACCTGCCAAACAAGCAAATTACCTGTCAAGTTTAATTTACACCGGCTACATTAATGAATGTCCGCAAATATGTCATATTGACGGTGCAACAAAATGTCATCTCACCTGACTGGTCAAGAAAAAAAAGACATTTGAAATGGATAAGAGGTGACATACTGTATTTCAAATCTATACAATTTATTTGAGCATGTGATCGTTACTCACTGGTTGATTATCCCGACATCGTAGAGGAAAACTGTCCGCATGGTCATTTCCTGACCTGTTCGGTGCGGTCGTGTCTAGAAGGTAACCCGCGAGTTGGGAAACTCCTGTGAGACAGTTAAGGTTAGGCATTGATCTTGAATAGTTAAGGTTAGGAATTGAGCTTGACTGCTTAAAGGGACTCTGTAACAATCAGAAATTGCTTGTTAACAGTAACACCGTTGGCCGTTAAGTCAACGTCAGTCGGCATCCTGTTGCTCGCGCTCGCACTACTGACACACATGAGACTGAATGTGATGGACAGGCATCAGTTAGCCAGCTAAAACCACAATAACACTCTATATTTCACATGCTTGGCAGTAATGTTAGTTTAACAAACAAAGGTCCCTCCATAAATCCCACAACACTAGTTTATCCCCGATGTTGGTCACATTCCTGTTTTGCAAGACAAGCTTCACTGGATATAACTTTTTGTGCTTCGGTGGAGTTTGTGTTGGAGTCTGAGTTGTGGTGGCGGCTGGTCGTTTGTTGGCATTAGCGGACTCCATTTCTAACCGAACGTTAGCTATGGCTAAGGCACTTGCAAGCGCGCTTGACATCACATCTGTTGGATTTTCCGGTTCTTCACATTAAAAGCAGCCTACGGGCTGATGAAGGAAACCCAGAAAGTCGTGAAAGGTCTCAATTTTTTTAGGTTAGGTTACAACCTGTTCACACACAGGCTATAAAAAACGATTAAAACACGTTCATACTTGTAAAACGTTACATACAGTCCCTTTAAGGTTAGGCATTGACCTTGAATAGTTAAGGTTAGGATTGGTCGTCTGGCAGCGAGTCTCGCAGATTTCAGATCAGATTTTGCAATTTGCAGGTTACCTTCTAGACACAACCATTCATCCAATCTCCCCCTCTTTCAGATGAAACCCTCTCACTACAAAAAAAGGCATGTTGTTATTTCACTTCAGCCTGGTGAAGATATCCAGAGACAAATAGTCCCTCCTGATTACCAGACTTGTAATAATATTGATACTTTTATAAAGTGCAACCACAATAACATCTCTCTTTATCTGAAAGAAAACAATGAAATCTCATCCGCTCCGCCGTCCTGACGCACAAGTGCTGATTTACTTTGGCTTGGTCGGCTGAAGTGTGAAACTGAGGCTCTCAAAGGTTTTTGTTAAAGATTTGTGAGATTTTGTGATCTTTGCTGATTTATCCACCAGAAGATTCATTTTCCCACCTTTGGTACGAATGTCTTCTCTCACTTGTGTCTCCCCAGTTTAGGCAGGTGTTTAATGTTTTATTAAAACAAATTTAACAGCCAACACATGTTGCCAGATTTGTGTCTGCGGGGGAATTTATGTAAGTAGGACAGAGAAAATTGGAAGAAGTGCTGTGTTGGCAGATTCCGAGATGGATAGCTGCTCACAATGAATGAATAGACTCAGACAGAGACGGTGAGACAAAGACAGATGGAGTTAAAAATGCCTGACAGATGTACAGATGAGTTGTTTGGATAATGTGTTTCAGTACAGGTATGGAGGATTGAATTGTGGAGGAAATAATGACAAAGGAAAGAGTTGGTGAAGGGCAGGAGCCTCGAACAGACTGAGGAGAGAAAAGGTCAGAGGCTGTTTTTGCCAAAAGAGCAAGAAATTCAATTCAGGACACTCAAAACTCTGCTGCCCTGAAACAAAGACCTGCAGAATTTCCTGTTTAATACATAATTTTTCTATAGAATTAGTTGAAGATATTTACCTGATATTTATCAAATTTCATGTACAGCAGCTTTGAAAAGAAAATCAACGTAAATGAAAATTTGAATTACGAAAATATCCTTCCAAAAGCATGTTTTTATTTATATTTAAACACACATTTGTTGGAAAATGGCCTTTGACATCTAATGCCTCTCAAGGCTTTTGTTTGGATGAAATGGTTTTGCAGCGAAGCAAGAATACTTCATTTCACTTGAGGTTTTTTGAGCTTACATACAATATTTTTGGGTTGTATTTAAAACAGCAAAGCTTGAAAGTATTTTTTTTTAACACACCATCACAACGACAAATTATGGCATGTTGTGAAAAAGTAGAACAATTTTTATTGAACATAATTATGTAATGTATTTATTCATTTATACATTTGGTGAAATATAAAAGTAAATTTCCACCAGCTAATGCACTTAATGACATTTAATAGAAAATCTTTTTCCGTCGTCCCTTCGTTCGTCCCATTCTCATGAATGTGATATCTCAGGACAACGTATGATATCTTGCGCAAAAGTTATTCCTCCTTTTTCGTTTGTTTTCCTACGAATGTCCAGCAACACGTGTCATTTTTCGCTCGTCACATGCATGCAGTCTTTTCAAAATAAACTTCCGTCTTCACAGGAAACAACTTAGTTGGGTTTAGGAAAAGATTGTGGTTTGGCTTAAAATAACTCAGAAAGTGGCGCTACTTAAGAACGTAACTTACATAACAAATAAATCAATTTTGACTTATGGTTTCAAACGGGACACGAACAGCGGTCTCCTGGGCAACAGTCCAGTATTTTTTGATCCACCCTGACCTCCTCCCTATGCAGCGTTCACCGCTATTTATATTTCCTGGTTTACGATTACGAGAATTACGCACAAATCAGTTTGGTTCATTTTCAGCTTGCTGAAATAAGAGCTTAACCCTTGACATCCAGAGTTTGGGGGAGAAAACAAAACAGTGGTTCAACAGAGTAGTTGTTTTACTCCCAATTCCTTTCCTCTCTCAACACTCTTCCTCATCTTTACCTCCCATCCTGCCCTCCACTCCCTTGTCATGTGTCCAGGCAGAGGTGGTTGTTTTGAAAACGGTACACACGCACACACACATACACAAACACAGTGTCCTAATCAAAGCCAGGCTCTGCACATTGTGTCCCAGTTGAGCAGCTATTTTTATCTGCAGCGCTCTAACAGGGATGGAATGGGTCAGATAGGCCACGCTGACGAATCCATCAAGACCAACAGATAAACAGTCAGCCTGCTGGACCGCCAGTACACACACACACACACACACACACACACTTGCACATACACGTATACTTTTTAAGTAAACAAATAAACCAATTCTGTTTCTTTATCTGGCTCTCTTCCCGCCTCTCCTGCACACTCAGGACTACAGGTAGTTCCAGCCTATGATGATGTTTCGTGTTCCCACCAGTGTAATATTTTCCTGATATACTGTATGTGTGTTTATATCTGTATTCCCTTGTTTGTTCTGCTTCTTTAATACCTGAATCTGTGCCCTCCTACACTCCACACACACACAGTATGTCCTGTCCCATTAGCACCGTGGCAAATCTTCAGGCTCACACACACACACATGATGCTGCTGCCACACACACACACATGCACACACATAGATGTGGTTAGAGACACATGATTACTGATTTACCGTTGTGAGAGTTGGCAGAGATCCCATTTCTGGCTTGTTAGTTTGGGATTCAAGTGCTCTGGCTTGGACCCAATTAGTTTCTCTTCCTACCTCCTTCCCTCTGCAGTTACTTTGTTGTCATGACTATTTTGGTGGATAGTGTGTGCCGTATATAACCCCAAAAAACAACAGCATGTTCTACACATAAACTGAGTTGATCAGTTATTTGTCTTGTACATAAATATCAGTGTTTGTAATAGCTTGTTTGCTTTGAACCCAGCATACAACGGCACCTATGAGCACATTAAACAGCTATAAACCTTTACTGTGGTGTACATGGTGTTGTAAAAAACATTTACAGAACAGTACGGCTACAAGTAGTACATTAAGTACTGTGTGTAGTACTGTGTCTTTCTGTTACTCTCAGTTCAATTTGGCTTTATTAGCCTGAGCAGCTTAAGTAGATATGAGCTCAGGTTATACTCCCACTCCCTAATATACTGTATACGCCTAATGTTGAATAAAATCAGTTACTATCAGTTGCTAACAATAACCTATTCTCTATAAAACAGATTCTGCATTCATAGGAAGAATCTGTAGGCAACGGGACAAGATTATGGCATCGGAAGCGCTCTGGTTTCCATTTGTAGTCCGAGTAGTATTGACCAATCACATTCCAGTAGGCTTTGGTTGAATGAAGGTAAATAGTCCGTGTGAGAAGCAAAAGAGGCGGAACACATTTGCCAAAAAACTGTCTTGGAACCCACCGGCTATATCGTCTGACGATGATTTCGCTTTTTATTAGTTTAAAATTAGCTTGTATCGTCTCTCAACTCCAACTCCAGTCTCGCATCTCAAGTTGTTAATCGGACTGTAATAAATGAGCAGCTTTAGAAAAAAGCAGATCGTCGGTATTCTCCAAACGGCGTTACTACGGTTTTGCACTTGGCGACTCACGGTACCACAGTCTTGGAAAGGGAGGAGTGAGCGGAGGGGTACTCAGTTGGTTGCAATCTGCAACCACACCACTAGACGCCACCAAATCCTACACACTGTCCCTTTAATTTTGTGCAGCAGATTGATGCATTTAACTTTAAAATGTATAAAATGTTCTTTCTAAATGCATGAAAGTTCCCAAAGTTGATGAGTAATCGTGTTAAATAATCATGATCTCCGTCCGTACTGACCAACAAAATTGTGATTATGATTTTGTCTATAATCTAGCAGCCCTGGGAGAGACTCATAATGTTGCAGGTCAAAGTTGAGTCAGATTAAACTGTGCGCAAAGAGAACGAGAAGGGGTTAATATGTGTCTGCATGTGACTAAGTCTCTCCCCTTCCTGTAGTTTTCCGTCCATATTCTCAGCTAACATGGATATCTACTCTCAGTAATTGCTGTTTTATCTGTAGATAAAATGATTTTATTAGCGTTTAACAACTACAGTTGCCAGGGGACCGTGCCTTTTGCACTGTCTGTCTCTCTCCCTACCCGTCTCTCTCGATTTATTTCTCTTTCTGTCAGTCTCAGCCTCTTTACTTGCTTTTTTTCTCTCTGTGCTTCCTCCTCTCTTATATGTTGCCAATTTAAAATAGTCACACACACATTTACAACCACAGCTTTTCTTTGAACATCCATATGCACTTAACATAAACATGCACACATTCATCTCCCAGCTCTGTGCTCTCTATCCACTCACATACACACTCGTATGCTGCTTATAGGGCCATATGATAGTAATTTAGCAATATGGAGGAGCAGGAGGGCTCAGCTTGAGTTTGGAAGAAGAGTCTGGGATCCAGTTTACTGGCAGGAAACAGGAAGTCACCTCTTGACTGTTAAAGTGTCACATTGTCTCATTACTGGATGCACATAAACCTCTGATGTTATATGTTGTTGAATTGCATCTTTGTCTTTATTAAAGTTGATTTTTTTAGCCACTAGGACGCAGCAGAATAAGCTGAAAAACAAGATGTTTTTAATTGAGTTATATGTTGTTTTGACTACTATGTTAGCAGACAATTGCCTATTTATACGTCCAGCAGACACAGAGCAACATTATCATTCATTTCACCAGATGAAACTAAGTCCAATACATACTCTCTGTCTTCTTTTGGTCACCAATTCCTTCCACTTTCTTCACCAGCTAGTTGCTAACTTCGTGTGTCTGCCGTTTGGTGGTGGACAAGTAGCGTACAGTTTTCTTTTTTGCTAAAAACAGCTGCTAGAAATGGGATTGGTGAGCGCATTTAGACAGAAAGAAAACAGTAAATGTGCCATAAAAGCAAAACAATGAATTGAAAGAGCTGCAGAGAATTTTCCACCCTGTTCGTGTTCGTCCCTGTGCTGAATCACGATGATGGAGATTCAACATGCTGCCCGTGTTTGTAACAGTGATGTCTTGATAATAATAATAAACTTTATTTGTTTAGCACCTTTCATACAAAAAAAAGCAGCTCAAAGTGCTTATCAATAAACACATTACATGCACTGAGTGCTTCACATGAAAATGAACATAAAAACACATTAAAAACATTAAGATGGAAAATAAAACCAGGAAAAAACAAACTAAAACATTCCGTCTTTTCTTGTGTTTCAGGTGCGTAACCTGTGCTACATGGTGACACGGAGGGAGAAAATGAAACACACCCTGTGCGACCTCCAGGAGAAGATCTTCCACCTGCAGATACAACTACTGGAAGAAGACATAGCTGGAGGTAAGAGAGAGAGAAAAAACACGATCGTGTCTGTAATGATTTTTCTAATTCCATCCAAATACGCCAATGTAAAAACCTGTTACCTTTCACCCACTCTCGCATTGTAGCCGAGGCCGCCAACACACACTCTGTCCACCCAAAAAACAAAAAAAGAAAAGTACAATTTGTAAAGCTCAAGTGCATAACAGTTACATCCAAACCCTTGTTGACTGAGTGTGGTGGGTGGACAGTTTTTGGAAATGGCCTGTCATCATTTTTTGCACAGTAGGCCACACTTGACACCTGCACAGCACAGAACGCTGAAATAATAGTTCAGCCAGATATTGTGACACACACCATCCACATAAATGGAGCTCAATTTCCTATTCACTCTGCACAGATGACTGACCTTGATGCATTTCATGCAGCTGCTCAGTGACGGCGAACAGGAAGGACGAAGCTGGGTGGTTGAGTCGATGCTGCTGTGTTGACTAGATATCCTCTCAAAACGAGATTTATAATCTTACCACCAGATTAAATGTAGTACGTTTTTAATATATATTCGTTTAAAAAATGTTCTTATATATTAGAGTTGCCTAAATTTCTCTTTACCTCCCTGGATTGTTTGCATTATTGTCATTTCACATGCAACAGTCCTCATAAATCAGCTAGTTCTAATTGTGGTCATAGTATACTAATTTTATCATGATAATAATAATAATAATAATAAATACCACTTTTTTATATATAAATATATATATATATATATATGTTGCATCTTTCTAACAGGTATTAGAAAGTGTTTTACTAATAAAATATGTATAGATTAATTTAAACAACTGTACACAGCAGAGACTAAACATTGACAACAGGACAGTCAATCATAGCTAAAACCATAGACTGTATATAAGAAGTGGAGGTAGTCACCGTGACGTCACCCATTGGTTTGTAGACTACCGTTTTGAAAATGAATATCATGCTGTATTGAAGAAGACTTGAAACTAGCGATTGAGACCATAAACTCATGTTTACAATGTTTACTGAGGTAATAAATCAAGTGAGAAGTAGGCTCGTTTTCTCACAGACTTCTATACAATAGCCAGAGGAGTCGCCCCCTGCTGGCTGTTAGATAGAATGCAAGTTTAAGGCACTTCTGCATTGGCTTCACTTTTCAGACCTGGAGTTGCCCACTTGTTAAAACAAGAAACTTAAAATGTTATATAAAAAGCAGATTTATATGCAATAATGGTGCCTTTTTATGAAGACAGCTTTTTAAAAGAGATTTAAATAAAGTTACTGTGCTGACTGATCGATGTCCCTTCGGTAGACTATTCTAGAGCCTGGAGACTCCTCACCTTTTGACACCAATCTGGACTTTAGTACATCCAGTGAGATTGCATCTGAAGCCAGGCTCTGGTATACATGGGAACATGGGGGCAGTGGCTCAGCAATGTAACCAGAGGTCAGACTGTGAAGAGCCTTAAAAGTTAGTGACAAAATCTTAAAATCAATACTTAAACCGACTGGGAGCTAGTGTAGAGCAAGCTGGTGTGATACTGTCATAAAACTTTGAACACGTTATTAGCCTGGCAGCTGCGTTTTTGTTGAACCTGAAGTCGATGAATGGAGCTGTGGCTGAGACGGGAGCACGGTAAGCTACAACAGTCGAGTATAACAGAGAAAGAAGACAAAGATTCCCCTCATTCTCCATCACTTGTAATCACTTTATTGATGACGTTTCAACAGGTAATATAGACAAACAGCACCATACATACAGTAAGTAGGCTGGAGGCTCTCATCCAGGGGAAAAAAAGCCAATCAGAGAACGCCAGCACTTCTTGGTATGCATACAAATTAAGGTCAATGAGCTCTTCAGTTCTTTTCTAAAAAGCTCTTCTAATTGTAAACAAACAGTAATTTACCGATATTGAAGAGAGTACGTTCACATCACACAGTAAGGCCTTCTAGGGACATTATTATCAATCAGTCCCATATTGCACAATGTAGCCAATAGTCTTGCATTGATGTTGTCAGACACTTAAAATAACAATCTGAGCCTGTCAGTGGCAAAAACAAGCACTTTTAGTGGACGTACTGTACATTGAAGGTGAAGAATTGGTCAAAGGACTAGTCTGTTTAGCGCTCTTGCTCAATACTGGGCCAATTTAAAAAGAATTGTTGTCCCCATTAGTCGCTTAGACACAAAAACATGTGAAAATAGTACCGAAGTTACCCTTTAAGTGCAGTGGTAGTGACCTGTTTCTGCCTCGGATAATGTTGAGGAACCTTATTAGTTCTAGTAGTCGTGACCTGCAGCTGTCATGGCGATGACAGTGGAAGCTTGTTGTCATGGTAATACCAGTTACATCTCGCTGGCATGGTAATGATAGTGAACTCTTGTCAGCCTGCCCCTGTGGCTGTGTGTGTGTGTGTGTGTGTGTGTGTGTGTGTGTGTGTGTGTGTGTGTGTGTGTGTGTGTGTGTGTGTGTGTGTGTGTGTGTGTGTGTGTGTGTGTGTGTGTGTGTGTGTGTGTGTGTGTGCGTGCGTGCGTGCGTGTGCGTCTCTGTGTGTGTGGTTAGAGTGCTCAATTTGCAGTGCTCATCATTCCAGAGAAAGGCTACACACACACACACACACACACACACACACACACACACACACACACACACACACATCTATACACTCCACTAAATCTTACAAACACTTTCACTCCCTCTCTAACTCTCTCTGTGTCTCTCACTAATACACACAGACACAAATGTACACACACACACACACACACACACAGACATACACATACATACACACACACATGCAGAGCAGAGCTGCTGACTCAGCAGATTGCTGCCATCAGGTACCGGGAGCTGTGCTGCTGGCACTAAACAGCCATATCTATTCTCACTGCCACAGGAGTTAGATTAGAGAGGACGGCTTGTGTGTGTTTGCGCGAATGTGTGTGTGCGTGCGAGTGCAAGAGCACCAGAGAGTGAAGGATGAGGTTGTCTGCCATAATGATTTGTCGTGTCCCTCACCTTGTATCTACCTCTTTCCTCTAACTCTTTTATCTTTCTCTCTCATTTTCCGCTCTCCATTTCTCTGTATCCTCTTCTTTAATCTACTTTCTCCTCCATCTGTTTTCTTGCTTTACTTTTCTCTCATTTGCGGTCTCCTGTTTCTCTCTCCTCTATCTTATTTATGGTTGTCCCTTCCGACTCTCTGTTTCAGTCAGTTGTCTTCAGTATGTTCTTCTTTTGTCCTTCTGGCCACGCAAACTGATTTTGTGACATTTAAAGTAACTGAAAAGTTTACTGTAATATTACAAACAAATTGTATTTAGATGGTTTTATTGGTCAAAGCAGGGTGGGAATGTTAGGAAAACTGTCAATCGCTTAAAATCTTTAATCAAAAATGAATGTTCAAAATGTACCTTAAAGGGAGATTTGTCAAGTATTTAACAATCTTATCAACATGGGAGTGGACAAATATGCTTGCTTTATACAAATGTATGTCTATATTTATTATTGGAAATCAGTTAACAACACAAAACAATGACAAATATTGTCCAGAAACCCTCACAGGTTCTGCATTTAGCATACAAAATATGCTCAAATCATAACATGGCAAACTGCAGCCCAACAGGCAACAACAGCTGTCAGTGTGTCAGTGTGCTGACTTGTCTATGACTTGCGTTAAAGAAAGTAGTGGAGTTAACCGAATTTGCATTAGCACGTTATTATCGAGTTAACTTTGACAGCCCTCGTTAAAACTAATCGTCACTCGAGTGTTTGCATTCCAGTCGGTCATATTGACTTTGATCCAAATGCATATTTGCTCTTATATAGGTGCAGAACAGGTGAAATATGATCAGCAGAACATGTTGAATATCATGTCTCAATACACTAAACATGCTCAGTCTACATAAAAAAAAAGGCCGGTTTGCCAGTGTTAAATGTTTTTGGCATTTAAAATTGGTCTGACATCCAATTCTGGGCAGCACAGAAAGGGTTTACAACTGTAAAATCTGATTTTCAGAAACCCTGAGCTTGCCATGCACCAGCACCACCATCCTTCCTCGCCTCATCTCCCTCCGGGTTTGTTTTTCAATGTGGAAAACACACTCATCTCTCCTCTAACCCACCTGAAACACAACCACAAACCTCTGTCCGCCTGTCTGTCTCTCATCGTACTTAATCTGTCATGTTCCACGTTCTGTCTGCCATTCCGCCTGTCTGTCTGTCATGTTTATCTGCCTGTCTGTCATGTCGGGAGGTGTGTGGGGGGGTGGCTCTCGTCATGCTTTGTGAATGCTAGCATGTTACCTGGCAGGTGGGGCGATATCCTTGTAGTCCCATGTGCAGATAGAGAAGCATGATGCTGAAAGTAGGAAGTCTCCATGACGATACGGCATCTAGTATCATCTGTAGCAACTAATTCATATATGAGAACTTACAAAAAACTCAACACATTGATTAAAAACCTCAATGTTTATTTTTTTTGTCTTTGGAGGAAACATATTGATGCTCATAAAAAATACAGGTTCAGCTATATTCTGCACCCACCCACCCACACTATTATTGTTATGCAGGAAGTGCACTACATTTACATTCTGGCTCAAACCGAGCTGTGACAAGCTGACAGTGGTTAGTATTGGCCTCTCTGATCTGCTCTCAGCAAGTGTGTGTGTGTGCGTGTGTGTGTGTGTGATAGAGCGTGAGGGAGACAGAGAAAATAAGGACGGAGGAAGAGGAGGATGGAAAGGGACAGGAAGGTAATAGGATGAAAGAAAGAGTGGAGAAAGAAGAGAGAGGAACAGGAGTAGCGACCATGAGAGAGAAAGGAGTGTGAAAGGGTGGAGAGAGGGAGGAAAAGACAGTAGGGGCGAGAGAGAAAAACATTCTCATATTGCACTAATGAGCTCAGGTAAGAAATGGGACACAGTGGCTACACACACACAGACTCACACGCTGCAGTTCAGTGCACCTAGAAAGAGGGGAAATTAATCACAGACTTCAAAAAGACGAATCCCCCCGGTGCTGTTGCACCTTCTAAACAAGAGAGGGAAGGCGGTTTGGAGGGGAGGATAATATTGCAGAGATGGAGAGAAAGGCAACAGCAGAATGTAAAAGACAAAAGAGGAAGAAAAAAAAAGCACAGATCTGACAAAAAAAAAGTGTTTAAAAAGGGTTCCACTGCTGATGGTTGGATTTGCGCTGAGATTACAACCTGCAGGGGGAAAGCAGAGCCTGCAGGCGTCCTTGAAAACCCAAAGACTAGTTTTCCGAGCTGTAGAACATATAAAAGAACAAGATCAGATTAGATTTAAAAAAATGGGAAAAATGTTGAAAAATGGTCTCTGGCAGATCAGAGGATAAGATGGTCCTCCTGTCAAAACAAAAAAAAGAAATAAATTGCGATTTAGGAGCTGTGTGAAGAAGAGTTCCCTCTGGGAGCTCCCTCAAAGATCCCCCGGCGTTAATGGCCTCCGCAATTTCAGCAACAGCCCTGAAATAAATTGGAAAAAGGGGGAGAAGTGTCTGGTAGATGTACTTGCACTCTTTTACAAATCTCCTATTTAAAAAAAAAAAGAAGAAAAGTTTCATACAGTCATACCTTACTCCCGCTCACTTCACACTAATTGTCAGATTTTAGTTTTAACATGACAGTACACTCTAGGGCTGCAACTAACGGATTATATTCATTGTTGTTTAATATGTTGATTATTTTCTCGATTAATTGATTAGTTGTTTAGTCTATAAAATGTCAGAAAATGGTGAAAAACATCGACCAGTGTTTCCCAAAGCCCAAGATGACTTCCTCAAATGTCTTGTTTTGTCCACAACTCAAACTTATTTAGTTTACTGTCATAGAGGAGTAAAGAAACTAGAAATTATTCACATTTAA
Source organism: Sebastes fasciatus (assembly GCF_043250625.1). NCBI lineage: Eukaryota > Metazoa > Chordata > Actinopteri > Perciformes > Sebastidae > Sebastes > Sebastes fasciatus. The sequence goes on from NC_133810.1 coordinate 9,651,388, forward strand.
GAAGCTGAAATCAGAGCATTTGGGCTTTTTTTTTTCTTTGAAAAATACTCAAACCGATTAATTGATTATCAAAATAGTTGGCGATTAATTAAATAGTTGACAACTAACTGATTAATCGTTGCAAAATTAGAACTGTCTCATTACACTCACATCCTATAGATATTCACCCTGAAGCTCAGACGATAGACAAATTCAAATATTTGCTTTCTATTGTGATCTCCAGCAGACTCACAGTTAAGAGTTCAACTTTGACCTTGCGAATGTGCACAGTCGGCCAATAGTAGCGTTGCTCTCATACTCTGTATGAAATTTCAAATGGTAGGCTAATTTGCTAATTTGACTTTACCGTTAAACTCTGACAGCAAGGGTTCAAAATTACCCTGCAGTGACCCTTTCTGACCAGGAATGAAGGGGCTCCAGAAACTAAAACGCTGTTTTTTTGGTCTGTGTTTGCACCACATCTGAAGAGGCATACATATTATATAAAAAGGAAAAGTGTAGGCAGAGAAAAGGAGACTGAAGACACCAGAAATACAGCCCAAATTTAGACCCCGTTTCCTTCAGTTGAAATGCAGAGAAATTTCTATAGAAGTTTCTATAAAGGTTCCTGCTGTCAAAAAGGGTTATAGTTGTTATACTGTCAGTCCAGCCTCCATGTTTCTAGTGATTCGGTTCTGACAAACAGCACCCTGCAAACTAAATGTACCCTACATGTGATTTTTGAGATTCAAAATGCGCAGTTGACTCTCGTGGTACAAACTATTTCTCTATTATCTCTAATATCTTTATTATATGATCATCTCTTATGTGGAGATATAAACCCTGAGACATTTGTTAATTAAGTATTTCAAAAAAAGCCCTTTCTCTTAATCTGGCACAGTCTCTGTTCAGGCTTTAAACACTGGAGACAGGAAGGATGTCAGCTTTGTTTTCTGGTGCACAGCCACAGCTAAAGTAGAGAATCACACATCGAGGAGCTGCTGTGCATGAGAGGCGCTGCAAGTGGCAGGTGCTATAGTAATTAGGGCAAACAGCTTTCTTTACTTCTTTCATATTTTTACATCTGTGTAGTTTTATCGAAAGAAATCTAGTCGCTATAAACGTGTTGTACTCTATCAAAGCTGAATCAACCTCTGACCTCCCTGTGAAAGGAACCATTTTTACTATAAAACAAGTGAAAAGTTAATGTTAGTCTGACTGCAAGCAGATTAGCATACAGAAATATCATAATTAAATAAAGTAAAAAAAAAAAAAAAAAGTAATAAAGCTCATGACTAACGAGCTAAACAACGTGAACATGAACAAAAAAATCATCTAGCGAACTTGATTCTCGCTTGAAACTAAATCGCGCACAACCTCGCTGTCCTTCCTGTGTTGTTTGCTTTGTCACACTCATAACTTTCACAAACTACCGCAGGAGACGTTTCCGATCATCCTCCTAACAACCCGGGCGATGATCCGGCATGGACCTGAAAATAAAAACTCCTCCACACTTTTAACACCTCGTTCCATCCTGTTTCATCCTCCTGATCAGAATTCATGCGGACAGTTTCCATAACGTCTTCACATTGTTTATTCTTCCGCTTCAATTTAAATTGTATTTCTCAAATTGAGGCACAGCAAAAAGCTTGTCAAGCCCTTTGAGAACAAAGACAACACAATCGCATCCCATCTCGTTACATACTGACGCTTTGTCAGACCCCTCGGCGTCGCTTTTTGGTCGCGGTAAACACTTACTTAACGTTGTGAATCCATCGGCGTCACTTTTAGGTCGCAGTAAACACGGACTTAACGTCGTGAATCCATCGGCGTTACTTTTCGGTTGCAGTAAACACGTGCTTAATGTTGTGAATTAAACAAAAACACTTGCTTAGGTTTAGGCAATAAAACCACTATAGTTAGGTTTAGGAAAAAAACGCATGGTTGGGCTTAAAACTACTATGTTTTTACAGTGCTAATGTGACTTGACGTTGTGTAAGTGAAACGTAACGCACGGGACACAAAGAGCGGTCTCTCGTTTACTGTTGCCGCGGATGGGTTTACATTAATGGAAAGCCTGATGCGTTTCATATCGCCGCTAAAGGGTGCCTTGTGCTGCGGTATCGAACACCGACGGGCGTGACAAAGCATCAGTATTTGACGCCCTGGGAATGAGAGTGGGCTGACCATGAATATCCAAAACACAGTCTACAACGGTGTCAGTGAGGCAGATTGTTCAAGGCTGCTATTGCAAGAGGAAAAAAAAAACTCCTGCTGAAGTAAGCTCTTCTCCATCTAAGTGTTCTGTAACTCCGACCAGATGGAAGTAATGTGAAGTGTTGGTTTACGGGGTGATCAGTGATCATTTGATACTGTGAGTGCGAGGCGTGTGATGGCTCTGAGGTTCATATCGGATATCGGGAAGGCAGATGATTTATAGGCCCACATAAACATACAGTACACACAAATGTCCTCCTCTTCTTTCTTTCACTTTTCTTTCTTTCTAAACATTAAGTATTGTACTCGCAGTGAACTGTACTGTCACACTCTGTTCTCCTTTGCTCTCTCACGAACACACACACACACACAGACACAATGGTCGTCTCAGTGTGAAATCTCTCTCTGGTCTCTCTCAGCTCCATTCATGCTTGTCCTGCTCCTCCATGCTAAAGCAAGCATGAGGACAGCCTACTGCTGGCTATGACAGCCACACACAGTGTAGACATGTACTGTACTGTACTAACACACACACAATTTTAAAAGAATGTATTAGGGGTGTAACTCACAAGCTTTATCACGATATAATATTATATTTATTTTTTGGAACAAAAACGATATTTACTGATATCTCAGAGTCTGCCACGATACGATTTTGATTAAATTCAGGGGCCTGCGATCGATATGAGACAATATCATATGCATCAACTCACAAAAAGCAACTAAAACATGATTTGGAATTTGTATTACTGGACTCTTCCAGACATTTTCATGAAAAACAATTTATAAAAAGGATAAAAATAGACGCTAGCATTGTTGTTGTTGTTGTTGGTTTCAATCTAGGAATTAAAGTTTCTACACTTTGCTCCATTTCCTTCTGTAACAGGATGCTGTTTACCACAGTTTACATTAAGCGGGCTCATCTAGTGGTGAACGCAACTGCTTCCGCTAATAGAAAGTAAAGAGAACAAAAGAGAGTGGCATGCCAAAGAGCTGCTTATTATGTAGCATGGCAGGGTAATTAAAAACAATAAGTAGTACCTTTGTGATGTAATTTTCACATACATCTTTTGCATTATGGATGTTTACAATATAAGGTTCCTCTTATTTTGAAAAGCCAGATAATTTACAGATATACTGTATATATATATTTTTTTTTTAAATGTGCAAATAATGAGCCCTTTGTTTTTACTGTTTTTTACAGACACTTACTGATAAACAAGATCAACTCTTTCACCCTACAGGTGACTGCTGCTGAACGACACACATACACACAAACAAATAAAATGAGCTTTTCTGAACCCCAGTGTAGCTGTAATGAAGCCTGCAGGTGCCACCTGCTGTACCAGTGTGCACACACACACACACATACACACATAGACATACAGTATATAAACATGATGCACAGCAGCAGGAGAGTTAGTGAGCCGTGCAGTCAGGACTCTGTGTTTGTCTAAACAGCAGGAGTCTGTAACAACAAGACATCCCGACAATAAGGGCCTCCCATATCATAGACTGAGAGACAGAGAGAGATCATCACTGTGCTGCTGTATATGTGAGAGTCAGTGGAGTGTGACTGCATGCGTCTGCATCGTTTCCTTAACAGCTGTGTGTCTCTGTGTGTACACGTACGTGTGTGTCAAGCGTTCATGTGTTTGTGTGTGTGTGTGTTAAATGCAGAGCTCATCAATAATCAGTTATTCTTCTTTCCGTAGAATTGTTTCATATCATCTGGGTACTTGTGACAGGCGTTTTTCATGATTTTCAATGTCTTAAAGACTAAACGATTAATCAGTTAATTGGAAAAATAATCAACAGATTAATCAATAATGAAAATAATAGTTAGTTTCAGCCCTAATTGAATTATTGTAAATTAGTTATCTGAAAATTTGAGTTTGACTGTGCATTATAATACCAGAGACTTTGATTATTTTTTATTATTATTTTGCGTGTTGATAGATCATTAATGTTGATATTAGAAGCATCTCTAATGATGAAATGATTCAAATTGAATCATCATTTTGGTGATTTAAACTTTTTTTTTTACCTACTTTTGTTTTTGTCATGCCCTTAACTCAGTACAATCTTTGCTTTTCTTATGTAAAACACATTTTTAATTAATAGTAAATTATGTAGCATCAATCCGGTGTCAGCAGAATTGGAAGAAGGGGGAAGTGACCCATAGTTACCACCACTTCTAACCCTAGATAAATGGAAACAGAGTAAATAAGCTTTTTTTTATCATTGTACCTATTTGTAGAGGTTTGTTAAAGAGGACCTATTATGCTTTTGTGCTTTTTCCCTTTCCTTTAGTGTGTTATATCGTTTTTTTGTGTATGTAAAAGGTCTGAAAAGTAACAAAGCCCAAAGTCCACGCCAAAGGGAGTTACTCTCCCCCACAGAAACACTGCTCCTGAACTGCCTGAAACACCTTTATCATTATCCTTTTGTAAGAAAAAACATGTCTCAGAGTGTGCTGCTTCAGTGACATGAATCCGTGCTGCCTACATACCGAGAGGTTAAATCACCGAGCGCAGCTGCTGATTTGTAGCCAATTTTGTACCAGTATGTAGATCTCTTAACACAGCTTCAACATACAGTTAGTATTTATTGCAGTACTAGTGTGTTAGACTGTATTACACTGTCAGGTGTTATCCTCATTTGGTCTTTGATCATGTGTACGTATCAGTGTTTGTTGTGTTACCTGCCACGCTGCTGGAGGGAGAGAGCGAAGTCTCCCGGAGTGAGAGGACAGCTCGCAGCAGGGAGGCGCTCTGCAGAGCTCCATTACATGTCATACAATGTGTGTTTCGGTATGCTCATAGACCTGAACACACAGCTGATATATATATATATATGCAGTATGTGTGGTCTCTTCCTGAGAGGCAGTATCTGACAGTGTATCTGACAGTGTTGCGGTTGTGTTTTTTTTCTTTTCAAAAAGTCTGAAATGTGGACTAGACTGTTGTTTTCTCATTGTAACTCTGAGGTTAACTGAGGTATCGTTTATCAAGGCCACATGGGTCTTGAATCTGTCAGCCTTACCCTCAAACTTTAACTAGAATACTAAAACAACGTTTCCAACAAGCATTAACATGCATCCCGGGCCTTTAGGTATTATCTGGGTAGAGCAGGAGGGTAAATGTGCCACTGAAGATGAACTATGGCTCTATCCCCACACCTCATCAGGAGGTGACTCACATTTGGCCAATGACACCTTCCCTTTTCTGCAACCACAAATTGGCCTACAGCATTTGCCAGCTTTTGAGAATTACTATGTGCTCAGCTAGGATGATGTCCTGTAAAAACATTTCTCAATCAGACTTAAAGTTGTCAGTCACCAGCTCTTTGTGCACTTGTGTTTCAAAACATGAAGAGTAGACGGAGAGAGATGGAGGACGGAACCGGCCAAAATCAAAAATAAATGCATAAATAAATAAATGACTTTATAAATAAATATGTCATTTAATGTAGCAAAAATAATATAAAAAAATAAATGCAGCCATTAATTAATTGATCAAATGTGACATAATTTGATATTACTGTTTTAATTAGCTTCTTTATTTATTTCTTTGTATTAATTCCCTTATTATTTACTGTTCTGTTTAATTTTCCCTTTTATTTATTTCTGTATTTAATTTTCTTAATTTCTAAATGTATTTATTTATTTCTGTATTTATTTTGTTTTTATTTTATGTGTATTTTTAAATGTATGTATTTATTATTATTTATCTGTTTATGCACGATTTCCCCTTTGCATTTCACCCCTTATTTATTTCCCCAAACTTATTTATTTCTGTATTTTTTTTATACATTTCTCCATAATTATACATACCAGAAAATACGTGCTGAAAACATATGAAAACACTGTGAACTATATGAACTGTGGAGTTAAACTATGAGAATACTGCTTAATTTTTCACGATTTTGACACCTAATTTTATACTTGCAGATTTTTTTAATCATTCAAATTTGGCTGGGTGGTTAATAACACATTTTTCTGTGGTGTGACAAACTCAGAACACATATTTAGTTTTGCTTTATCCAAACTTTAATGTATGGAAACTACTTCCTCTGGCTTTAAATTCAAGTTCACCAGAGACTCTTCTTCTGTTTTGTTTTGTATTCTTTATTTCTCCCTCTTGCAACTATCTGTCTAATCAGCTAAGTGGACATCCAAATGTCAAACACATTTTACTATCTTGCAGAACTAAAATTAGATTTAGGTGTGTTTCCATCAGCTGTGTAAATAAAATGATTTCCTAAAATGTCAACAAATAATCTGGAAAAAGTTTCAATAATGTGGATCTTTTTTTTTCACTATCTTTCTGCAACTTCAATATTCTTCGTATACTAACTTTTCACTCAAATCCCACCTGAAGGAAAGAAGTTCCTCGGGCTCACCGGGACACTTTCCAGCTTAAATCAAGCTTAAATTCAATAACTCAACTAAACCCCTAACCTGAGCCCGTCTTCTGTGTCTCCCTGCAGAGAAAACCCAGAAGGGAGAAAAGAGGAAGCAGAATGGAGTGAAGGAGAAAGGGAAGGAGAGGAGGAAGAGTAGTCCTGAGAAGAAAAAGGAGAGATTGAAGCCAGAGAACGGCTCCCTGCTAAAAGAGCTAGGTACACTGTGTGTTTGTCTATATGTGTGTGTGTGTGTGTGGGTGGGTGTATGCCCTGCAGTGTTTGCAGTGTTTCCAAACTGATCAAATGCAACTCATTGGCAGAACATATGCAGCATATGTGTGTTTGTGTGTCCATAGGAAAGATCCTGCTGACAAAAGGTTGCCGCACATTCGTAGCCTTGATGCATCAATAATTTATTCGAGGCAGCGTTTTGTTGTACACTATAAAAGTTGGACCTCTCGGGATATTATTTCATTTTGACCTGATAAAGACTTTATATACGGAAACTTTGTCTTAAATAAATTATTGATACATCAAGAGTGCTGCAACCTTCAACAAAATCATGTTTTATTCTGCTGTGGTCAGCAGCCTTTCCATGCCGGTGTATTACCTTTTCTTTTTTTTACAGACTTCATGCCTCCATCATCAGTGTTGTCGTGCATTTTTACTGTGTGTCGCTCAGTGTAGATCAAGTGTCAGGTGCGATGGTGAAATCTTTAATAGGAATTGACTGCGGCTCGGCCCAGCGGGTCTCATCTGATGCATCAGTATGTTGGCAGTTGGCAGAGTAACGTCACTCATGGAGAAAAGTGAGCGAGAGAGATGCAGCAATACTTGATATTATGGATATGTCATCCCTGTATATCATGTAGACCTCATCTCAGCTTTCCTGTAACAAATAAATCACCTTGTTTTAGCCTGTACTACCACTAGTACTGTAGAACGTCCTCCTAAGAGGTACAACATGAATTACGATCATACTGGGAAGTATGGGAGCTGAGCTCAAGTCCTCTGGTTAAGAGACGAACTCACTGACCACCAAACCATCCTGCAAGCAGTAAGATTGAAAGCTTGGTACTCTACATAGTCTAGACGTTGATTTACCAGGGGCTTTAGTGCAATTATTAAAATTAAAACACACTCGCCCAGGAGAGTGTGTCTGTAAGAGGGAGAGAGAGCCGCGGGAGAAGCGAAACGCCAAGCGAGTCTCATGACGATGCCTTAAAAAAATGACCTGACAGCTAATATTTGTACTCGGTTTGCAATATAGTCATTTACTACATCCCACGTATCCCTCTGTGTACATACAGTATATAACTTCTCATCATGCATACATACTACATCCTGTTTACATTCAGCTTTCCCATCTGAAATACTGTCATCAACTAAATTACAAATTTATATTTACTATTTTATATTTACTTGTGTTTATATTTATTTTAACTGCACTAGTTTATGCCTTAGATTATCATTTTTCATTTACTTGTGTGATTCCCCCTTATATAAATACATATTTTGTGAGCATTGTTGAAGGAACTAGAGACCAAAGATTTTCATTGCCAATGACTGCTTTGCTGGAATTGACAGATGACAAATAAAGAGCCTTGAACGTGGAACAAACCGCAATACATCGAGTATATTCGATATATCGCCCACCCCTAATTCAACTCACCTAGTCTGATCAGTGTCATTGTAAACAACATCTCCCTGTGTTTTGTCAAAACGCAAACAAAGACAAACTACTTGACACCTATAATCCAGACCTTTATATGGGTAAAAGGAGTGAAAGTAGGTAATGAGAGGTTGAAAAATCAGGCATTGAAATGATGGGAGAGAGAGAAGCTCTGTCAGTGTTAATCTTTGTCATTAATGAGCGACTGGTAGAGAGACACCGTTAGAATAAAGCGGAGAGGCCTGTCACTGCCAATCCTCATCATGAGTGAGACGAGGATGGATGATAATGGTTGTCTGTCCCGCTAGAAGGTGATCCATTCCCCTCCGCCGATCATTACAGCTACATATGACGCTCAGAAGACAGATTTTAAATGGAAATTGAGCACGTAGATTATATGTGTGTAGATATTTGTTCGTACCATTGACAGGCATTTAGCTGACACTCATATCCACGACGACTTGAAGTGAACGGGGAGATAAAGGCTCAGTGTCTCGCTTGAGGACACGAGATAGACTGTTGATGGACACACACTGGCGGCTGTGGTGATTGAATCGGTAGCTTTTAAGTTGTCAGCACGAGACAAGCCACCTGCCTGACTATTGGGGTGTAAATTAACATTTCAATGCACAGACATCTTCATAAAAGATACTCTAAAACAGTTTGTCTATCACTAAGCAGTGAGAGAGGGTTGTATTTTTATTTTCCACTCAGCAGAAGTAATCCAGGTTCGTGTTAGCGCGGGTAGAAGTGTGTTGACTGATGTGTTAAATCAGGGGTGCAGATAGCAAACACTCACCATTCAGAAACATGGGAGTTTCTGATTTTAAATTGAATATGTTCCCCTCTGTTCACGTCCGTCTATTTACCTCTCTATCTGCATTCATTGAGGCAGACAGGCTGGCTTTGAAAGTTGGCACTCTCGGATGTGTCGGCAGCTCCCGTAAAGGCGTATTTCCTGACATCCTGAAAACATCCTCAGTTTATTTTTTCAGATGCAGCTGCTTCATGGGACAGCGGCGCTGTGACAGTTTGATGAGAGCCGGTGCTGTCGGTCGTGGCACAACCAGAGCGCGCTGTCAAGATCAAACGCAGTGTTTCCTCTCTTTCACGTTATATCTTTCAGGGTATTGCTTTTATTTTGGAAATGTTTCCCTCCAAAATTACATAATCATTCAGAGACATTTAAAAAAGTCCAAAAAAAACACATGTTAAATGATTTATAGCAGAGGTTCTCAAAGTGTGAGGCGGGCCTCCTCAGGGGGCTCCAAACCTTTTCAGGAGAGACTGGAAGTCAAAAAACATTACATTAGTTATAACTAGGGCTGTCAATCGAATAAAATATTTAAGCTTGATTAATCACGGGATGTCCAGTTAAATGCAATTAATCAGAAATTAATCGCACAATTTTTATCTTTTCAAAATGTACCTTAAAGGGAGATTTAAGTATTTAATACTCTTATCAACATGGGAGTGGGAAAATATGCTTGCTTTATGCAAATGCATTTATATATTTATTATGGGAAATCAATTAACAACACAAATATTGTCCAGAAACCCTCACAGGTACTGCATTTAGCATACAAAATATGCTCAAATCATAACATGGCAAACTCAAGCCCAACAGGCAACAACAGCTGTCAGTGTGTGAGTGTGCTGACTTGACTATGACTTGCCCCAAATGGTATGTGATTATCATAAAGTGGGCATGTCTGTAAAGGGGAGACTCGTGGCTACCCAGAGAACCCATTTTCATTCACATATCTTGAGGTCAGATGTCAAGGGACCACTTTGAATATGGCCATGCTAGTTTTTCCTCGCCAAAATTTAGAGTAAGTTTGGAACGTTATTTAACCTCCTTCGCGACAAGCTAATATGACATTCCTTAGGTTTTCTACTTTCATATGATACCAGTATCTTCACTCTAGCTTTAAAACTGAGCCCGCTACAACCTCCGAAAGTTCGCGTTAACTTTGACATCCCTACTAAATACATATATCTGCTTACAGCTGCATTACAGTGTGTCATAAACCATTTATTAGATGCCTATAAAGTGCTTATGAATGCTAAAGTAAAGTGTTGCCACAGAAACTATCAAGTTTAAAATAAAAAAAAACGATCAAAATGACATTTAAGTTTGTGTTATTGCGTAAGAAAATAAATAATTAACAAGCAAACAAGAAAGGGAAACGTGTGATATACAGCATGTTTGTGTGGGCGAATAAAGTGGAAAACAAAGTCCTCCATATCTTCAGGCTTCTTCTAAAAACAAGCTCCTCTGCTGTGAATAGCTCCTATATGTAGGACATCAGGTGGGTGGATTAGTGGTCTTGCATAATCCTTGTTTATATGTATCCAGATCTAATAAGTTATGAATATCCTGCAGTGACATTTCTCTAAAAAAGCTCTGGGCTGTACAGACAATAACTGTACATGATTAATATCTGAGAGCCTAAATGAAAATGAGTCCTGATGACTAACTGTCAGTCCTTTTCATGTGCATGAGTAAAGTCTGTTTATCTACATGACAGATAATAGTTATAGTAAATTAAAGGTAAATTCTTTTCTCCTCCCGTTCTCCAAAGAGAGGCCAGAGGTCAAGTCATCAGAGTCTTGCAGCTAAATGACAAACAAAATACAACTTTGTCTATTGATGATGAGGAATTGTGAAAGGCAGAGCAGACACGTCAACATGCAACAAATAAGACACATGAAAAGCATTAAAAATCCATAAACAGGACATATTGGCACACCGACCACAGCAATAAAGCAACATGTGAGGAGCTCGGTTCCTTCCTGTGATCTCAGAAAGCGAACATGACAGAACGTTGCTCAAAGCTACAAAAACCACCCAACAAAGACTTCACGCTGTCATCAAAGGATGAAACCCAGAGCTGCTCTGTTGATAACGAAAATGGGCTCTGACTTTGTGGGATTATAGCGTTTTGGTAGGAATTATATACAGCCAAGTTTAACCTCACGCTATTGTTAACATTTCTGTAACATGAAATCCGTCCATACATCCGCAAAGATTCACTTTGGAGTTTTGGCTTTGTGTGTCAGCTGCAGGCTTTTGAGAAAAATGCTGGCAAGTGGAAGGTTTTTGTCTGTTTGAATCTCCTGCATGAAAGTGAAGTAATAGAGTTAGACCTGTGTATTGACAGGTTTTACTCTGCAGCTTCAAACAACTTCAAATGGGTCCTTCTTCCTGACCTTGCCTTATAAAGCAATTCCACTTTTGAGTAACGTAGAGTTTATTTTTGTAATCTTCAAATTCAATGTCGATTTTTTTATTCAGAAAAGGAGGCTCTATTTTCAGGGTCTTACTCTAGTGTCCAGTGTATTCACTCATGTATTCATCATCCTCATAGTCCACATATATGCAATATATGAAATGTGACTAGCTGTTAAGATAACTGGTCTTGATCGTATGGCAAGACTAGTTAAAAAATCAAAACTTCACATTTTTCCTCTACCTGTAGTGCTATATATTAATCTAGATTGCTTTGGTGTGAGTTGCCGAATGGTGGAGCTATCGGCTATAGAGATGTCTGCCTTCTCTCCAATGGCATTTGGCTTGTGATGCTCAAAGCGGCAAAAAAATTATATTTGAAAAACCCAACAGAAATGCCTCCTTCCAGAAATCATGACCCGGTTGGTCAATATAATCCACAGACCTTGTTGTGCGCAGTTTCATGTAGCAACTGTTTTCGTTTGTACCAAACTACACCCAACAAGCGTAGAAGAAAGCATTCATCTACTCATGGACGAGAGGCTGTGAACATTAATGGAGTCCGCGTCCTGTAGCTAACGTTATCTGGAGAGTTTCTGTGCACTGTGATGGTCTGAATGAGGTTTAGAGGGTATTTCACTTCGGCAGGAGTAATGTTCTCAAGGAAATACTGAATTATTAAAATTTTTGGGGGGATAAAAATGGTCAACCTTGAACGATTTGAGTATTTATAATATTATATCAGGCTTTACACATCTGATCTGGTCAAACACTAGATCATATACTGTATAGGCTACAGTATAATATTAGAGAATCCAACATGTCATCATCATATGTGCATTTGTATCTTACAGTACAATCAAGATCCAATCTGGCGGAGATGTTTTGAGCGTTTCACCCACACACACACAGAGTGACTATCAGCGATGACGCAGGACTGTCTCTCATTTCCTTATTTAACCAGAGCTGAGCGTCGCAGAGCCAACAGTATTTTCCTGTCGAAGTGAATGTGATCAATAAACGGAGAGACGATAACACAGGACAGGGGAGTAGTTTAGCTCTGCCTCACTTGCTTCCTGTTCTGATATTATCTCGCTCTCCTTTTCTATTTATCTCTTTCAGTATTACTCTTTCTCGCTCTCTCCCTCTCGGGCTCTGTGTTATAACACTCCCTCTCTCTGTTTATCTTTCCATCTCTCTTTTTCTGTCTCGGTCCTTCCGTCTGACTGATGAGGGATAAAGACTGCAACTTGATGTTGAATAGATGCTGTGAGATCATCTCTCACATTGTGTTACCATGACAAACAAGCCCCTTCTGTGTATGCGGTGTGCTTTTGTTGTATCATTTGTCTGCATGTGTGTGTGTGTGTGTATGCTTGCTTTTGTCTGTTATATATATATATATATATATATATATATATATATGGTTCCTGTCTCAGTGTGTCATCGTTGTGTTTGTTTTTGCATGCCGTATGTGTTCATATCTCACAGTCTCAGAGTGTGTGTGTTTGTGTGTCGGGCCATCTGTTCTCTGTCGGGTCTGGTCCTGACTCCCAGGGCTTTGTCTTCCTCTTACTGTTCTGGGATCAAGAAGACAGACATGTACCAGAACTCCTCCTCAGATGTACCGTCCTCTATCCCCACCGTTTATTACCGGGGCCCATATGCCAGCGGTGATTTGGAAAAAGGGAGATTGTTTTGAAATCTTCCTGGTGTCACCCCCTCACAGGCACTGAGGAGTTTCATCCTTAAAACTGAGATCCATTACAAATTTTAGTTTCAGTCAGATCTAATCTGCATGTTGAGTGTCGCTGCAAGATGCAATTTACATTTAGTGGAAAAGTTCTACAAAGAATATAGACCTTTTCAAGTTACTTCCTGTCAGCTACTGCATTAAAAACCAATGCAGTAGCTGACAGAGACGATACACCTATCTCCCGATCAATACTATCACGATACTTGGGTGCTGATTTGAGGTTTATTGCCATTCTATAAGTATTGCGATTCGATATTCCGATTTATTGCGATTTTTTAAAACTATTTTTAAACACTAGTCCATGGGAAAAAGCTGAATCATACACTGCTAGGGACTTTTATTTTGAAAATAAATAATTTAAAAAATATCTAAATTAATACAGTAAAAATGATTTCAGCATGTATGTAGTCAGAGATGTCCTAAAGTCAAATACATCAGTCATTGTCAGGGATTATTTATTATTTTTTCCCCAGCAATCCAGAAATAAAGAATAAAGACATTTCCCTCACAAATTAGTGGTATTTTCTTTTTAATTTATAAGGGACATGTAATGTTTTATACTTCTGGTGAATATAATCCAATCAATCTTATTTCCATATGTGTATTTTGTATATACAGTACCGTTTGTTAACACCTTTATTTTGAAAAACGGATGTAGTCACACAGGTATACTTCCTCTAACTTCACCAAGTACGTCTCTAGCTCTCCAGTCAGCTCCGTTCTCTTTATACATCCATGATCAGCTCCATCGGGGCCGTTTGAATGCATTTAACATTCATTTCATGTCACGTATGAAACTAAAAATCAACATTCAATTATTTTAATTTACGTCCATAGCTTAATTATGTAACATAGTCATTTTAAGCCAAACCATGATGCATTTTTACTCAAACTGACCAAGTAGTATTGTTGCGTTTTTTGTTTTGTTTTGTTTTGTTTCAATCTACATTAAACTGCAACTGTAATCCATGTAATGTAATTTAGCAGGAGACAGGATTAAACTGAGATTAGGTTTGTGGATTAGATTCAATTTTATTGTCATTGCACAGAGTACAAGTACTGAGACAATGCAGTTTAGCATCTAACCACAAGTGCAAAAAGCAGTAATGTGCAGAATAATGTGCATAAATGTATATTGGTCATAAATAGAATGAACTCTAAGGGGGTAGATATGATTACGCTAGAGTAGTTCCCTGACCGGGAATCTAATCAGGGCCGCGGCAGTGAAAGCGCTGAATCCTAGCAAGTCTACATAAGAGGTATTTTGTATCAAAGGTAGCAAAGTTAGAAATCTGTTTGTTGTGACTCCCTTTCTTCAACTTTTGGGCCTGATGGTGACAGTAAAAGCAAAAGAGCCTTGAGTTCATACCGTCGTCTGTAACAAATGAAAAGCTCAAAGCACTATAAGTCTTGGCTGCAGTGCATTCAGCCTGTTGTTACTCAGGAAATAGCTATCTCTGTGTCCTGCATGGTGGCTTTTTCTCAGTATTATGGTTGAATGTCAGTGCAGGATAGCATCTCTAGACAAGACACCTGTGGTCTTTCATTCTGACTGAAAACACAAAAGGCTCAAAATTTCAAGGTTGCATTGTAATAGCTTTCATTTTTAACTCTTTTTAAGGTGTATTTGGAGGAATTTTTTCCTTTAGCTGTAAAAATTTGAAATAGAGCAAAGAAAAACTTGAAATTTTTCATTTCATTCAAACGGATAATGAGGCCAAATTACAGATTAATAGCGAGATCTTTTTGACACAGTAGGTGAGAAACAGGTAGACAAGTAAAACCTCCCTATTGCTGTAGAGAACAACTCTGACAGGTTCATTTCTGTTGATTCATGCTGAGCTTTTCATTCTGGTTCCCATTATTGTGTCCGACTGTGATTTCACCCCTTTATTCAGCTATTTAGTTCACTCTTATTCTGCCTGCTGCACTTCTTGTCTCCCCTTCATCGCTCTGATGGGTCTTTAGATCGCTCTGTTACTCCTCCTGCACCTTTACTCTGTTTCATTTTCTATCTCTGTCTTTCCGGTTGAGTTTCCAGGCAGACGGTTGGCACCCGAGAACAATCGTCAGACTGTAGTGAGGGGCTTTAGACCTAGCAACACACTCTCTCTCTTCTTCACAGGCCTGGTCTTGGCCCTGTCCTGCTGCTAGTGCATTCCTTAGCCTGCACTGCCTTAGTAGCGCTGCCTAGCGAATCATTGCTCGCTGCTACAACATCAGCTGTTCTGTAAAGCCATCCTGGGGCATTTTGTAGCTGTAGGACTACTGTGCACTCGCAGCGATGCCGGCTGCTTCCCCCAAACTGCTGTTGTCATGCAACGAAGCCTTAAACAAGGGCTTTAGATGGCTGTAACAGCACCAGGACCTTTTGATGCATAGCAATAGCCTACTGGTCCCATTGGTTCAACATATTAGCTGCAGCTGAAGGAGGAGGAGGAGTCAGTGGCGTCATCTGGTTTAAAAGAGACAGCTCCACTATCAGTAGGCTTCCTCTGGAAATACATTTATGTACTGTAGTGCATAGAAAAAGAAACGAAGCAAAGATTAATAACTTTAATGACATCTCATAATGTCTTAAAAGTATATACCAGAACTGCAGGTCAGAGAAAAGCCACAGAGAGACTACGAAAATATAACAAAACCAAACTGTTATACTAAAAACATTTTTATACTACTACTACTAGGGGTGCACGATTTTGAGAAAATATCTAATTGTGATTATCTTGACTGATATTGCAATTGCAATATGATTTGCAATATTAGAGGGAAAGATATTGTTCACGCAATTATTCTCATTTTCACTGAAAAACATATTAAAATGATTATGGAGTGATTTTGCAGGGATCTGTACCAAACAAAGATGTTTTCTTAAAGCTGCAGTGGGTAGAAATGGAGCAAATATAATTTTAAAAAAAAGTTATTTTTATAAAATTGCCACTATAATCTGACAGTAGTGCATGAGACGGGTAAAAAAAAGATGTGCCTCTGTGTCCTCCGGTGCTCCTAATAGCATCTGCAAGATTTCACAGACCGGTGGAAAACAACCAATCAGAGCCGAGCTGGAGCCTTGCCGTCTCTGAGCAGCTGTCAATCACTCGCGAACTCCAACCAAACGGTTAAACTAGGCAGCGCTGATCAAATATGAATCAATATTCTGTTACTGTAATGCATATTTCTCGCCTGAAATGTTTTCAAAAACATCTTGTAGTGTACTGTTTAGCTGTAAAATGAGAAAGTTTGTGACAGCTGTGTCAGCTGCCTTCGTTGAATGAACACCCAATACTCTCTCTCTCTCTCTGAAATGACCTGTGATTGGACAAAGATTAGATTTTTTACAGCCTGAAAACAGAGCCATGAGGAGGTGCAGAAGTCTACTTTTCTCTGAGAACACATGAATTACAATATGCTGAAAGAGTATTATCTAATTCTTGCCCAATGATGCTGAAAACATTCTGCCTACTGCAGGTTTAAAGATGTCACTGTGAGCATGTTAGCATTTAGCTCAAATCACTGCTGTGTCTCAGCACAGCCTCACAGAGCTGCTAGCAAAGCTGTAGACTCTCTTGTCTATATTTTCCCTGATGTAAAGCATAGTACAAAACATGTCAGGATGTACAGTATGTGAGAATCTGAGCATATCTAAAGATTACAGAGTGTCATGTTTTAGGTTTCCCTCCCACCTTCCTCTCTCTGAACTCTTCTCCTCCATCATCCCCTCCTGTCTTCCTCACACTTCTTCACTGGCTCTTTTTTTTTCCCTCCGTCACCTATTCCCTCCCTCAGCGCTCTCCCGACTCCTGCAGAGACATGCTGCGTCATGGAAACGACCGGCTCAGTGTGTGTGTGTCTCTGTGTATGTGTGGAGTATAGCTGGTGTTAAAGCCACCCTAACAGCACCTCCTGCCGTCCTGCTTGGCAGATCATTATAGGCTCTGGAGATTTACAGGGAGGCTGGAAAGATAGTAGAGAACATTTAAAAGAAAGACCAGAAAAATCTGCACATACTTTGTCAGTATTTCTTTTTAATAATGTGCTTGTGTGCAAGTTTTATGTCAATATTATCGGCATCTCTGCTTATATTTATATGGTCCTATGGGTTGTTAAGAGGCACTTGTTCCCCAAAGTGGATATGACAGACTCCCAGTGTTCTCATGCAGAGGTTAATGGTTGTTCCTGGCTAAGTAAGAACACAACATCTCATCATTACATTCACGAGATGATACACCCTCTGGAGTTTAAGATCATTTTGATCTTGCTGCACAGACATTTTGCCAGCTGTTGTACCAACAGATAGCATTTTCCTTCCATACAGTTTTGTTTCTGATTGGTCTGAAATTGCTAAAAGTTGTTTTTCTTCAACACAAATACAGATTTTTCACCAGAGGAAAGATTGTTCTTTGTCTGCACGCTTGATGTCGTGAGTTTGGACAGGGTGTTACGGCTGATAGTTGTTCATAAAAATAGGATATAGTTACAGCTATAGTTGGTACATTGCACTTCGGATGCTGGTCCAAATTGGTAAAATATTCATTTAATCACCTCTGTTTTTTTTATCAGCAATGAACAAATAGGTAACAAAAATGGTTTCCTGGTATCAAGGTATACCGTGGTATGAAAGTTAACGGTTATCATACCGTGTACATTTGCTTATCTACGATATTGGAAAGATAAGTGAGTGTTTGAGTTAAAGGTACCGACAGGAGCAGTCTGGGTGCACTGTTGCACACCTACAATTGTTAATTGTTCATAATCATAGGGCTTTATTTCAAAAGTTCACAGCTGATGTTATTTTTCATGTTAATGTTAATTGTTAATTTAACATATTATAACATGTAAACTAACATGCTTCAGTTATGTAACATATTATAGTTACATGCTATTATTTTATCAAGTTCATAATTCTGTTATGGGTCATTGTAACTGATAATATACTACAACAACAACAGCTACTACTACTACTACTGCTAGGCTACTACTAATAATGATAGTAGTTTAATACAGTAAAACCGTGATATTTTCTGGGACGGTTATCGTACCATAAAAATCTCTATGTGCAAAACTTTCAGTTCGTAATTTAGATAAATATCAAACATGTAATCTATCCAGCAAAACTTAAACATTTTGTGACTTAATATTGTCAAAAGCTAAACGTAAATGAATTTGACAGGGTTTCAGAAAAAACCCTGTGTTCAAAAAGTGGATTCAATACTGGATTCTTATTCAATTCAATGGCATCAAACCACCCCTGACCCCAGCTCTGTTAGAGGATGTAAAGATGTGAGGAGTGAAAGCCAAAATGTGAGCACCCTCTTCTGTGGGAACAGCAGAGAATGAGCTATAATGGATCCCACCCCCTATTCTCTGTTCTCCTTAAGCCTCCCGGTCTTCACTGCATTGTGTGCATGTATGAGTTTGTGCGGAGACAAAAATGCCACAGACAGACACGCAGTGCTTTGGCAGCACTTTCACAGCCCACAATGATAGAAAGGGAGCCATGAAAATCTCCTAATTACACACACACACACCCGACAGTGTTGGGAAGGAGACAGGAAACAGGATTTCTGCTGTAAAATGGGTTTATATCTTCATTATTGATGAAGCGACTGAAACAGTATGTTTGGATTTGGAGCTTATCGCTGCGTACTGTAAATGTCACTGTGTCGAGTTGTTGTTTATTTCTCCTTCTGACAGACCTACAGGAGACTCGGTGTTTCCATTTAGCCAAAACAGAAAACAAATAACAGGCAGAGGTGCTATGTGAGAGATTAACATCAATTTGGAGATGTTACATTACATTTTTGATTATATTCATTTTGAGATGTTGGTATAATTAACATAAACAAAGAAGAATATCACAGATGCAGCCTCCACTTACCTTAAATGTTGTGTTACACCAACTCAGATTGGTATTTTGCTTTATGGCACAAAACTGGAAGATGATTTCAAACAGCTCTGTCCTGTATAGACAGCAGCTGTTTGGATGCATTAGGCTATCCTTACCTTCTGTGGATTTAGATATGTCATCTTTTTTGGCAAGTTGACTTAGTAGGTTTTGTCATCCAAAACATCAAAATGTGTTCTTGTGAAACAAACAACTCTTTTCATTGCCAGCTAAGTAAAATTTAAGTCTACTATTTGAACTGAAGTGTGACATTTGAATGCAGTGAAGCCAACCCTGTATTTAACCGAATTGTGGGATTTAAGGTTTTGCATTGCAGGTGCGCTTTTTATGCTTTTTACTTTTTGATTTCATTGGAGAGATAATTCTCTTTAACTCCACCAACGTTTTACGTAACGCCTTGACGCCGGCGACAGCTGTGGCCGGAGGGATTATGTTTTCAGGTTGTCCGTCTGTCCGTCCGCCCCATTCTTGTGAACGCAATATCTCAGAAACACTTGGAAGGGAATTTCTTCAAATTTGGCACAAACGTCCACTTGGACTCAAAGATGAACTGACTAGATTTTGGTGGTCAAAGGTCAAGGTCAATTTGACCTTATGTCCGTCACATTCTCGAGAAAGAGATATCTCAGGAACGCCTGGAGGGAATTGTAATAGTGATTCTAGTTTGTATTTTTTATGTTATGAAAAATGTGCCGCATCCCTCACCTGTCTGCTTTGTCTTTCTCCCCCTTCCCTCCCTCTTTCTTCTCTTCATCCCTTTTTTGCCACCCCTGTTCTCTCTCTCTCTCTGTGTGTCTCTGTCTTGATATCATCCATCTCTTCCTCGCTGCATCCTCCTCTCTCCCTGCTTATGTCCCTTCTCTCAGGTTTGTCAAAGTCCTTCCCGTTGGACAACTCTTTGTTCGACAGCTGGCTCGCCCAGCCGGTTCAGATCACCGCTGATGACATGCTGAGCCAGTGGGCTCTGGGCGCCCAGCATCGGGACAAGAGCGGCAGCCTGCTCTCCGTCCAGGTAGGCCTTCAGCGGCAGGAGGCCTGCAGAGTGACGCCTCGGCTGTTTCTGAGTTGACTGGAATGTTATCATAACTGATACACACAGAAAATGCTACTTTTAATAATACAGCAATGGATTGAATTCAATTGTGGGTTTCACTTCTTTAATACTACCAAAGCAAAAAGTGATCTGCAAGCTGAACATAGTTTCAGCGCCGCTACACGGATCAGACCGGTTAAAGGAGGAGGAGGATTACATTAGACGGATCTGCTGTCGGGCTCTTGGCAGCGAACGGCAGCACACATGGCAAAATTCAAACAGCTGAAATCAGCAGCAATGTCAAACAGTCCATCACCTCTTGAACTGAGTCCCAGTCCACTTCTCTGGTGGATAAAACTAGTGCCAAGAGCCAAATAAGGAGCCTGCCTTCAGACGTGATGGAGACGAACATTCAAAGTTACATAAAGTTTAAAGTTAATCACAAAGATTGTCTTAGTCGAGGAAGGGGACTTGACAAGGGGGCAAAAACTGCCTATAACCAGACTAAATTGATGTTCACAGACGCAGAAAATTGTATAGGCGGGTCATCTTTGTGAGCAGTAAAACAGCAAAAAGCACTTGTGGTGACATGTACTGTAAATATCACGGCTTTTGGAATCAATTTGGCGTTCGAGTGTGGACGGAGATATTTTAGAAAACGAAGGTCGTGTGGACAGATTTCTTTCTTTAAACGGAGGGGAAAATAGCTGTATGTGTAGACAGGGCCTAAGTCTGATGTAGTATATTTTATTATTGTAAAAAAAAAAAATCCAATGAGAGCCCAGAGCTCATTTGCCATAATGCCAAGTACGTAATTTCACATCATCCAGCGGACTTTTGCAGGTGAGCAGGGAGCTCCGGGCAAAGTTTCCCTTCAATTCATTCACATTTTATTTAGAATTATCTTGACTCTGGATCGATCCCTTTAGAGTAGAGTTTTGAGTTCTCATTGTGGGTTGATCAGCTCGATGAGAGAGCTGATGGTCAGAGCGGAGCTGCACTGTGGCTGACCCGCTGTTCTCCTCAGGAATGTGCTCTGTTTGTGTATTGATTGGCGGGGGGCTTCAACCAGAATGTATGATATAACTCCATTGTTTGAGGATGTGTTCGGGGACAAAAAAGCAAAACAGGAACACGGACATTTTTAAATAAAACAGAATAAGATGTTAATATGAAAACCTGATATCCTTAAGTAGAACGATCTCCAAAAAAATAAAGTGTGTGAAGTAATGACTGACTTTTATAAAAAAAACAGGTCCCACGTTACAGTGGCCTGTAATTGACAGGATATTATAGTAATAATAATACATTTATTTAAGTAGCACTTTTCAAAACAGATGTTACAAAGTGCTTCACAAGACAGTAAAAGCAGATAAATAACTGTTAAAACAGAACATATCAACATAATAAGGTAGTAAAGTGGTAGAACAAGGTGATAAAACAAAGAGATATACATAAATATATAGACAAACAGATGCATACATACATATATATACCCATACACACATGGTCTGTACACGTTTCACCACATATATGCACATAAAATCGCATTTACATATACAGACATATTACATTGAGACATTATCAGAATGCCATCCTAAAAATAGGTGTTTATTAAACATCACAATGTAAATTGTTTTTAGAATAACTCATTTGATTTCCTGCTTGACAACAAAATGTCTTGTGACATCAGTTGCTCACATCCTCCACTGTTGAGCTGTTGGAAATGTGGGTAGGTGGTGGTGGGTGGGGAGTTTTTGTTCCAAAATATCACGGGCAAAAATGTGAGGTTTCCAAACCAGAAACGCAAGCAACAGGCAAACTAACTGTTGTACTGATCAACGGGCCTGATTCCAGATACATTTTGTGTAAAACATGCATTCATTGCACCTTTAAAGGGCGGGTTAATTCTTTTTCAGGTTTTTTTTTTAGTTGTTTTTATATCATTCTGTAGTTTCCCAGTGGTGTTCCTTATGTATTCAAATCCGAACATTCAAATGTTGGTCAAATTACATGTGTTTTGGTGTCAAATGCTATTTTCCCAACCTTCTATAAACTTTTTCCCACGTGACCTGACGTAGGTTTCTGAATTGATGACGCTGTTACATGTACAGTATACGTATATACATCCTTATAGTCAGTGTATTAGCCGCTTTACCTTTCCCGTTCTGACAACTGAAACTGACTGAAGCCGTTATATTGCTGACTGAAGCCGTTATACATCGGCCCTCCTTTTAATTCTCATCTTCTCATCGTCCATCTCTTCTTTCGTCTCCAATTCCTTTACTCACCTCCTCTCTTCGTCTCCTGTCATCCAGCTCCTGCAGGGCGAGGAGAACCTGCTAAACCTTATGATGGAGAACAACATGCAGTCCACCTGGAAAACACCTCAGCTGGGCCGCAAATCGCGAGGGAGCAACAAGCCCCGTGCTCGTGGACACCCGCAACCCGCCTCCCCCACCCTACCCCAGACGCTCCTGTCTGCAGCGGCCGCCGCCTCCGCCGCCGCCGCCAGCAGCCCCTCCACTGCAAAGAGCCTCTGGGAAAGCGTGGCGGAGGAAAAGCCCAGCCATGTGGGCCGGAAAGAGGAAAGGTCCAGAGGTTCCTCCAAGGCCTCTCACCACCACTTCCTTCATCACCACCAGACAAGGAGCTCTGACCTGCACAGGGACCCGCCTCCGCAGCCGCCCATCTCCAAAATGGATTCCTGTCACATCTCGGAGGACCGCGGCCCGTGGGACAGCGTCTACACAGGGAATGGCGTCACATCTGGTTTCACTGCAAGCTCATCTCCACGTCCGGCCTCCAGCCCCGGGGGCACGTTGCCCGACACGGGGGCGATCATTCGCGGCAGGGGTCCGCGGCTCCGTCTGTCCCGTCAGGGCAAATCCAGAGGTAGGGGCGTCAGTGGAGGTGGAGCGCTGGAGTCTATGGGAAAGGACACGTCCCTGCTGGACGCTGCCGAGACTGACGGGTACTTCTCTGATGGCGAGCAGAGTGATACGGACACACGCTCTGGCGGACGCAAACTCCGCTTGCCGCAGTTGCATTCTGGGAACGAGGACCTGCTGAGAAGGAGCGTGCTGGCATCCTAAAGAGACACAAACCAACACACACCAGAGTCCTGCTGGCTTATTGTCTCTCCATCTGTGCCCAACATACAGCCCACAAAACGTGGCTGGATGGCGTTGCTCAACCAAATCCCGTCACATTTACCCACGGAAAATCTCTTCAGCTCTCACCTGCTTTGTTTTGGGGGGGGGGATTTGAATGTAGCGGTTTGTCGTACAGTAAAGCTTCTCCACCGGACCGTCGTTACCACAAGATGCGATACATTCAACAAAATAGGAAACAAACATTACCTTTAGTCTCTTTTTTGTTTTTTTTTGTATTTCATTTTGTTTCTGGGCGTTGAAGTACCCATCTCTGGCGTCATGTCTGTGGTATCTGCCAGATTTGGGAACAAACACTTCGGGGCATTATTATTATTATTATTATTCAAGCTGGTTTCAGGGTCTGCTTCGCTCTTGGTCTTCACGGTCTGAGATGCATCCAATGAGTCCTTGTTTTCTTGAATACGTTCAGTGGAAAGACAATTTCACACCAGAGCTGGTCTGAATATGTACAGAGGGTGACATGGGATATCATGTATTCAGCCTTGAAAAGCACAACTAGCTAGTCATAAGAGCTGTAATGTAAGCACTCGTGTGTGCATAACAGATGCTCATTCAGGGTTGGGTTCAATTCTCATCATGTTGTTGCAAAATGGAGCTCTCAAATTTATCTCCACAGACTGAAAAGACAGATTTGCAGCTTTTCCCAATTTTAGAATAGCAAATGAATTAACCCCAACCCTGGTGCACATTCAGATTGTCACACAGAGACACAAACACACACACACACATACTGACACACATACTATAAGCAAATCCCTTTGCTCACATCACAACCGTTGTTGAAATATTTGATCTGACGTTTGTCAGCTGCTTTCAAATTCTTCCTAATTCTTTTTTTTTTTTTAGCCTGAATCTTTGGAGGAAAATTCATCATAGAAACTCTGTGCCTTCTGTCGCTTGCCCTGTGCCCCTGCCTCCCCTCGACACCCCCCCCAGCACCCCTCAAACCCAAACCTTATCAATCAACCAAACAATCAGTAAGTAGATCAATCAGTCGTTTCTCAATCGGATTTGTAACAATCAAACCAAAAGGAAATCCCGTTGGATTGGTTACCGAGTGTAGCCAGTATTGGGCTCCTTGTCACCTTAACAATTGTCTAGTGCCTGAAACAAGGATGTAAATGCAGCGTTTGCCATTAATCAACAAAGCATCTGCAACAGTTAGCAAAAGCAGAGCCACGCCGTACTATCAGTGCAAAGAGCTGCCTACTGTTCTGTGCCCACCCCCCCCTAACTAGATCACTGCAGTCCAGAGCCATCGATGAACAGGGTTTGGCCAGGTTACTCTGTGAGCACCATGATGCTGCCTCTTCTCGAGAGAGCTGACGGCAACAATAGATACACATGGAGAAACGACAAACACAGGAAATACAACTTTAGCGTGCTAGTGACTCCCATTCAAAACTAGTCTTTTAGATTAGTGGCAAAGGAATTAATTGCCTTTTTTTTGTATTGTGTGTTTCTTCTGTCAGCAGTCAGTTCAGTCGTACGAATCAACAATGCTTCATTCTTCAAGTTTATCGTGTAAAAATATATCTAAATTTTGACCTGGGCAGTCACTCCCTGTCACTGCAGACTGTCCTCATTTGGCATTCGGTGATGAGACAAAACTGGAGAAAGCATGTGACCAAATAATCTCGACTAAAAGCTTTTTCGGAGCTTTCAACCACAACTCACGGTCTTGGCCCGGCTCAGGTGTCGTCACATGACCTAAGAGTGGAAAACAAGTTTTATGAATATCTTAGAAATTACAATTACATAGCTTGAAGGTTCTTGATACCCTTTTTTTCTCCCCCTAAAATTGTCCACCTTTTGACTCATTTAAGGTGCTGGTTAACATGAGCATCCAGTGTGCAGTTCATCCACACCATTGGGTGATTTAAAGGAACAGTGTGCAGCATTTAGGGGGGATCTATTGGCAGAAATGGAATATGATATTAATGGACCAATATGTAATATATTTACTATAATAAATCATAAAATGACCATAATATGTCATCAGAGATTATGGAAACGGCTAAATTGAAATACTGGCTTCTCTGACAACAATGCTTTGAAAGTTGAAATTTCCATTCCGGTCCGTAACGTCTGTTTTTTGTTTTGGCCGGTGTGATCCCGTCCACTGCCCATTTCAACACCTTGTTGCCACATATGAAACAAATTGGCAGGCAAACGCAGCTTTCTGCAGCCATTTAAGAAAGCAGTCCAACTGGATCAACAGAGATAACGTTAACGTTAGATTCTACCCGACCTGAAAAGCCTCGGCACATCTCTCTGTGGTCCATGTGCAGCTGGGTTATCAAGGCAGCAAGTATTTGAGACACACAGCCAGTTAAGTGATTCCATCTACTGCTGGCCAGAGGCTAACGCGGTCGTGTCTAGAAGGTAACCCTCAAATTGCGAAAATTTGCACTTACTGCTATCAGTCAAACCGAAGGAGTGGACGGGCCACGGCTCCAATGTTTTGAATTTGGACTGCTGTTACCCATTTTAAACACTAGCTGTCAGTGCTACATATTGCTCCTTTAATAAGTATGTTTTCATTAGTGTATAATCACCTGAAAATAAGAATCGTTGTGTTTTGTTACCTTAGAATGAGCCGTTTATATCTACATAGGGAGCGGGTCCTTCTCACGGAGCCCCACATGATACCCCCCCAGATGCTACACACTGCACCTTTAAAAGTAGAAAAGCCCTCAAAAGTCAGTTATCTCTGTTTAGTATATGAGGCCACCAGGGTTCACAGTGCAATTTTCAGGCATCAAGAGAAACAAGTTAGTCATACTTTTTTTTATCAGCCATGTGTATCTATGCAATTTATGATATTGTTCTAGTAAGATTCCCTACACTTTTTTTTATTCAGCTCAGCACTTGACGTGGCCAAGCTCTGGTAACCGACGGCTCTGCTGCACCTGTTCTCCTGTTAGATGAATGATGACAATGTAATAATCAGCTTCAGAGGCCTGCGCTCTTAAGTTCTTGAATTGAGTTGTTTGTAAATTTTGTTTTTAAAAAAAAATAATACTTTTTGTTGTTCTCTCAGAGAGTTGTATTTTGTACTTAAAGCAGTCCATGGTATTCTCAGGGGTCAAAAAAAAAACTTTTAAAAAAGAATAAAAGGTTTAAAAATGTATCGAAAAAGCGACGTAAGACAGAGATACATATATATATACATATTTTATATCATATACAGTATATGTATATATATATAAAGTGATGTGTGTACGTCTAGAAACTTCCTTATTTGGCAAGCTTCACTGTTTTAACTCCTACACGACTACTACTGAGCATGTTCCTTCTCTCAGTACGACCATCAGCCCTGGGTTCAATAGTCTCAACCAATGATTCATGTTTATTTTAACTTAAGTTTCCAGATGAGTGGGACGGGTCAGATAATAATGATAATAGCTCTGTGGTCAACTACAAGAAGGGACTTTGTTTTTATTCTCTCAGCTGTCTTGCAGCTCAGACCTCACCCATCTGGTTCCAATGGGTGAAATAAAGCATCACAAGTGGTTTTAAGGGCTGCTTGACCCAGGCCTGATGAAACACTTAAATAGAGGTGCAAGTCCAATCTACTTCCTCTGTTTTTTTCTTTTCTCTGTATGGACAACTTCTAACCTGTCTTCTGAAGTGACCACGCCAAAGAACAGATCTGTGTATATCAAGGCAGCATCTTATCTACACAAACACACATACACGTGCTCCGTCTCTGGTTAGATAGGGATGTCAAACAACTCTGCCAGCGCTGTCGATGAGGTTCAGTCAGAAACGCCGTAAGCTCAGGCACGGTGCCGTGGTGTTGTGTGACCTCCTCTAAAGCAGGGGGCGCTGTTAAATCTACTACACCACCTCCAGTTAACACAACCTGGACTCTCCCACATCTGCATTCACGGGGGTTCACATAGGAAATGCCTGTTGCCACAGTAACGGGCTGGCGATGGTTGCAGACACATTAACCCCCTCTTCAGAAAGAGCCAAATGCTGCTGAACTGAACACAACATACACACACACCAGAGCTGGTATAACAGGGTTATAACGTACAAGATGACTAGTTTTTTATGTATATGTGGTCCTGACTGCATCAGGAAGTATGAGCTTACTCAGAGTGAAACGCCCCCTATCAGCAGGAGAGTATTATTACTGGTGACAGCGTCTCTTTCCTTTTGTCCTTCAGGTGTAGCCATCGTAGAAGATTGTTTGTCCGACACACACGTCTCTTCTAGAGAGGCCAAATCTGGGGGGAAAAAACTCTTTTGAAAGGGTTTAAAGCTGAATTTGGACTTCTACGTTGGCTACCGTTATTACCAGCCCAATGAAAACCGACCACAACAACACACACAACAACAATAACTGCGACAAAGTTTGTGTTTTGAAGCGAGGATGTGGTGACGTATCGTCATTGCGGCCCACATAATCCTCCACCGGGTGGTTGTTACAAATCATGGGTTGCTAAGACAGAAACATGTAATCTTGGTTTCAGTATTTAATGTTCAGAGTAGCCTGACTTTGTAGACAGTGGTATTAGACAAGGCCTCACATGTACGGCCTTAACATGTAGTAGCAAATGCTAAGGCTGCACAGCGCTGGCAGGAAGAAAAATCACTTATTTTTGAATTTCCTCTACAGAAGTTGTGGAGGTGGTTAGGTGTTTGTAAGTCAGATTTACACCCAAGTACAGCACCGTAGTATCTTGTCAGGTAAATTGAAGTTTTGATTTTCTTTTTCCTAAGATACTGTGCAGCCTTGGCAAACACAAACTGGTTATTATTCTATATTTACAGTGTGGCTTCAATGCCATCTCCTTCCGCTTCATAGATACTGTAGACTGGTCTTTTGCAGGTTCTTTTTTTTTTAATCAATATCCACTAGCATACAACTTCAAAGCATCACTGTCCTCTGTGTGGTACGCTGGTGTGGGTGTTGGCTCACAGCCTGAAATGTGCTCTGATGATCTTTGAATTTTGCAACTCTGTCAGGTCGGATAACCAGATTAGATTTTCCTTTTCTTTTCTGTGTTTTAATCTGTCATATCAGTCATGGCGTTGAAGTCCTCAAGAGCGCAGCATCAGTGTCGGTATCAGCGGAAGATCTGCTGGAGGTTACGTTCTTCTGTGCCAGCTCACCATTTAGAGTGCATGGTTAAGACATTATGCATAATGGATAAATATATACTGTTTTCTAAATGGTGAGCTGGTGCATGTGTGAGGGCAAACCCCTCCCCCCTGCAGGAGTTGGCATGAATGCTACACCACAGAAATAAGCTGGTGGGCATCGTGCACGTAATGGCAGGTCAGAAACACACCTACACACAGTGATGCACTCCACCTTCTGCTGAAAAGCTGGTTAAAGGCCAACACTGATGGCTGCAGGCGATTGGAACCTCGCCTATAATTCACACAACTGCTGTCTACTGTACCGACACTGTTGTAAAGCTCCTTGGAAAGACATCACTGCACCGGCAGGGCTGGGTTCCTCACAACTTCCTCTGATGAGCAAAGATCATGTTTAAAGCTGTTTTATTAGTAGAGAGGCAAGTTAATACCATCCAGCAACAAAACGCTGGGAAACTGTGTTGTGCAAACAGCCCGTTCTCATTCCCAGGGCGTTAAATACCGAGGCTTTGTCACAGCCGTTGGAGATCGCATCGGGCGTTCCATTAACTAGGATTCGGCTATTAGTGCATTTTACAACTTTTAGGACCTAATGATTTAAATGAGGGCTATTCAAGTGTTCATACTGGGAAGTTGATTCACCGCAAAACAATTATCCGCTGAGTTATAGACGGGAAAAAGTCATGACGGACAAGGAGGTTGTAGTACCACCGTTTGGCCACTACGCAAATTGGGATCAACGACCAGCACTCTTCCTGGGGGCTTGGCTATAACGGTCACTATGGCAATGGTACACATACAAATGTCCGCCACTCTCAACGTGCTACATTGATTTGAATGGGAATGTCCGTTCTACTCCTAACTTTTATTTCTATGGGCGTGACAAAGCGGCGGTTTGTGGCGAGTTGGGATGAGAACGAAACCATCTGATTGATTTAAACAGGAAAGAAATGGGGGAAAAGCCCTTAAATTCTAAATATTGTATTTACTGAATGGAAACATTTCATTTCCACAATTTTAAGATAAAACCTGATTGTTTCCCCGAGGTGGTTTTGAGGAACCAGAAGGGCACCAGGATGCTGTTTTCTCTCTTCCTCTGTGGTTGCTCCTTCATCCAATAAGAAAGTGGTTTGAGGCTGTTCTTAGGTCAGTAAAGCCAGGATGTAATACACTTTTTTATACATTGTTTTCTCCACAAAGTGAGCATTCTGGTCTGTCTATAAAATCAAACTGACAAGAGACACTATTTAATCATTTGGAAATGCAGGCTGACTCAATGAGCGCTTAGTGCTTCCTGTTTCTGATACAGTCCTTGCTTTATTGTCCTACGCCAGCCATTCAAACCCACCCACCTACCTACCACTGGAGTTTATACACATTTACAATAATGTATAATACTGTTCTACTACTACTAGAGACATTTTCATTTTCCGTGTTTTGAAAAAGCCTTTGGAAGCTGTTTTTTTTTTTTGTTGTTTTTTGTAACGCTTTAGCTGGCCGCCGCCGTGGCTCGTATCAAATTAGAAAGCTGACTCATTATCTGCTTACTCTGTTCTTACTGGCGCTTTGCTCTCCTCTCCGTTACAGCAAAGTTTATGGCTTCAAGGTCTCAACATCCACAACCCAGACACACTGCACAGATTGGAGGTTTAGTCATACAGGCTGAGATGCTGTGGAGGCAGAAAACAGCTCAATAGAGGAGTTGAGACGAAATTGGTGGAGTCAAAGAATCACAGTGATTTGAATCAGAGGGCCGTCTCTCATTCATTCATGATCTGGCTGGGTAGCTAAAGAGAAAAATGCTCTACCTGGGCCACATTTTATGACAAATATAAACTAATTGTTTGCCTTTTTTAGAGCTGCAACGATTAATTGATCAATCGAACAACAGAAAATAAATTGACAACTATTTTGATCATCCAATAATAGTTTTAGTCTGTTTTTTAAATCAAAAATGGCAAATACTTTCTGATTCCAGCTTCTCAAATGTGAGAATTCAATGCTGATTCTTGTCATACGCAATAGTTAAACTTGGACTATTTGATAGTATAAGACATTTGAAGATGTCAACATGAACTGTAATGGGCATTTTCCATGTAAACATGTTCTAGTAGAAACCCAAAAACACAAGTATGAACCTGAAAATGAGCATGATATGTCCCCAAGAAGACGTATTCACATGATTTGTTTTGTCCAACCAACAGTCCAAAACCCAAAGATGATCACTTCAGGATTATATAAAACAAAACGAAAGCAGAGCATAACATATTTCCCATTGTTGGTTGTTGCTGTAACGATAAATCAAATATCAAAATTGTTGCAGAGTTCTTTTTCTTTTGCTCGACTTTACAATTACTCAACTAATTCTTTCACATGACACAATGAGAGGTTAGAGTTAACAGCACTCCGCCCTGGAAGAAAAACACCAAACAGCAGTTTCTAATAGCTTCCCTCCTATTTTGTTCTCTTTGCCTTTTCAGTGGGCTTCAGTCCAACATCATTTAGCCAGAAACAGCCTTTGGCTCCACCTACTAAGGTCTGCCTCCAGAGCAGTCAAACCAAACCTCCCATCTGCACAAAACTGTGCACCTTACTCTGTCTCCGCCATCCAACATCTTCCTCTCTTATCCTCCTCCCACCACCAGCAAAGTCCCCTTAAAAACACCCCTCCTGTCGTGTCCCCTCGCCGCCCACAACTCCTCCTCTCTTCCCCTCTCTCCTGTCCGGTGATCAGCCTCTCTGGCCGGCACGTGGCTCTTCTCGAACCGCTTTTGAAGCATAGGACGATCAAAAAAAAAAAAGAAAAAGAAGAAAAAAGGATGTCTATAGCTTTAAGGACAAATAATGACAGGCACGTGTTGTGGAAGTACGTGTGAGGAGGGGAAAACGTTGCACTCTGCTTTGGCCTGCAGAAAGAGAGCGAGAGAGAGAGAGAGAGAGAGAGAGAGATGGATGGATAGAAAGAGAGGAGAGGAGGGAGACGTTTACTGAACCGGAGCCAGAGAAGCAGACAGAAAGAGTACAACTTGTTCTTTCCCCTGCGTTCTGTTTGCAGCCTGTCCACACAGTCAAGTTAACAAGCAGCTAATATAAACAACACCAGGCCCTTCCCTTCTCCTTGCCCTCTCGCCTCCTCATCTCTGTCTCGCTCCTTTTCTCTCTCTCTGTACTTTCTCTCTCTCTGTCTCCATCCAAGTATTTCCTTTACAAACTGTAACAATCGAATCAGGAAAGCAGAACGGAAACCGGTGAAATTTCTGTTAAATGGCACGGAGAGCCCGTAAAACAAGGCAGTTTTGTGGCAGAGCATTTTAATATCGACAATGACTTTCACTTTATATCTCCCCTTGTGGTTATAGTTGATGCATTTATTTGTATCCAGACAAAAGCATCAATGACTAACCTTACCCAACACAGATGATTAACAAGGCTTACAAAGATAAGGCTGGCGATACTGTAAACAAATCCCATAAAAAGACTAAAACCAACAATTCATTGATCACACTAACAAGTAGGACCAAGTTCTATCCAAATCCTGATATATCTTCTTCCTTTGTGGCATAGACATCCATTATTGTCCCAAAAATATTATAAACACATCAATGAGCCCACTCGATTCGACTGTTATCAGGCCATTAAATAGGTGTTATCGGTCGCTATAAGCACCATAGATGTGGGTCAAGAGGGGCCTACTACGTTAAAAGTGAGACTTAAAAGCAACACGTTGTAAAACTTAATGAAACATTACGTTTTGAACACAATTAAAAAGACTTCTTTAGGTTTAGGCAACAAAACTACAACTGCAATGATGATGATGATGATGGAAGTTGCGGTAATTTAGCAGGAAGCCTCACTGACTAAATTAAACAAAGTCAAAACAGATAAATGTATTTCGTATGGATCGTAAATCCCTCACAGGAGCTTTACACTTCATTTCGGTTTATCAAGTTGTCACTTTCAACCGGATGTTGTGACGTCCTCGGACGGAAAGGGTGACGCCAGTAAAATAATCTGTGGTACAGATTATAAAGCTCTGGGTAATATAGCCCTGCACTAACATCATTAACTTCTCCTCCATATATTTACCATAGACTGATATTTACGGAAGAAAGAAAAGATATCTGCCCACTATGATTTGATGTTCCTCGTATTATGGCATGTCATGACATAGTTCAACTATTTTTACGCTCTCGCTTTCCCTTTTGCGCGTCTACATTGAGAACAATGGACTTTAGGGCGCAAAAAGACATGGCATGTTTACGGCCCCTTAGTGGACGTACATTTACGGTGAGAAGTTGCCCCGAGCGATTACATCGCAGCCATTAGTCACTAAGACACAAAAACATGGGAATGTAGGTTGAAAGTTATCCATAAGACCAATAACAATCCAGTCTTGAAATTGAATCCTTTTTTTATTTATATAATATTTGGCAGGTTAACCTGAAACCGGGATGGAAACATGGCTCAAGTCCCTTTTACGGGTCCTTTACTCAGCCTCCTTCTACATCTGGTTTTACCATCAGGCTGCTGAGAGGTTCAGACTCCGCTCACACATACATCACTGCAGACAAATTGGAGGTGTAAATGCGACCGAGACACACTGAGGATCCATTTGGCCAAAGAGCTGCCGTCTCCCACTGATGGTCAAAGCAACATTTGGTAACATTAAATCTGAGTTCGGCTAGGATCTATACACAAAGTGTAAATCTAACAAAAGCACGTGGGTGGGATTCTGATTCATGAGGAAAAGAGTGAGGCACCGGAGACACTTTACCTCCAGGTGTAAATGTAATCTGGATAAATCACGTCTAGACTCAACCTGGATTCAAGATGCAGGTTTAAGACCATTTGTTAAGAGGCCTTCTCTGTACTGTCTTTCTGTCTCTGCTCTTTCTCCCACTCGTAAGTTCATCACTCTTGTCTGTCTGCTTTATTTATTTCTCCTGATTTCTGTTATTTTATCTCTTTCCTCTTCTCTGCTTTTGTAATCTGACTTCTTTTTTCTCACAGAACAAATGATTATCTTCTTCCTTTGAGGCAAATCATGTATTTATTTGCCTCCACTGCTCGATCTTTGATACATGTAGGGAAGGAAAATGTGTTCTGATTACATAAATTGGGGAAAGTGCAGTCCCTCTATGTGTGTGTGTGTTCAGATACTACAGGCTGTGTGTGTGTGTGTGTGTGTGTGTGTGTGTGTGTGTGTGCATGGTGGGAAAGATAACAAATGTGGTTACTGATCCTCCAGTCTCCCTTTGTTCTCCTCACCTCCTTTTCTTCCTCCTCCTCTTCCTCATCTGGAGGGAACAGTCTCTCTCTCTATTAGACTACATCCACACAAAGCTGGCTAATTTTGAAAACATTGATTACGTAAGAAAACAACACAAGGTCGTATTCGTAAAGATCTCCGTCCACACTAAAATACCTGAGCGATCGTAAAACAGCTAAATCTCTTCTTCTTTGTCCTGTTTTGGTCAGCGAACAACAAAACTGCATCACAGTCTGGTCACTCTTAAACATCTGTTGTGTCCCCTCCTGCTCTCTGTGACCACCATATAAATACAATGTGGTTTGTTTACATGCGTTTAAAGTAACAAGTCGGCTTTCTCCATGTTTCCGTAGTCAGGGTAGGGGATTAGAGAAACCTGGTTTTCCCAGTTTCTCCTGGAGAAAGCCAATTTCAAGGCCATGTAGACACGTAACTGGTTTTCTAATCAGTTTTTTACATGTGCACATGTGCGTGAGAAAGTGTCGCTGTGACAGCAAAGCGGCTGGGTGAGAGGAGATATCGTCACACATAGCGATGCATCCTCGTGTTCAAAATGATTCATTCTAAAGTCCGACTAAAACTAAGCACGTTACGTCTAGAAGTCTAACAAAGAGCCCAAATCATAGACTGTATATAAGAAGTGGACGTAGTCAGTGTGACGTCACCCATTGGTTAGTGAACTGCCGTTTTGAAGCCTTGAGTTCGGCATTTTGGCCATCGCCATCTTGGTTTATTGCAACCGGAAGTGACACGAGAGGGTAGAGCAGTACAACTGAATAAGACATTTTCAAACAAAACAGATTTTTACAAAATTTTAAAACTTAAAGGTAGGGTTGGTAGTGCTGTTCAAATACAATTTTTGTTATATTTGTTGAAATTCGCGTTACATCCCGACAGCAATCGATAAATCAAATGCTCCGACAAAAAAAAAAAAAGACAAAAATACGGTATCGATGGCTGTCGCAGGACTGTAATAAACCAGAAATTGTATATAAGAAGTGGACGTAGTCACCGTGACATCACCCATTGGTTTGTGGCATTTTTGCCGTCACCGTCTTGGTATTTGGTCGTCAACATGTTTTTTTTTGCAACCAGAAGTGACACGAGGGTAAGACATTTTTAGACAACCAAAAAGGTTATTATTAACTTTCATGAACTGAAAACACACTGTGAAAGTTGTAAGACGAAAACACGGACAACACCCAGACCGGAGAACGCTGTGGTAGCGACCTGTCAATCACAAGGTAGCCACGCCCTAAAGCATCCCCTGCCTTATGGTCTATTTGACTCTAAATGGGACCATAATTTACTAAATGAACATCATGCTGTATTGAAGAAGACTTGAAACTAGTGATTGAGACCATAAACTCATGTTTACAATGTACAAGTGAGAAGTAGGGTCGTTTTCTCATAGACTTCTATACAATCAGACTTCTTTTTGCAACCACAGGAGTCGCCCCCTGCTGGCTGTTAGAAAGAATGCAAGTTTGAGGCACTTCAGCATTGGCTTCACTTCTCAGACCTAGATGTTGTTTACTGGCCAGAACAGTCTTGTGTGGATGTGCTCTTAAACATTTCTCTCTCTTTAACTTTGTGTTGCTCCAGCATTTCCTGTCTCACTCAGCTCCACTTTTACTCACTTTCTCCTCTTCGTTTTCTCAGTATCCCTCCTCAGTGCAGAGCTGCAGTTTCTGACTCTCATTAATAACAACAAAAAACTCGCTCCCCTCTCCTGACCTGAGATTCACAAAGTTTTCTCCCTCAGGTTGAAAACACATTATGAAACCAGAGCTCAGTTGAGTTTTCGTTTGCAAAATTTCAGCAACTTTTTGTTGCAGCAACTTCTCCTCAGACTTCCTCCTGTAAGCTCGTAGGAATACCCAAGTTAGTTATTTTAAACATTTGATTCAGCTGCTTCTCCCTTCTCTCTGCTCTCTCACATTTTTAAATATTATTGGGTATCATTCTGCAACATGAGATCGTTTTGCATCACATTGGGTCGTATTTGAATACCAATCAGCATCGTCCAATCAAAGCAGAGCAGGACACGGGTTTCTCCTCCTCCTCCTCCTCCTGTCTTATTTGTCCTTAGAAAGGTGTTAAAATCTCTGCTGTGGTGTCCAGTTTCTCCTCCACT
The DNA here is from genome assembly GCF_043250625.1 of Sebastes fasciatus. NCBI lineage: Eukaryota > Metazoa > Chordata > Actinopteri > Perciformes > Sebastidae > Sebastes > Sebastes fasciatus. The sequence goes on from NC_133810.1 coordinate 9,687,286, forward strand.
CTGCATCGGTTCTTCAATACAATAATATGAATGTTGCAGGAGTTTATCCTTCTGTATTCTTTGTTTCAAAGAATGTTGTGCCATTTGTTAATAGCAAAGAGAACTATTGAACATATATGAAAAAGAAGAGCTATTTTAAATTATTTTTTGGCTTTTTTTGCTATATTTATTTTCTTGTATTAGAATCTTCTTTGTAGGAGGGAAAAATCAAAAAATGTATTTTTCATTAGTGCGAAAAACCTATTTTCTTCCTTTTTGTACAATTTCGATGTTTTAAGCGAGACTTTGAAAAGCAATATGATGATGATGACGATGTTTCCTGTGACTGTATCTGCATGCTGTTTGTGTTGCCTTAATGATGGCTGCATCCCACTATGACCCCACCCCCAACCTGTCTGACCCCTCCCTCCCCAAAGTCTGACCCCGCCCCCCTCAACTCCCACCCTCATCTGATGGAGTCCCAGTACCATCTGATCCAGTCCAGACCAATCCAGTCCAGTCCAGTGCAGTCAATAAAGCAGTGCTTTCTGTGTACACAAAACTCTCCTCCCCTCTGTTCATCACACAAACACAAAGAGGTCTCGCTGGTCTTCTCTAACTGATTTACAAAGACAGAAAAGTCTCTTAAAAGGGTTAAATGTGACATTGGGAGCTCCTTCACATAGACAAAATGCTCTTTCTAGCTCTGGGTTAAAAAACAAAAACATTTTTGTTGTCTATTTTAAAGTTTCAACTACAATATGTATGTAAGTTGTTTTTTTCTGTGCTCTCTTAAAGGTCCAGTGTGTAGGATCTGGCGGTATCTAGTGGTGAGGTGAGGAGATTACAACTAACTGAACTCTCTCCCGTGTGCGAAGTGTGTTGGAGAGCTACGGTGGCCGACGCAAAAACGCGAATGTCCCTCTCTAGACCCATTTGGAGCAGAGCCAGTGCTTAGAGTGTGTGTACGTGGTAAGTGAGTGGTGAAGCAAGAGAGAGCGGCGACGGGAGCGAGTAACACTATCGACTCCAGCCCAAGCAGGAAAAGTTAAGTGTGTGGTTTGTCCGTTCTGGGCTACTGTAGAAACATGGTGGTGCGACATGGTGTACTCTGTGAAGAGGACCCGCTCCCTATGTAGATATAAACGGCTCATTCAAAAGTAATGGTCAGGTGATTATACACTAAAGAAAACATACTTATTAATATTATATTCCATTTCTCCCAATAGATCGTCCTAAATGCTACACACTGGTCCTTTAAATGATTTCTTATAAACTTTTCTGAGATATTGAAGCCACATTTTAAATCTCAAAACATATTTTTTTTTTCAGTGGTCTACAATAACCCAAGCTGTTACAGATTTTTACAAAATATAATAACTTAAAGGTAGGGTTGGTAGTGCTGTTCAAATAAAAATGTTGTTATATTTGTTGAAATTCGCATTAGATCCTGACAGCAATCAATAAATCCAATGCTCTGAGACAAAAAAAAAGAGACAAAAATCCAGTATCAATGGCTGTCAGAGGACTATAATAAACTATAAACTGTATATAAGAAGTGGACGTAGTCATCGTGACGTCACCCATTGGTTTGTGGACTGCCGTTTTGAAGCCTCAAGTTCGGCATTTTGGCCGGCAACATGTTGTCTTTTTTGCAACCAGAAGTGACACAAGAGGGTGTAGCTAAGACATTTTTAGACAACCAAAAACATTATAATATAATTGATAATTATAATACTATATTATAATTAATAGGTATGTTTTCCTTAGTATAGAATCGCCTGAAAATACGAATTGTTGTGTTTTTGTTCCCTTAGAATGAGCCGTTTATATCTACATACGGAGCGGGTCCTCTTCACGGAGAACAGACAAATGAAACACTGGCTGTAGAGAGGGCCATTCGTGTTTTCACATCGGCCACCGTAGTTCTCCTACACGCTTGGCAAACGGGAGAAGTTTCAGTTGGTCGCAATCTGCAGCCTCACTGTTGGATGCCGCCAGATCCTAGACACTGTACCTTTAAGAGACGGAGGACCAGAAATTAAATGACTAGGGCTCCTCCTGGAGCTGGTTTTTGACCAAACAGCAACCTGCCAAGAAAGACCTTTATCAGGAAGGTGGCCAAGAACCTCAAGACCACTCTGACAAAATTCCAGTGTTCTTCAGTCATGATAGAATAACTTGCTAGAACAGAATCTGTCAGCACATGCCTTCAAATAAATTCAGCCTCCCCTGAAAAACAACCTCATGGCAGCAGCCTGGAGTTTGTCAGAAGACATGTGAAAGACGGAGAGCATGATGCAAAAGATTCTGAGGTCTGATGAAACAAAATTCAAAACGCTTCAGCTGATGCAAAGTGTCTGCAGGAACTGGGCAGCGCTTATCAACCCTCGAACACCGTCCTCACCTCGAAGGGCGATGGTGCAGCTTCAGACTTGGCCATGCTGGGAGGATGGGGAGACTCTGCCAGAGGTCCAGAGGAACAATGCAGGGATTCAAACACAGGCAAATCTCGAGGAGAGCAAGTTTCTGAGTGCCAAAGGCCTGAGAGTGGGGCCAACACATTTCTCCTCCAAACATGCTGCCAAATCGGTGTTGGAGTGGCTTCACAACAAGAATGTGAAAGTCCTTCAGCAGCCTCAAAGCCCAGATTTGAATCCCAGAGAAAATCTGTGGAATGACTCAGAAGATCGAGCCATTATCTGCAAAATCCAAATGTGCCGAGCTGATGCAGATGTTTCCAAAAAAGAGTGGAAGAAGTATCACCTCACTCTTGAACAACTTTAAACTTTTTACGACTGTGTAATGCAACCATAGACTGCATATAAGAAGTGGACGAAGTCACCGTGACGTCACTCAGTGGTTTGAGGACTGCCGTTTTGAAGCCTGGAGTTCATTATTTTGGTCGTCGCCACCTTCGTTATTTGCAACCAGAAGTGACACAAGAGGGTGGAGCTAAGTAGAACCGAACGCTGAATACGACATTTGTGCTGTTGTAGAGGACAGCAAACATCTTTGGTACGGTGCATTCAGTCAGCCAGAAGTTTGAAGAAGATAAAGAAGAAGACATTTATGGAGCGCTCCAGAGCCCTGAAGCTGAACTTTTATATACTGGATGACATCCACAGTTTCATCAAAGTTTAACAATGAAAAATCCATTGTCGTGTAAAATATATTTCAGAGATCTCAACATTGTGTTTGACAGCCAAGAGCCAAATATATCCGCATATCTCAGTCTGAGATCAAAATAAAACTGTAGTAAAGCCAAGCGATCCATATAGTGTGAAGGGTACACGCAAGACAATGAATAAAGGCACGATCAATCAATCACACTTTATTTGAATATCACCTTTCATATAAGTTAGTGCAGTTCAAAGTGTTAGATGACTGACAAAATAAAGAGTAAATAAGAGTACACCGGGAAAACAACAGAAAAGACAAAAACAATTTATCAATGAGAATATTTGATAAAAAAAAATTTATTAAAATAGAATTAAAAGCTATAATAATAGTAGTAAAACAGTGTGAATTACAAAATAGATTCATAAAATAGATTCAAATTATACAAATGAAATACAATAAATGATGGTGAGAAGTTGTGCTAAATCAAGACACACAAATTAATTTAAAGCACACAAATTTGTTGTTTTTTTCCCTCCTTGACTCTTGTGTTTTATTTCCAAAAAGAGTTTTTAATCACAGGCTATTTAAAGTAAGTAGATACATTTCGATTTCATGCTGTAGTACCATAAAATGCAGGGCAAAGACAGGGACTTTAAATACTTTATAAAGGCACAGTAAATACAGACTCTAGTTTATTTCAGGGCCTCAAAGCGAGAAACAAGGATAGATTAATCAGCTCCTCATCAGTTTCTGTTTTAATGACTGTTTTTTTTTCTCCGTCATATTCTGACCATATCCTCCTGTTATTTTCTATCTCACTACTGTGTCTGCCTTCTAATCTAAAACCTTTCAGATAGACGTCAGCTCTCTCATCAATCTGATTCACACAAACACACCCTGGAATCAAGCCAAACAAACAGACATATTCGTAATAATGGAAATCAATTTAGCAGCACAAAGCAAAAGCACCTGGAGAGATTTCATGCACCTGGCTTTCCTCACAAAGCTCTCGTTTTCGTTCTTTTTCCCATGGGGCCCTTTTGAAAATCATTTTGTTTTGCAATCTAAATGTTATTTTTCCAGCCTATTGTGAGGGCTTAACCGGCTCTATCTGCTGTATAGTTATACTACTAACCCACCGGAGCTTTGGGTACCATTTTCTCTTGTTTAAATTCAAGGTTTTATTTCCTCCGTCTGCCATCCAGCCTCACACCCTCAGATGGTATTTGGGAAACAGCAGGATAAAGTTTCAGAGCCGAGTGTGCCACGGGGGATTCAGGCCAACTTTTCCATGCACCTGCCACAGTGCCGGTGTGTTTTTACAAGCAGCAGTTATTTAAGCTGCAGTCGGCAAGATTTTTTATGTAAAACCGCACCTGTGTTATCAGCATAAATCTTGGAAGTAAGGCTGCAGTACAGAATAGCATCAAATCTTTGACACTAATTGTGATACTACACATTCTCTGGAGTCTGGTGTGAACATTTCTCCCCAGGTCAAACTGTCTCCTAAATAGCAACGATCACGCTTTCAGCCCACAAAACACTGGCCTCACATTAAAGGGATAGTTCAGGTGTTTTGAAGTGGGGTTGTATGAGGTACTTATCCATAGTCAGTGTATTATCTACAGTAGATGAGGGTCGACACGCCCCCAGTTTGGAGAAACAGACAGGAGTTACCGCACGGAACCAAAGCATTACTTTGTGGGATCCACAAACTGTTTAGACCTCTTATCTTATTTGAAGTTGGGAAATGTGGCAATACCAAGTTATCAGGTTCATTCATTTACTCTCATACAGTCCGTCACAACTCAATCATCACCCCCACTGTGTAGAGATTGAAGCCTGACTGACTGAGAGAAATCTACTGGGATCACCGGTTGATGACTGAAGAGTCGGTTAAAGAAGCTTTGAAGATGATGATGCTTGGATTTCATTTGAATCTAGAATTACCGCCTTATTTCTTTCTTTTCCTGAAATTTGTCATATTATGTTTGATATTTTACATTTCACTGGTGCATCACTTATCCTTCCTGACCCCGAAGAAGGGAATTACAGTAAAACTCCTGTAATTATATTATTCTGCTAACTGTCCTCCCATTAGCTCGTTCATTAGCTTTCTAGCAAACACACACGCTCAATGAGGAACGCTAATAGGCTTTGTCGTAGTCCCAAAGACACGAGGCAGACAGTAGTTTCCTCCACGATGTGACAAGTGGCTGGCAAAGAAAAATGACAGACGAAAAACCCAAAATGTCAAGGCATCCATTTAACAGCCTTTTGTGCTGGCAGCCAGTTAATCTGACACATTGTTGAAAAATCAATAGAAAGCAGAAAACTGTTTGGATAAACTGTTGGCAGCTGACATCCACCACTGTGAAACCGTGAAATCCACATTAGTTTCAGGACGTCCAGCAAACGACAGAGGAAGGAGGTGGGCGGCTCTGCTCAGGGGGGTTTGAACAATTCTATCAGTTACGATCTGATATATGTATATATATATATATATATATATATATATATATACTGTCCTACATGCACACACATAGTGACAACATAACACACTCCAGCAGATCCTCATAGTCCTCATTCACTGCTCCCAGGAGATCCTTAACAACTACACTAACACATCCAGCCCAGACCAGTATTTTCATGTTAGGTATTGATTTAGATTTTTTATTTCGAACATGTAAAAAAAAAAGAAATGAGAATATTATATAGAACATAAGAACCCATTTTTTAGTATATATATATATACATATATATATGTATATATATATATATATATGTATGTGTGTGTGTGTGTGTGTGTGTGTGTGTGTGTGTGTGTGTGTGTGTGTGTGTATTAGGGCTGTCAAAGTACATTTTGGCGAGGAAAAACAGGCTTGGCCATTTTCAAAGGGGTCCCTTGACCTCTGACCTCAAGATATGTGAATGAAAATGGGTTCTATTGGTACCCACGAGCACCCCTTTACCGACATGCCAACTTTATGATAATCACATGCAGTTTGGGGCAACTCATAGTCAAGTCAGCACACTGACACACTGACAGCTGTTGTTGTCTGTTGGGCTGCAGTTTGACATGTTATGATTTGAGCATATTGTTTTTGCTAAATGCAGTACCTGTGAGGGTTTCTGGACAATATTTGTCATTGTTTTGTGTTGTTAATTGATTTCTAATAATAAATATATACATACGTTTGGATACTATATACTTATTTTTTGCTTTATACATGATTTTAACCGTTTTAAAGTCAACCAGATCTTTCAATTTTAGTGCTTTTAATTTGATAAAGAGTGGGTTTGTTGGTTCTCTATAAGTTTACTGTTCGTATGGCTCTTTTGTGAAGGATGAAGGTGTTGAAACCACAATGTACAGCAGGCTGAAATGTCAACAGGCGACTGGGGTTTAGTGTGTTCCTGATGAATTATAAGTCATCTAGTTCCTCTTGAAGCAACAAACAATGGACTCAGCAGAGGGCTTGGCTTAAAGAGAAGAAAGAAAGACACCAGACCCTGCGGACATGAAAGAGTTTGTTTTTGTTGCTCTTGGTCCACGTCCAGGGCGCTCTGCAGTAAGTGACGAAGCGATTCCCGTACGAGACCCTTTATAAATACTTAGTAGAGTCAAAGGAGGGTGCAGGGAGGTGGGAAGGAGGGAGGGCTATGAAAGAATAATACCAGATGGAGCAAAGACCAGTTTTAGTTCCTGAACTATAAATTAGAGCCTGTCCAAGGCCGGATTTATACGTCCTATACTGATAATGCCGAACAGACTGTTGTCAGGCTATTAAATAGGCGTTATCAGTTGCAATAAGAACCATAGATGTGACTGACAAGCTGAAAGTAAGATAGAACAAGTGTGGCCGTGAAAACAACAGAAAAGACAAATATTCAACAATTTAAGAATGAGATAATTTTAGACCAATGCACGCAAGACATTCAAATAATAAAAGTGTAATAAAATAGAATAAAAAGCTAGAATAACAGTAATAGTAGTAAAACAGTGTGAAGTAAAAACTAGAATAATAAAATAACAATAAATTATAATAAAATTATACAAATTAAACACAATAAAATTAATCATTAATAAAACAATAAAATATAATAAAATTATACAAATTGAATACAATAAAATAAATTATTAATAAAACAATAATAAAATCATACAAATTAAATACCATAAAATAAGTGATTCATAAAACAATAAAATAAAATAAAATTTTACAAATTAAATACAATAAAATAATAATTAACAAACAACAATAAAATTAAATACAATTATACAAATTAAATACAATAAAATTAGTTATTCATAAAACAATAAGATATAATAGAATTCTACAAATTAAATACAATAATATAAATCATTAATAAAACAATAAAATATAATGAACTTCTACAAATTAAATATAATAAAATACATCTTTAATAAAACAACAGTAAAATATAATACAATTATACAAATTACATACAATAAAATAAAGGATTCATTAAAAAAATAAATTTAGTAGAATTATACAAATTAAATACAAATAAAAACCCGGCTTAATCAAAAGCCTGGCATCTTTAATAGATTCAGAATCTATTCTTATCAGTTTCATACATTTTCCTTCATTTAATTGTTTATTATACTCATAACTTGTATATAATTCCTGGTCATATTATCATCATGCTGTGGTTGGCCCAGGTGTGTCTTTCTAAAGTGTCAATGAACATAAAAAACAATGCAGTATATCTGCTCGCAGGTCTAGTTTCTAGTGTTTTTTCTTCTTTGTAAGTGCACACCAGCGCTTATGAAAGCTTTCCAGACAATGTGTAGGTTACTGTTGTATAAAAGCAATCATGCCCTTAAGGAGGTTCTCCGCTGTGATTATGGCTTCTCAGTTTCACATTGCAGGTATTGCCTCACCACTGTGGACATAATCACAGCACAAAATGCCCTCTCAGGTCCTCTTGCCATAATAGTTATTTCCTTGCCATGTTTCTTCCTCTCAGACGAGTAATCACCTTTTAAAAATAAAGAAAACAGGATGTTCTGCTCAGATAGAGTATGAAAGTCCAGTCAAGTTCTGCCTACAGTATATTCTTACACTTGAGGACGAGAAAGACAGGAGAATATGCTGCCTGAATCTCATTTGCAATCCAGCAGGCGACTGTTTGTTTCCCTCTGGTAAATAATTCAACTGAAATCTAGTTTTAAAGATGCACATGTGTATAAAATAGTTCTTTCCCTGCAGGCATAAACGTGCCTCCACGGCCTTTTGCAGCAAACAGAATTAAAAACAGATAACTTTCGATAACGTACGTTAGGCAGGAGTTGTATATTTCTGATAGCATGTGCAGACATTATTCCAGGCACAAAGTTTAACCAAACTGGAATCACAGCAAAACCTATACTGGATCAGTGTGGTTAAATTCTAAGAGCTTGTGAGCTAAAGATTATTAACATCAAGGTTAATGATGATGTGATTCGGCACAACAAGACAGTCCACGTGGTTAAATCTGATATTCATGTAGGCGGTGTGTTTGCCTACAGGCCACATAGCTGTCACAAATAAAGCTGAATAAGCTTTGATTACTGATGTTATCTCAGCACTGTGGGCTTCGTTAGCTCATTCTATCAACACAATGTACAGAAGAAAATGTAAAACTACAACATATTGTTGGTACAGACAGCTGCCGTCGTGCATCAGCCGATTTGCATTGCTCCTAAAGTAGTGTTATTATGGTAAGGATGGCCGCGTTATCTCAGTCTTGAAAAGGGAGGAGTGAGCAGAGGGGTACTCTTGGTTGCAATCTGCAACCACACCACCAGATGCCGCCAGATCTTACACACTCTACCTTTAAGTAAAAATGCCAAACATTTGCTGGTTCCAAACAGTGGGCAACTCCAGGGTCTGAGTGAAGCCAATGCAGAAGTGCCTTAAACTTTGTAAACATGAGTTTATGGTCTCAATCTCTAGTTTCAAGTCTTCTTCAATACAGCATGATGTTCATTTAGTAAATTATGGTCCCATTTATAGTCAAATAGACCATAAAGCAGGAGATGCTTTAGGGCGTGGCTACCTTGTGATTGACAGGTCGCGACCTCGCCGTTGTCAGTGTTTTCGTCTTACAACTTTACGTGTTTTCAGTTCATGAAAGTTAATTATAACGTTTTTTAAAATGTTTTAGTCAACGTTTGGTTGTACTTAACTCCACCCTCTTGTGTCACTTCTGGTTGTAAAAAAACAACATGGCGACGGCCTAAATGCCGAACTCAAGGCTTCAAAACGGCGGTCCACAAACCAATGGGTGACATCACAGTGATTACGTCCACTTCTTATATACAGTCTATGGTCATTTATGATAGTAAACCGAATATCTTTGGGTTTTGGACTTTTGGTCATGCAAAACAAGACAATGGAAGACAGAAATAGTTTAGTTCTAGTTCATTCTAGTTTAATCTGCCGATTATTTTCAGCTGTAACTTATAAAATTTAAAAAATATTGCTTTAATGATAAACAATCTAACTTCATTTGATCCATCAAATATGTGTTCACTTAAAAATAATGAATCAGAGCAACACGTTGAGAGGCTAGTTTAAAGTTAGTATTGACCAACTGGATTTGTCCTACAGGAGTCAAAGGGTCCTGATATATGTTTTAAACTTAAAGTCCATTATTAAAGTACAGAAACTGACATCACTGTAGTCAGAGAGTTAACTGAGAAAAATGACCCCAAACGATCAGAATAACTACTAATTGATTAATGTTGATGATCACTGTTTCTCATTCCTTTTTCCTGTCCTGTGTGACTTTAGGAATCAATACTTTAGACAACCAAATGTTTTTTTAATCAGTCACAGACAGCAAAAAGGACCAGATTCACAAAGACTCTAAAGATGGAGTCGGTGATGGAGACCCTCAGCTGCCTTCCTGTGCCGCCCTCTGGTGGCGTGAGATGATATGACTTAATAGTTAAATTACATTTTCACCACAGAGCCACCAGCAAACACTTTAACTCCCAAATGCAATAAATGTAAAACCATTTGTCTTAACATACTATTAGTGCAGACACTTTAACAGCTTATAAAGTTTTATAATATAGCCTACTTATACTATAAGTACAAGGACAATACAACATGAGCAGTGCATTTAATAGGCTACATATAACTCCTTACAAGAAGCTATATTTTCCATCTTCAAACTGCAAAGGACTGTTAAAAGTAAGTTAAAACAACAATCTATTAGTTTGTAGATCATCAGCACACAAATACTTCACTTAAATATCTTGAGTGATAGTCGATACTAGCAAAAGTTGTATTTATTATCAGAATAAGAATCAGGTTTATTTGCCAAGTACATACAGTATATATATATATATGTATATGAATGATAATAAAATCATGGTAATACAGACAAAAGTTGGTGGTTGCTGACACTCAGGCCGCCAGCTTTGTATGCTTATGATGTGTTTTCTATTGTGCATATAATGGTTTTACGGTTTTCCACGGGTTGGTCGAGTTTTTAGTTGCGACTGGGTTGGAAACTGTCAATCTGATCTGGTAACACTGTTCAGTAGCCACTCTGCCCTTAGTTCCTAGAGTTGTCTTGCCTTTCTGTGTGTGGTTGCATCTTTGTGTTAACTTATAAACCTGCGTGTGTTCATTATATTCACGTATCTGTGTGCAGGACAAGCCAACGTTTGTACATTTACTGTATGTATGCAGCTTCGTATGTCTGACTGTGTATCATTTGACACTAACTGAAGTCCCTGCATGTCCATGTTGAGCGTGGGCATACATGTGTGTGTGTGTGTGTGTGTGTGTGTGTGTGTGTGTTTGTGAGTCTGGCAGGCAGCATTGTTCACAGCAGTGGTGAAGGACACATCTCCATGGCCTGTGTACCTTTCCCCTCCGCCTGCTACTATAAATAGCTACCAATGTTTTTGCAGTGTGTGTTTTGTGTGTGTGAGTGTGTTACCCTCGCTTTCAGAGATATTTACCAGACTGTTGATTAAGGGAAGGTGAAAGAGAGACACAGACAAAAAGGGGAAGAATATGAGAGAAAATTAGTAAGAAGAAAAAAATGGAGCACAGAGAGAGAGAGAGGACGAGGGGGGTGGATTAAATAAACGGGTGAATGACCTGAACACACATGAATAATAACTTTTAAAAGACCACCACCTTCAAAACTTTACAGTACGATTAGAGCTGCAACCATAAATCGATTATTAGTCAATCAAGACAAAATGAAACGGCAACTATTTAGATAATTGATTAATCGTTTAAAGGTACAGTGTGTACGATTTGGCAGCATCTAGTGGTGTGGTTGCAGATTGCAACTAACTGAATACTCCTCCGCTCACTCCTCCCTTTCCAAGACTGCAGTAACGTGAGCCACCGAATCCAAAATCATCGTAACACCGTTCGCCTCACTTAGAGGTCATCCTTACCGTAATAACACTATACTTTAGAAGCAACGGAAGTTTGATGACGACTGGTGGTACCTCGGTTTTTCACGCCGCTCACGTTACTGCAGTTTCGCAAGCGTGTCGGAGAACTATGGTGGCCTTCAGATCTCTCTAGAGCCAGTGTTTGGTTTGACCGTTCTGTAGAAACATGGCGTTGCAACATGAAGAGGACCTGCTCCCTATGTAGATATGAAGGACTCAATCTAAGCTAACAAAAACACAACAATTCTTAGTTTTCAGGTGAGTATACACTAATGAAAACCATCCATCCATCCATCCATCTTCAACCGCTTATCCGGGATCGGGTCGCGGGGGCAACAGCTCCAGCAGGGGACCCCAAACTTCCCTTTCCCGGGCCACATTAACCAGCTCTGACTGGGGGATCCCGAGGCGTTCCCAGGCCAGAGTAGAGATATAATCTCTCCACCTAGTCCTGGGTCTTCCCCGTGGTCTCCTCCCAGCTGGTCATGCCTGGAACACCTCCCAAGGGAGGCGCCCAGGAGGCATCCGTGCTAGATGCCCGAACCACCTCAACTGGCTCCTTTCGACGCAAAGGAGCAAGGACTCTACTCCGAGTTCCTCACGGATGACTGAGCTTCTTACCCTATCTCTAAGGGAGACGCCAGCCACCCTCCTGAGGAAACCCATTTCGGCCGCTTGCACCCGCGACCTCGTTTTTTCGGTCATGACCCAACACTCATGACCATAGGTGAGAGTAGGAACGAAGATTGAACGGTAGATCGAGAGCTTTGCCTTCCGGCTCAGCTCTCTTTTCGTCACAACGGTGCGGTAAAGCGAATGCAATACCGCCCCTGCTGCTCCGATTCTCCGACCAATCTCACGTTCCATCGTCCCCTCACTCGCGAACAAGACCCCGAGATACTTAAACTCCTTCACTTGGGGTAAGGACTCATTCCCTACCCGGAGTAGGCAAACCACCGGTTTCCTGCTGAGAACCATGGCCTCAGATTTAGAGGTGCTGATTCTCATCCCGACTGCGTCACACTCGGCTGCGAACCGATCCAGTGAGTGCTGGAGGTCGCAGACCGATGATGCCAACAGGACCACATCATCTGCAAAAAGCAGCGATGAGATCCTCAGCACACCGATCTGCAAACCCTCCTCCACCCGACTACGCCTCGATATCCTGTCCATGAATATCACGAACAGGATTGGTGACAAAGCGCAGCCCTGGCGGAGGCCAACCCCCACCGGAAACGAGTCCGACTTACTGCCGAGGATCCGAACACAGCTCTCGCTTTGGGCGTACAGGGATTGGATGGCCCTGAGAAGTGCCCCCCTCACCCCATACTCCCGCAGCACCCCCCACAGTATCTCCCGGGGGAACCGGTCATATGCCTTCTCCAAGTCCACAAAGCACATGTAGACTGGATGGGCATACTCCCAGGCCCCCTCCAGGATCCTTGCGAGAGTGAAGAGCTGGTCCGTTGTTCCACGGCCAGGACGGAATCCGCATTGTTCCTCTTCGATCCGAGGTTCGACTATCGGCCGAACCCTCCTTTCCAGCACCTTGGAGTAGACTTTACCAGGGAGGCTGAGCAGTGTGATACCCCTGTAATTGGCACACACTCTCTGGTCCCCCTTTTTGAAAAGGGGAACCACCACCCCGGTCTGCCACTCCTTAGGCACTGTCACCGACTTCCACGCGGTGTTGAAGAGACGTGTCATCCAAGACAGCCCCTCCCCACCCAGAGCCTTCAGCATTTCAGGGCGGATCTCATCAACCCCCGGGGCTTTGCCACTGTGGAGTTGTTTGACTACCTCAGTGACTTCCACCAGGGTAATTGATGATGGTCCCCCATCAGCTTCCAGCTCTGCCTCTACCATAGATGGCGTATTGGTCGGATTCAGAAGTTCCTCAAAGTGCTCCTTCCACCGCCCGATTACCTCCTCAGTTGAGGTCAACAGTGTCCCATCCTTACTGTACACAGCTTGGATGGTTCCCCTTTTCATCCTCCTAATGAAAACATACTTATTAATATTATATTCCATTTCTGCTAATAGATTTACCAAATTGTTACACACTGGTCCTTTAAGTAATTTTTCAATTGAATATTTTGTGGGTTTTGGACTATTGAGCGGACAAAACAAGACATTTAATGATGTCACCTTCCTGCTCTAGGATATTGGGATGTTTTTTTTTTATTATTATTATTATTGTTTGCTGATGTTTTATATCTCTTTCATATCTCATCTTTTATTTATAATAAAGTTCATTTCAAGAGAATTTCTTTCTTTCAAAACATATCAGAAAGAATTTCCCTCCCTGAACGGATGCCGTAGATGTCTAACCCCTTCCTCTTAACTTCTTGTGTATTGTTGTGATTTGGTCTAGGTGTGTCTTGAATGCTGATTGGAAGTGAGAAGGAGATACAGAAGGCAAAGTCACCGGTAATGGGAAGTCGCCTCCTCTGGTGTCTCATATCCTTAAATCCCTGTGAGGGAGGACAAGCAGCATATTCCTCTTCACACACACACTGAGGTAACTATTACTTCAAGTACTGCTTTTAATATAACTTTTATATAATCTTATTGGGGATGAAAACTGTTGTTGTATGTGGAACACTGCTTTGTAAATCACTTAATGTTAATATTTTAAGTTGTAATGCACAAATATTGCCTTAAAGGTGTTATTGATAACATTCAGCCACTAGATGTCACATTCTCTCTCCCTCGTTCCGTTGCATTTACTTCACAACAAGTCGTTGCCAGGCACTTACCGTCAATCTGACGACCCAGAGATACCACGTGATACCAACGTAGTTCTGCTATTGGCTCAAAAGGCTTATTAGAAGAAAGATAAACAAAACATTAATTTTGGACCCGCCAACATTTTTAAAATGATTAATTCCCATTCATAATAAGTTTTTTCAGGAAAAGTCCTACTTGTGGATGTATTTTTTAAATTTTTTTATTTTCTACATAAAAAATAAAACGTTCAATCAATCAATAGGATCTTTAATGCAAATATTAATAGCCTATGTGCCATGTCTATTTGATGCTTTGTGGTCTAATTTGTTGTACTTTTTATTCATTATTTTTCAGTTTATGATCATGCCAAGTCAGTCTCCACTTGTGCCGGGAACCGAAAACCTGTCCTGCACCCACCCAGCCTGCCCAGGGAGACCCCCACCACCTCATCCAGGTCAGGGAGCTCCATGTTCGGACGCTCAAGGTTCCACAATCCCCGTCAGACCCATCAAGCCTACTGAACAACTAGAATGAAGCATCACTGTGAGGTGAGTGGGCATCTGCTACTGGCTGTGGTCCTGGCTGTCTTCTCCCCACTAATAGATGTTGGAGTCTGCATGCGCTTATAAATACAAAATACACGTATGATGTTCATGTACATTTCATATATATGGTCCCTTACTTAGAGGTGTTTTAGGCCTATCTAAAGAATGAGGATAAATTGCAGAGCACTCCTAAAGTTTTCCAAGTCATGTGCACCACCTAGTGGCCTGATAGTAGTTGTGGAAGAAGTACTCAGAACCTTTACTCAAGTAAAAGCAGTAATACCACAGTTTAGAAATACTCTCTTACAAGTAAAAGTCCTGAATTCAAAATCTTACTTGAGTAAAACTACAAAAATATTAGAATCAAAGTATATTTAAAGTACTTATTACTTATATTACTGTGATGTATACAGTAATGCATCAATAATTATAAGCCAATAAAATCTATAAAAATAAAAAACTATATATATACTGTATATATATATACTGTATATATATATGTAATTTATTTTTTATCATTATAATTATTGATGCATTACTGTATATATCACATCAATAGTGCAGTTGGTTATGACACATTTTAAATACTTTACTGCTGGACAGCTTAATCTACAATAATATGTCAGAATTAATTAAATTAATTAAATTAGATAATTCAGATTATTAATACAAAATATAAATTTGTAAAGTAACTAAAGCTGTCAGATAAATGTAGTGCTGTAAAAAGTACAATATTTGCCTCTAAAATGTAGTGGAGTAGAAGTATAAAGTAGCAGAAAATGTACCTACAAACTGTCTAATGTAGATATTAGATACAACTTTGAGGTACTTGTAGTTTATTTTCTATTTTATGCTACTTTTTACCTCTACTCCACTACATTTCGGAGGGCAATTTTAAACTTTTTACTGCACTACATTTATTTGACAGCTGTAGTAACTGGTTTTAGATTATAATAATAATAATCAAACAAAGTTATAAAAATGCATTAAAGATTAAAGCAGTGGTTTCCAATCTTTTTGGCTTGTGACCCCTTACAAAAAAAGCAGTATATAGTTGGGGCCCTTGGTCACATTTCAGATGTATGACTGATTTCCTCTCCAAATTTCTCAAATGGTTAGATAACTGTTTGAGGCCTAAAGAGGTCAAATGCTCCGATATTTCACAACAAAAGCCAAGGTTAATGAATATTCCAAAATGTGAATACATAGTTGTGTAGCAGAACCTTTTTCTTCTTCCTGCCCCATTAATCATCTCACAAGAATTATTTTGTGGCACGCTGGAGGGGTTTGACCTCTAGGTTGGAAACCACTGCAATCAACTACCAAACTGTAAATAAAGTACTTAAAAGTACCTCCATCTTGACCAGTTACAGCAGTTACACAATGTGTACGCATTGATACAACAATCTAAAAATGTTATAATAACACATAAGTCACAGGGATCATATTTCTGCTCGAGTATTTTTACTTTTAATACTTATATTTTGCTAATAATTCTGTACTTTTACTTCAGGGGTATTTTGAATGCAGGACTTACTTGTAGTGTTTTTATACCGTTGTATTGGTACTTTTAAATAAAGGTGCAGTGTGTAGCATTTAAGGGGGTATATTGGCAGAAATAATATAAAATATAATATGAATAAGTATGTTTTCTTTAGCGTATTATCACCTGAAAATAAGAATCGTGTTTTCGTTATCTTACAATAAGCTGTATATATCTACATACAGAGCAGGTCCTCTTCACAGAGTCCACCATGTTGCTCTGCCATGTTTCTACAGTATCCCAGAACGGAGAGACCAAACACTGGCTCTAGAGAGGGCCATTCGTGTTTTCGCGTCGGCCACCGCAGTTCTCCTACACGCTTGGAACGTGGGAGAAGTTTAACTTGGTTGCAATCTGCAACTTCACCACTACATGTCGTCAAATCCTACACATCAATTTGGTCTCACTCCCAACTTGTCAAATACAGCCGATTGGGCAGCGCCGATTGGGCAGCGCCCCTTGGCATCGGAAACCGACGCATGGAGGCACCCTTTAGTGACTGTATGCGACAAACCGGGCTTTCAACTGTTTGGATGGGTCAAACAAACACAAGACTTTCAACCAGGAGACCGGTGTTTGTGTCTCGTGTTAAATTAAAAGTAATGTTGACTTATTGTCACGTGACTCGTCGGCGTCATCGGTCTTGTGAGTCGTTAGTATCGTTAGCCCCATCAGTCGCTAGTCAGTGAAGTTAATGTCAACCACGACCTAACCCTAACCAAGGCCTATTGAAAGAGGCTGGGACACAGATTTGAGCTCTGGGGTTTGACACGTGCAGTGTTACTGGAGCTGCGGTCGTGAGTTGCTATTGGCTTAAATTCGGCGAGTGCAGATCAGATTTTACTGCGCATGCGTTGTACCCCAAATATGACGCGTTGATGTTGTGTGACATCTCCTCTTTTCACCCTTCTTGACAGTAACTAAGTGGTTGTGTTGCCTAAACTTCCTGTGAAAACGGAAGTTTATTTCTAAAGGACACTTATGCATGCAACAAGCGTATATCGACACGGCTTAACTGGTCCGTCCAAAAGTAACACAAGAGGGGGTACCCTGTGCGTCGGTCTCCGATGCCGAGGGGCACTGACCAAGCGGCGGTATTTGACGAGTTGGGAGTCAGAATGTGTTGTTCACACTGCACCGTTAAGAAAAACGAACTGAATACTTCTTCCATCTCACCAAAGAAAAGTAACAAAAAATAATCAGTCTGCATTGTGGGTCAATGTTAAAGCCTGTTATTCATTGAAAACATTTATTACATTTTTATGATGCAAACAACAGCAAGTCCCACCCTTGTTGGAACAGCTCATCACGTAATCATGAGGGAATGAAAGAGACACAAAGGGACGGGGACAGAAAAAGTGTGTATTACGCGCAATTCCATTGTTTCCGTTAAAAAAAAAAAAACAAGACAATCAGCTCTCATTGTAAATTTTGGCATCTTTTTCCCTCCTGTTGTACTCTCTGGAATAATGGTCATTAAAAATCAAAAGAACAAGGCATGCATAATAGTTTCTGGTAATGCACATAGATCAAAGGATACCACTTAGTATTACAAAATCCATGTACGATGTTCATGTACATTTCATATATATATGGTCCCTTCCTTAGAGGTGTCTTAGGCCTATCTACTTGTTCCCACTGTGGGACTGTGCCCTCCGTTATCTACGCTTAGTCACTAGATTCACCCCATACAAAGGTCTGCGCCGGAAAATATATCTGTAGAATGGACTTCTAGATGTTACAACCATCCGTTTATTCCTCCCTTCATCTGTCACTGCATGTTATTAATCCCCAAGTTTGATTTACTTAAATAGTTTTCTTCGCATCAACTGACCATTGTATCTACACAATTTCATCAAACCTCGCCGAAGTTATAGGTTATATTTTCTATTAAAATTCTTCTCCCGTCTGCTGTACTACCACCCCATGCTTCTCTTTAAAAAGGGGAGCCCTCGGCCTACTAGGATCCATTCACCGTGCCCACAACATAGAAGTCTGGAACAAAAGTATTTTAACTTCCAAGTAACCTAAAGAAATGGATCTAATTTCTGATACGCTAACATAAATGCACTGGTCCATTTTAATAAATGGGTGAAACAGCCAAACTTCTATTATGAGGGCTGTATACGTGGCCACACAAGTTTTTTTACTGAAATTATGTAAAAAAAAAGGACAAAGCAAAACGTGTTGATTAAATACAATGTTGAATGAATGTCTTTACTGTTAAAAAAAAAAAAAGTGTACTGCAATGTATACAACTATGTTGCACTCTCTCATTGCTCAAAATGAGTTGAAGAGGGGGACGAGGCATCAGGGATTGTTGATATACCGATGGAATCATGTACAGATTTACAGTTATAATGCATCTATCATCACACTCAACAGATGGCAGGAAGGGAGGGAGGGCAGCAAACGACAGACACAATATAGAAAAGATTCATCCGTTTGAATTTGAACACCCTTTGCTGTGGAACCAATGCTATGTTACTCTCTTAGAAAAAGACAGAGAGATGGAAATGAGTGTGTGCGCGTACAGGTATGAATTCTGTAAGTGCAGAACCAAATGTTCGACCAATAAAAGTCTATTGGGATCAAGTTGTACTGGTTTCTCTGAAGGTGGAGGCAGACTTGTTTAACCAAACATGGGGCTGAGTATGATGGTACCGGTGGCAAACGGTGGGCGTCTTGAGTGGTTGGGTTTAGCGCCCCCCCCCTGATGGTGGTGGTGGTGTCGTCGGTGTGTTACGGGGCTTGGCTGCTATTAGTCGATGTACTGGGAGAGCCAGCGGAAGCCCTCGCCGTAGCCCTGCCTCTTCAACACACTGCACATGAACACTTCCAGTGGTCTTGTGTTCAGCTCCTTCATGGCAATGGTGCCCTAAGAGAAAAGCAGGAAAACAAAGTCACACTAAATCCACTTTTTTAAATTCTTAAATTTAGGGCTGTTAAAGTTAACGCTTTAATAACGCGTTAGCACAAATTCCTTTAAGATAAAATACTGTCATCATATGAAACTAGAAAAACCTAAGGAATCCATTGGTACCAACCATGTCATACTAGCTCGTCGCAAAGGAGGCTTAATAACCAGATTTGGCGAGGAAAAACTGGCATGGCCATTTTCAAAGGGGTCCCTTGACCTCAAGATATGTGAATGTAAATGGGTTCTATGGGTACCCACAAGTCTTCCCTTTACAGACATGCCCACTTTTTTCTTCCAATAATAAATATATACATACGTTTGCATAAAGCAGCATATTTTCCCACTCCCATGTTGAAAAATCTCCCTTTAAGGTACATTTTGAACAGATAAAAAGAAAGATTGAATATTTGAATCGATTGTCAGCCCTAATTAAATTGTATGCAAAGTCACTTTATTCTTTATATAACTCTGTCCTCTAGACAAAAAACAACCTGTACTTGTCCTATCCACTCCGATCTGTCCTCTCGTTACCAAGACATACACAAACAGACATCAAGTCTTGTGCCCTGGTGAGTTTGGAGTTGTAATTTGCAAGATCAAGAGCGAGCTCTGGGTTTAAACAAATCTTTTGAATATGTAAATCAAACAGGGCATTACGTTGCTCTTTTAACTTTGCAAACCGAAAAAGAATGGAACACCTGCAAGACAATACTTAACTAAGCAAACTTGATGTTTTTAAAGCTTAAGCTGACAAATGGACCAGCCGTCATTATTTTATTTCACCATGACTGCAGGGATGTGCGTCTGCTTTGACACCATATTAATAATTCCTTTTTCATTTGTTTTATATACTTGCCTAACTAAGATAAGTGCTGTGTACTCACCTTGCCTGTCGTCTGTCCGTACAATCCAAAGAGTTCTCTCAACTTCTCCTCGCTGATGGCCTCATGTCTGTCGATCTTGTTGCCCAGGATCAGGATAGGCACGTTTCCGATAGTCTCGTCCGTCATTAATGCCTGATAGGGTAGACCAAGTATTACTATGTGGCTTTCATTTTTGTCCTTAAAGAAAAAAATCTACTCTCAGATTCCATGTTACACATCTGTTTGACTGATATTTAGTACCTTCCAGGAGTGATTCTGTGAGTATTGTAATTTACTTCTACTTTAATTTCCTACATTTTCCAGAATTGGAAGACACTGCTCTTCAGTGTGACGGTGACCTATCAGTTAGTAGGTACTTACATCAAGCTCTGCTTTTGATTCAGCCAATCTGGTGAGGTCTGCACAATCCACAAGGAAGACAATGCCATTAATGGCAGGGAGGTAGTTTTTCCACACTCTGCGGGCTGTGTGAACGAACACAAAAACAAACATGAGTTAGACAATCCGGTCTGTCTACTTATGTTAGACACATTTTGCATTGACATTACAGTGATATATCCTATTGGCCTTATGTTAACAAGAGAATTTGCAGGAGAGAATTTCCTTTACGTGCTGCACAAATTGCATGCAGCATTTTCCCACATATGGGTCAAGCATGTCTGGAAAACTGCTAATCTCTCAATCATTTTTTTTCAAAGATCATATCGGCAGTGAAAAACTGTATTGGAGCTTCCCTAACACATACCTTGTGCGTGGCCTCCAAGGTCGAAAGTGGTGAAAGTCATGCCAGCAATCGTCAGCTCTTCCGAGGCTGGAGGAAGAAAGAAAATGATCATGAATGTTCAACACATTACTGGGTGAGCATGTGTGAATGTGCATGTGTGAGAGTAGCACCAACTCACTTGGATGTAAAGTTGGCACATGCTGTCCCAATCTGTCATCTTTGAGCATGTGCAGTAGCGTCGTTTTGCCAGCATTGTCCAGGCCAAGAAATACTAACTTGCCGGACTTCTTGTACAGTCCTGAAACAAAGCCAGAATCATTTTAGACCACAAACCTGGACACTAGAAATCTTTTTTTAGGAGCAGGAGGAGGGATCCCAATTATTTTGACAGTGTTTTGTCAGCTTTTTGAAATGAAAGCTGAGCAGGAACCTTAAAGCTTCTATTTTGAGAGTCTTTTGTTTAAAACTCAAGTGTTGTCTCATGTGAGGCAGTTGTTTTTGTTGGTATGGAAGTTCCAAATAAAAGAAAATAATCAAATGTAATGAATTATGGTATGGTTATTTCAAACCATTTCTTGAATTTACAAAATATTTACTGTATCATGATATGAAATTGCATGTACCATGATAGAGGATTTTGGCCATATTGCCCACCCCTAGTGTGAAGTTTGAAAAAGTAAGTTATGTAGTTCTATGGAGGGATGACAGTCATATTGATAAAAAACACAAAACCTCACAATAAAACCACTTTAAATTTAAAATGCACAAAGGTGCTTTCTGCTTCAAAGTGGAGCCGACAAATGTGAATGTAAATGAATACAGGAGAAAAGGTGCAACTAAAGTCACTCCCTTCCTGTACTTTCCTGACAGGATTACAAGGCTTTGTGTTTACCACTCAGAGTCAGCGTAGTGATACCAAGTGGGTTTGTGAGATTTCTGACTGAGTCAGCTCTACTAGACGTCATCATTACTCACAACAGCACTCTGCTACCTGTCTGACAGGGAGAACAGGAACGACTGCATCACAGGGGCAGCTCTAACACAGAAACTAGAACAGCACACTTTGGGGAGAAGAGCAGCTGGATCACATAACAAGATGTTCCACCAGATTTAAGATGGACACATTGTTCACAAACATTTTAAAAAGCTGGGGTGAAAAATATCATGTCATTTTTCTGAGAGACATTTCCTTTGTGTGCTTTTTATGTTCGCATACAATTTAGGGTTGGGGAAATCGTAGGTATTTTCATATCATCATATTGTAATTACCAGAGATCGCCTCAACACAAACAGGTTTCTCTCTAATTACAAACATGAAAAACTAGTTTCACTTTAGGGCTGTGCAATTAAATTTAAATTACGATTTTGTCTTCCAACGATTATGAAAACAAGATAATCGACATAAAACCATATTTTAGATTGTTTTTTTCCCTGCTGATGTTAAGGAACTAAATTATTATAGAAAATATAATCAGCGCTCGTCTCTTCAATCGTCGATAGTAAATTGGATCGCCAATCGGCTCATGGCTACATAACATATGCCATTTGATGGGTGCTTTTAGCTGAGCCACTTTACAGTAAGAAGTAGGGGTGTGACTCTATCAGTATCTCACGATTCAATTTGATTTAGATTCTTGGGGTCACGATTCGATTCAGTAAATAGGGGTGCTAATTTCAGGATCAGAAAAAGTTAGATCAGCTGATTGCAATAATGTGAACACAAAGAGGCAAATGTCAAAAATAAACTGTACACAAACTACTGTAAAACTGGAATTTTGTATGATTTTTCAACAGATCACATGTATTATGTCCATGACACCGTGTCCTAACTGGCCCCAAGTGACGCAGCACTTTGTAGCACGATGTACTATTTTGAACTGAACTTTTGTCAGACGTCCTGTCACTCGTTTTGAAAGAGCTGCAGTGGACAAGGAGTGGCTGGTTCATAAAGTTGATATGAGGAGTTATCTATACCTTATCGTTGCCTCCTCATTTCATTACAAAAACCTAAATAAGGTGACAGCTGGCTGGAGGGAGCTCGCCTGAAAGTTTCCTACTTGCTGTTGGCTATATTGTAAGTTTTTTCCAGCAAATATCACAATATTAAACGTGTGTTTTCTGTTTAAAAAGTAAAAACGTAGGAAGATGGCAAGTACTTTTCACCCATCTTTTAATTGGTTATGTCTCCAGTTTGATCTTGAGCGCACAGCTGATAGGTACGTGGTTTGTTTACATGACGTAACGTAATGCTTGCTTGTGTTTGTGCTAAAACTGAGGAGCTATAAACGTTTCAAGCTGCACAGAAGCATTTAAGGGAATGGTGGCTGGTGAGGAAACTGGTCAATATGAAAAGGGCCTTGTGATGTGTTTGATTATGAAAGAAATTAATGCGTTCTGCCTGACAAGAGCCTTAGCTGAGGAGGCAACTTTGCTGAAAATGTTTAATTGCATTAAATCTTTTAATGTGGATTAGCAGTTAAGGAGGGGTGCCTGCTGAACTGTCATGTTATTTGCATATCAGATTTGAGTCTGTGAGGCACAACGTAAACCAAAACTTGTAGAGAAACTCTGCTTCTACCACAATTTGATTTCTAGGAAAAAAAGCCTACTATGCACACCACTATTAGCCCCAGTTTTCACTCAACACTTCAGTACTGAGGTGTCCGACAGACCAGTAGTTGTAACACTTAAAAGTTGTTCGTGTGATCACTGAAGACATTAATCAGACTCTACTTGCACAAAATCTTCTCTCATATTACCATCTCTGTTCACAATATTACAAAACAGTTTTAACAATAGCTTAGTGGTTATAGCAACGCCATTTAGTTTAATGACTTAAAATACTAAAGCAGTCAAAACTGTTTGCAGTAACTTTGTAAAGCTTTCAACACTGAGTTCATGTTTACTTTGAGTTAGTGTGTCTGATCACCAGTAACTTACCTAACAACTGTAGTACGCCATTGAAACCGCTATAAAGCCAATCAAATATGAATGACATATCCGGAGCTGTTGAATTCTGAAAAACAAAAAAAGGCAGATTTATTAGATTATTTTGGCTTTAACATCCATCATTATCATACAAATGAGCAAAAGCAAAGCAAGACAGTGCGATTAAGTGTCCTACAAGTCATGCAATGTTGTGCCTTTTCCCCCCCTTACTTTCCCCCTGATGATTTATCAATAACTTAAGTTGTATATTTTTGTACGTAGGTGTAGGGGATTTGGAAAGCAGTATCCTTCATCCACAGCATGAACAGAATACTGAAGTGCAAAGAGTTGTCACAAGAGCTGACATGGCACACACGTACAATCTCTGCTGAAATCTTCACTCAAACGGCAGACTGTTTGTTCCCATTATGCTCCAAAGTTCACATGCTCAAAACCCGGGAATGTAGGGAAAAGTGGAAGTTTCACTTTTACCTTTAATATATTTAGATTAAAAATCTTGGGAAGAGAGTAAATATGAAGATAAATTGGCAAATTTCTGTACATATTTGGTAAGATTACATCTCATCCTACTGATGAGAATACTGTCTTAATGCTGAAATTTCTACCACAGTAGTTATTAGCTAAAAAATATCCATGTCTAAAAGATGACTACTTTTTTCAGTGGCACATTGTTGAACTAAGCTACGACTTAATATTCATAGTTTTTACATGCCTTTGCCTAGCCTACAGCGGACAGTACCTGAAAACACCAAGAGATAAAAAGGCACAATACAGAGTATCAGACAACAGGAGAAAAACGGTATGATCAGTTTAACTAAGCTACGACTTAATATTCATAGTTTTTACATGCCTTTGGCTAGCCTACAGGGGAAAGTACCTGAAAACACCAAGAGACAAATAAACACAATAAAGAGTATCAGATAATCAGAGACAGACAGTAAGATCAATAGAAACCAATCAAAACCTTTCGCCACAAACTTTACAAAAGTGACAGCACTCAGCTCCATGAATATACAGCCTGTTTCAACCTATCAGATAGATATTGGCAGCTAGTGATAAGAACAATGACTGGCTTTCTACTTCCAATGATTAGCTTGTTCCAGTAAGAGTCTTTGGACAGCAGGACAGGAGATTCAGAGCACTGATCACACGCCATCTGACAGCTCCTCAATAGGCAACATGAGTGTTTTGTTCAACACAACCCATCTGCAAGGGCCTTGGAAATTAAGCCTAGCCTTAGCCTTTCAGAGATAAGCACGCCAGATTGTATTTCAATCAAAACAAAATGGATCCGAGATAGGACCTGCTGTAACTGTGTGAAGTCAACAGCTCCCTGACTGACTAAATACAACAGCTTGTAGATTCTGCGTAAGCAAAACTCTTGTTTTGTCCATTTGTCATTCTAGTTCACACAAGCTTATTTTCTCCTCTGTTAAGTGGCATGATCAAATGTTTTTCAGCATGTGTCATGGTCCTGAAAATCTGAAAAAGGGGGCACAAAACCATGTTTGCTAGATTAGAGACACACATATTTACACAATCTGTTTTCCAACTTCATCTCATTTCCTCGTCTTTTCTCTGTGACTGTTACAGAGGCATCAGAACAAGGTAAGCTGGTGCCAACCTCTAGCCCTAGTTACGTAACATACAAACAACTCCAGGGCTAAAGTATAAGGTAGCCAAAGGTCAAGACCACGCAAACACATCTGAACTACACGTCAGCTGCTGCTACACTTCAGTCCCATATGCTCCAATGCCTGCTATGACGCTGTGGGCTGATGTTACAGACCGATGCTCCCACGTGTGACATGATGCAGCTATGAATGTGAAACCGTTTGACAGTAACTGACAACTACCACGGGCAAATATGGGTTTATGTGAGAGTTCAGAATGTGTGCGGCAATGAAAAAATGTGCCTGAAGGCAGCAGCATTAACCTGTTTCAAAGGATCTGGGGTTGTTGTTTTCAGGGTTTAACTCAACAACCACATTAAAGTGACAGTAATAAAAAGCCTGAGAAAGATTTCTGGTTGCCATGTTAATCTTATTGAATATGTACAGCAGGAATTTGGCTAGCATTTCATCGACACATATGTTAGAAATTAAATCTATCAGATTAGTTATAGATCAATGATCATTATTTCAAGTTAACACTTTCAGCAAAGGATTGTTTGTGACTGAATAGGAGTGTAATAACTAAAAAACGCCAAGCTACACGTTTTGACAGTTTGTCTTTATTACTAGTATTTTCTTTCTTTAAATAACTGGAAATATTTCCTCGCACTCCGATAATTTTGATTTGAAAATACCTTACTTTTGTAAACCTAAGCGATATTTTAGAAATGTGTTTCTGTTCACAAATTAAGAAGATCACTGACAGTAGGCCACATTTTTCCTTGAGAAGATAGGATCTAATGTGACAGTTTTGTCTTTATTACTAGTATCCACCATCCTCCTAAATTCTTCAATGACTTCTTTCTTCAAACAACTGGAAATGTTTCCTCACACGTTACTTTGGTAAACATAAGTGATATTTTAGAAATCTGTTTTCAGTGCACATATTAAGACATTTTGGGGGCGGCAGTAGCTCAGTCCATAGGGACTTGGCTTGGGTACCGGAGGGTCGTCGGTTCAAGTCCCCGCATGAACCAAGTACTGAGTGTGAACTGGTTGCTGGAGAGATGACAGTTTGCCTCCTGGGCACCAAACCCCCAACTGCTCGGGGCGCCTGTCAGGGGCAGCCCCCACGCTCTGACATCTCTCTCATTAACGCATGTATATAGGTCCTGTTTGTGCATGTGTGTGTGTGTCCTGTATATAACAGAATGAAAAAAATTGAATTTTTAATTAATAAAGTGCCTTTCTTCTTCGTCTCTATCAAACCCCATCTACTGTAAGATTTCAGGCAGGTGTTGTGAATCAAATAGATGTCATGAGAAAATTGTGAACCCACAATAGAGTGAAAGACACTAAATGTGTAATAACTAAAAAAAACACCAAGCTACACGTTTTGACAGTTTGTCTTTATCTTCTCTTCAAATAACTGGAAATATTTCCTTGCACTCCAATAATGACAAAGATTTGAAAATACCTTACTTTTGTTAAACTAAGCGATATTTTAGAAATGTGTTTCTGTTCACAAATAAAGACGATCACTGACAATAGGCTACATAGTTCCTTGAGAAGATAGAGTCTCTAACAAACCCCATCTACTGTGACCGTTTGTCTTTATTACTAGTATCTTCTTTCTTCAAATAACTGGAAATATTTCCTCACACTCCGACATTACTTTGGTAAGTCATATTTTAGAAATCTGGTTTCAGTGCACATATTAAGACATATTTCCTTGAGAAGATAGGGTCTCCATCAAACCCCATCTAGTGTAAGATTCCAGGCAGGTGTTGTGAATCAAAATGATGTCATGAGAAAATTGTGAACCCACAAAAGAGACTACTGAAAGACACTAAATTGTGTTTGACTTGGCTGTCAAACCTGTCCTATACTCCATACTGTCAATGTATGCAGCTTAGCAACGTAGCTAACCTTTACCTTAACGACTACTAATGTTATACATGGGCGTTTGGTCTCCAACAGGTTCTGTGTTGGCAAAAAAAAGCTTAAAAGGGGGCTAAAATATCAGAAGAACAACGAGTCATATCAAAGTTGTGTGTGTATGTGTGTCCTGTATATAACAGAGTGAAAAAATTTAATTATATTGAATTAATAAAGATCCTTTTTTCTTCTTGTTGGTCTCTATCAAACCCCATCTAGTGTAAGATTCCAGGCAGGTGTTGTGAATCAAATAGATGTCATGAGAAAATTGTGAACCCACAAAAGAGACTACTGAAAGACACTAAATTGTGTTTTTGACTCGGCTGTCAAACCTGTCCTACTCCACAGTAGCTAACCTTTACCTTAACGACTAACGTTATACATGGATGATTGGTCTCCAACAGCTTCTATGTTGGCAAGAAAAAGCTTTAAAGGGGCTAACAACGAGTCACATAACGTTAAAGTATAACTGTATAAAGCTTGGGGTGATGTTTTCGTGTTTCTGTTCACAAATTAAGACGATCACTTTACTTTGGTAAACATAAGTGATATTTTAGAAATCTGTTTCAGACATTTTTCCTTGAGAATATATGGTCTCTATAGAGCCCCATCTACTGTACGATTTCAGGCAGGTGTTTTGAATCAAAAAGATGTAAACCCACAACAAAGTGAAAGACACTAAATGTGTTTTGGCTGTCAAACCTGTCCTACTCCACACTGCCAACGTATGCAGCTTAGCAACGTAGCTAACCTTTACCTTAACGACTAACGTTATTCATGGAGGATTGGTCTCAAACAGGTTCTGTGTTGGCAAAAAAAAGCCTTATAAGGGGTAAAATATCAGAATAACACCAAGTCATATCAAAGTTAAGCACATAACTGTATAAAGCTTGGGGTGAGGCCGACTGAGCTAGCAGGAAGCTAAACTAGCTACGTGTCATATTCTCCAACAGGCGACGTTGCATCGACTGTTAGCTTAAAGCTAGCTACAGAAATACCTCACAAACACCTTAGATTTGTTAATACTTCGAGTATTTATCTTTCCAATACTGAATATGAATGTTTAAATATATATTAGAGCGGGTTAACTTCACCCAGCTCGAAGCTTTTCGATAATTAAGCGAGTTTTTAACCCAACTTGCAATGTTAGCATCGTTAGCCGAGATGCTAACCAAGACTTATTTTCTAAAATCATTGTTGAGAATATATTAAAAACACTTACCCGTTTTTTTTAAGTGTAGATTAATTTACAGCGTGTGTTCGCTCTTTTTTATAGTCATGTAAATTGGTCTCCCGTTCAAGAAAATGTCTTAAAAAGGTCTTCCTCTCCTTTTTTTTTCGTGTTTTGTTACTGAAGCCACGACACTGCAATGGCTGTCCAGCAACTCCCAAGAACTCAAGGCCTATGGAAAGGAGGAAAGGACACGCGTCATATCTCTGGGGTGTTTACCGCATGCGTAGTGTGACTGAAGCTGCGGTCGTGTTGTTCAGATTTCACTGCGCATGCGTTGTACCCCTGCAGCTATGACGCGTGTTTTATCCTCCTTCAATAGACCTTGCCCAAAAACTCTACCTAGCCGCTTCCTGTTTATGTTTCACAATCACCTTTCCGGCAGGAGAACTGATATAAAACATTAGTCTTCTTTTACAATGGAATATAATAGAAAGCTTTATTGTCATTGTATTAAATACAACGAGATTCACAGTTGCCACTTCTGGTCAGTGCTTTAAAACAAATACTTGACAAGACTAAACGAGGCAGATAAAACATATAAGAGGTCAAACACACACACAGTTATAAGATTCAAGATTCAAGATTCAAGATGTTTATTGTCACGTCGGTTATACAGGTACAAACGTGTGAAATACTTTTTGCTGGGAAGCTCCATTTAAATAATAAGTTATATTACATTTACATTACAATTTCATTAACATTACAATTATAAAAGGAAATACTTTGTACAAGGACATATTAAGTACATATACAGGCATATTAAGAACATATACATTAAGAACATATACAGTATATACAGTATAAGATGTATTTTTGTGTGAGAAGGTGTATGAATTATATATTTAAAAGTCTGATGGCCTGGTGGAAAAAAACTGTTCCTCAGTCTGCTATAAAGCAAATAAAACAGGTAAAGTAGATGTAATAAATAAATATAAACAGAAGTGTTACACTAGAAGTATAAAATATTTAAAAAAATAGATTTAATGTAAACGGAGGTAATTGCACTTGTAAAACAGGTAGGGTAGATATAATAAATAAAATGTAAACAAAGGTAGTTGCACTTGAGGTGTATATTGCATCAAGGATATATTGCACTTTTACAATTACACACACATATTTCACTTTTTTTTCCTTTTTTTTTTAAATACATCATTTATTAAGGTAACAGTGACTTGTTTATATATCAAACAAAACGACCAACCGCCAAACGGTTCTCCAAGATTATTATACATATATATATATAATTATTATTATACATATAAATAGATAATTCATACGACACCTTCTCACACAAAAATATATCTTATACTGTATACGTTCTTAATGTATATGTTCTTAATATGCCCTTGTACAAAGTATTTCCTTTTATAATTGTAATGTAAATGTAATTGTAATGTAAATGTAATATAACTTATTATTATTTTAATGGAGCTTCCCAGCAAAAAGTATTTCACACGATTGTACCTGTATAACCGGCGTGACAATAAACATCTTGAATCTTGAATCTTGAATCTTTAATCAATTACCACACACATATTTCTATATATATATATCTATATATAGATATATATTCAAATATACTCCCTCTACGGAGTCTTTCAAAGCACAGCTCAAGACCCACCCCTTTTCTTTGGCTTTTGAATGTACTTGAATTGTGATTACTAATTGGCCTTTTATAATGCTCATTATAACAGTCTTTTACTCATGGATTTTACCTTGGACTCTGTCTGTGGATGTGTGTGATTTTGTTGTCTGCTCTGTCGACCTGTTTTTATTTTGCCTATGTCTGTAAAGCACTTTGATCAGCTCATTTTGTTTTAAATGTGCTATAGAAATAGAAATTAATTTGACTTGACATATTTCACTTGTTTTTTTCATACAATATTTATTATGGTAACAGTGACTGGTTTATATATCAAACAAAACAACCAACCGCGAAACGGTTCTTCAAGATTGTTATGTTACATATTTGCCTGTTAAAGTCATGAAATGTATCTTGTTATGAACTTAAATGTCATCTATTGGTGGAAATTACTCTGGTGATAATTTCAATTATATATTGGTAAATTATAGGATATTCTACCAGTTTCGCTACACCCAATTAAATTAAAAGCTCTTGTTTCCAGTACTCTGGTAAACCCAGAGCACCAAGAGGAAATGCCACGTGTACACACTGCGCATGTGCCCGACGAGTTTTACGTTGATCCTGGGTGATCCCAACTTCCGGTTGAAAGAGGAGAAGTGTCTCTCTCACACGATTACTCTTGACAAGGCCTCTCGTTACTCAACCCGTACGGTAGTTGAACCGGGTTTCGGCTAATAGCCATGGCTCTGTGATCCGCCAAGGAGTCAGCTAATTAACTTTTTTTATAAAGGAATCAGGAGACGTCACTATATAGAATTTGTAAACGTCAGAGCCAACAGGTTTGAACGTTGCCCAGCGACGGACTAGTTAGCTAGTTAGCTAGCTAGCTAAAGACGCAGCTAAGCAAAGCAGCTCTAAATTAGGTTCCCTTGGTGTACTATTTCAAGATGTCAACTGCGGGGTTTAACTCACAGAATGGGACAGGGACAGGACAGGCGTATGTGAATGGTGAGTAAAACATTTAAATGTAAGTAAAGTCAAGCTAACACGAGCTAACTAATAAGCTAACACTTAGCAGCAGTTCTTGGATTCTTGATGCTAACTAGGTTTGCTTAGTAACGCTGTAACTAACCAAGCAAGAGCAGAGCTGTCAGGTACAGGTACTGTTAATCTTCACCTGTGTGTTACCTGTTACTGAGTTAAGATGGTAATTCAGTCAGGTTGATTTCAAAATACTCCTGCTGGTTTACAAAGCACTAAATGGTTCAGGGGCCAAAATACATTTCTGATTTCTACATAATTAAAACAGTTATTAAAACATTAAAGATTAGAAAATAAAAACAAGCTAAAAATAATAGCTAGAATAGAATAAAACACACATGAGTAAAAGCTCTAGTGCAGTATATAATATCACTATCTGGTTTAATAAAAGGCAGCAGCAAACAGGACAGTTTTAAGCTTTGATTGGTGGAAATTACTAATTATATATTGGTAGATTATAGGATATTTTTACCAGTTCCGCTACAACCCAAATTCTGATCTTCTGCTATGTTATGAACCACCCAGACCTCTCAGGTCATCTGGATCAGGTCTGCTTAGTGTCCCCAGAGTCAGAAATAAACATGCAGAAGCAGCGTTCAGTTTTTATGCACCAAATATTTGGAACAAGCTCCCAGAAACCTGCAGGACCAACTCCAACTCTGAGTTCTTTTAAATCAAAGCTTAAAACTTTCCTGTTTGCTGCTGCCCTTTACTAAACCAGATAATGATCATATACTGCACTAGAGCTTTTACTCTTGCTTCTGTCCTAGCTTTTATTTTTAGTTTGTTTTTATTTTCTAATCTTTAATGTTTGTATAACTGTTTTAATTATGTCTTAATGTTCTATTGCACTTTGTCGCAATGTTCTTGAATGTTTATGTAAAGCACTTTGAGTTGCCATGTTGCTGAAATGTGCTCTACGAATAAAGCTGCCTTGCCTAAAAATAGTAGCTAACTAAGGTAATGTAAGCTAACTTTTAACTTTTATTGTGTTATAAAGTGATTACAAAACAAGTGAAGACATGTAAAGGGACATATATATATATATATATATATATATATATATATATATATATATATATTATACAGAGAAAGACAATAACAAAGTACAAAACAAAACAAAAACATTACAAGGGGATAAAAGCAGGTTGAAGAATATGTGTGTGTGTGATGTGGATAATGGGTGTGTGTTTGGCATTGAATGAGGTCAGATGGTCATATATGACATATATCTACTCTTAAACACATATACTGTACACATGCACACATATCTACACACAGACATAGATATCCTTCCTTTTATGTGTAAACAAAAACAAAACAAAAAGAAAAGAAAATAATTGAGTAAAATATATATATATAATACAGTATATAAAAAAGTATAAGCTAACTCAATTTAAACAAGTGCTACTTTTGGTTTTGTCGAAGTTGGAAGACCAACAGGTCGACGAACCGAGGGCGTCAACATGCATCATAACTTTTAAGACAGTTTGTCCCATCTTCTCCCAGTACACATAACGGTGATGATGATGTGATCACACCAGTCAGTTTAGCACTTGTTCTTCTATCGGCAAACAGTTAGCCAGAACTTTCCCTGTCATAATAAAACATCCAACGAGCTTTGACTTGTCTTTTCGCATCTGTCTCTTTGAGGTTTTTCCTGTACAGTTACATTCCCAGTGAATAATCCCATCTGCAGGCTGCTTAGTTCCCTCACTGTTGTGCAAAACTGATTTTTTAGCAGGCTGGATAGCTTGGGTGTCTTTGCTTTCTACGTTTTACTGTACATGTGGCAAATTGGGGATGATCCAGATATGTGGCTGCAGAGCTTTCTCTCCAGACTCATCCAATTACCTACTTCAGTTTTGAGATTACTCACACATTTCTATGGGGTTCCCATGAATGCTGAGGATAAACAATGTAAACACAGTGACATCTGACAAAGGTGTGATTGTGTGCAGCCTTCTGAAGCTTAACAATGCATGTGAAGGAGCTCTCTTGTACTGTGCAGATGAAGCTTGCAGATCTAGTTTGGTGGTTTTCTAAAACTTTAAATATGTGTCTGAAATAGGTGTGTCTCAAGCTTCGACCGTTGCCATGGTAATCGACCTCCAAATCAGTATTCGAATGCTAGATGCTAGAGTGAAGATACTGGTCTCATATGAAACTAGAAAAAAATTAAGGAATCCATTGGTACCATGTCATACTAGCTTGTCCCGAAGGAAACTAAACGTTCTAAACTTTTGCTAAATTTTGGCGAGGAAAAACTGGCTTGGCCAGTCTCCCCTTTACAGACATGCCCACTTTATGATAATCACATGCAGTTTTGGCACAAGTCATAGTCGAGTCAGCACACTGACACACTGACAGCTGTTTTTTGCCTGTTGGTCTTGAGTTTGCCATGTTATGATTTGAGCATATTTTTTATGCTAAATGCAGTACCTGTGAGGGTTTCTTGACAATATTTTTCATTGTTTTGTGTTGTTAATTGATTTCCAATAATAAATATTTACATACATTTGCATAAAGCAAGGATATTTGTCCACTCCCATGTTGAGAAGAGTCTTAAATACTTGACAAATCTTCTTTTAAGGTACATTTTGAACAGATACAAATATTTTAATCGATTGACAGCCCTAGTAATAACATAGTATGGCCATAAACTTTATGTATAAAGCTCACAGTTGAGGGGGGTCTTCTCTTGCACATTCTTGTCATGCACCCACTTGATGTTAATGAGGCCAATTTTTTAAATTAACTTACTTTGTGTTTAACCTTTTCAATGGGGTGATTTGTGATTGGCTGAGAGTTCTGATTCCATATCAGGCTTTCTCTGATCAGTGATGTATCTGACTAGGAGTTTTAGTTCTTAAAATGTCCCTTGTCTCAGGAAGGACAGATTTGAGGTGGATTATATTCTTCCATCTATCTTTGCTCATTGAGAAGAGTTGTTTTCTAATCCCTCCTCACTCTGACGCTCACTTAGCTCTGCTTCCAATTATGTCGTTCAGGTCTTAGTGGATAGGCGTGAATCTGTTTGCATAATGTAATCATTTTAAGGTGCAAACAGCGGTAGACTGGTGCAGCATTTAAGCAGTGTTGCCTGTTAGATTGTTATTTAGGTAACGCATTTATTGATATGAATTGACCCATTTCTTTCTTTCTTTTCCTACTGACTAGTAGATGCTTTTGGCAAGATCAAATGAGAAACAAATGCCATATTTTAGTCTGGTATCTGCGCAAACAATACAATCAGAGCATTCTTAATTGTGCAGAAGTGTCTATGGTGGATTACTACTACTGTGTTCCTTCAAGGAAGGTCACACTTGGCTTAGAGCCCCACACTCACTGTCATTGAGGGCAGATCATGGTAAATTAAATCCAGGTAAAGAGATTAGACCCTGGGCTGTCAGTTCATTGGTCATTTGGTAGATCTGAGTGGTTTTCACTTGGTGTGTCGTCACTACCAGTACTGTGCCATCTGTTTTTCATTTACCTTTTTGAACTGCGTTTCAGATTTTAAACCCAAGGACTTGCTTGGGTTTAAGACACTTGAATCACAAACAAAAGCCCCTTTCAGACATGGAATCTGTAACGTTGCTGGCTTCGTCTATCTGGGAAGCTAAAGGCTCGGCTTTTGAACGTAAAGCCTGGAGCACACAGCGCGCATCATGCTCGCGTGACGGCAACGTCGCGTGTTGTTTTTTATTTCGGCGTCCATGTTAACAGGTTAGAGTGGACACACTGCCCGCATGAGACGCCCTACATATGCTATACATATAATAGACTGGGTTAATAGGTTATAAGAACATCAGGTGATAGTTGGCAGTATTTTTCCGATGCGCTCTCTCTCTCGCTCTCTCTCTCTCTCTCTCTCAACAAACACCACGTAACTTTATTGTTCTTTCTTTTAGAGGTGTTATTTAATTTTTTTAAAGATATTTAATAATAATTTTCGTTTTCTAAAGGTTAACAAATAACGAAACTGTTTATTTTGCTTTGTTTTATAATAATAAAAAAAAAAACACTTTACTTATATTTATCATTCTGAAATACTTCAGGTGTTTTTCTCCATCAAGGCGCAGTTCAGCAACAAGGTGGTGAAAAGCTCCAAGTTGCCTGAGATGTCGGAACATCAGCATTTATAATGTAAATTGCTGTCCCGCCCCAGATGTAAATTAAGTCGTTTTCGATAAAAGCCGCAACCTGGAATGCTGTAGAACAGGAACCCGAAACCCCCTGGAAATGTTGTTTAAAACTGTGCCAGTCAAAGTGAAGAGGGATTGCTGTAGGCTCTCTCTTACTACTAATGTATTTATTTATTTTTTTGTATTAATATATAGCCCACAGAAATCCCTCTTCACTGTCAATGAAGAGGGATTTATATATATATATATATATATATATATATATATAGCCCATAGAAATCCCTCCTCATTGTCAGTGAAGAGGGATTTATATATATATAAATCCCTCTTCACTGACAGAAAAGAGGGATTTATATGGGCTATATATTAATATTTATGTATGAATTTATTTGCTTGTTTTTAATAATATTTACAAATTACCACACAGTTCTTACCCTTTTTTGTCTTAAATAAATATAAATCACATTTATTATGAAGTTAAATGGCCATTAAAAGGCAAACTCTATGTAGAAAGAAAGGGCTGTCAGCAACAGCAAAAACACAGCTGACAGGTAGCTCCGGGACGCTCCCGAGACGTGGGTAACTCGCGTCTAGTGTGACCACCCTAGGTGGGCATGACGCGGCCACGACGTGACGCTGCCGTCACGCGAGCATGATGCGCGCTGTGTGGCCCCGGCGTAAGGCTACCTTACAGGAGCGTTCCATGATGGCTCTGGTCAAGCGTGACAAGACCATAACTAAGAGAGCTGCAACCCTTGTTCAGATTTTGGCATCTGGCACACTTGAGGGAGTCCAACAGTGGCAGCACTGCTGGAGAACAGTTTGAAAGGAAGAGGAGTATTCAACCTGGAGCTGACATGTAAAATTGCCAGAAAGTTTAAGGAGTAAAGTGTATGTCTGAAAGGCCTTTGATGTCATTTTGATTAGGGCTGCACAGTTGATCAAAATGTTAGCGAAATCTCAATATGGCCTACTGCAAATTTCAAATTGAAGTAGGTGCAATATTTGTCAAAGGTGAACTGTGTGTCAAAATACCATTTAGAATTTAATATTATGGTGCTGCAGAGATGTCCTGGCCTACACATCATATTCTGCATACTTAAGAAAACATCTTTGTT
Source organism: Sebastes fasciatus (assembly GCF_043250625.1). NCBI lineage: Eukaryota > Metazoa > Chordata > Actinopteri > Perciformes > Sebastidae > Sebastes > Sebastes fasciatus. The sequence goes on from NC_133810.1 coordinate 9,723,797, forward strand.
TGGTATAAATCCCTGCAAAAATCACACCATATTCATCATTTATGTTTTTCAATGAAATGTATGAGGATAATGATGTAAAGAATATCATTATTATCTCTCTAATATCGCTAATCAAATTGCAATTGCAATATCAGTCAAAATAATATAGTTCCGCTGCGATTTTGATGGCTGGATCTGTGTCCTCTTGGGTACACAAAATGTGTAATAACTAAGTAAACATAGGCCTGATGTTTTTGATTTAGATTTTCTAATATGCCTGTTTTTTTCTTTATCTCTTGTTCAGGTCCGTCACAGAATCCAGTTGCCCTGCAGCAGCTGCCAGGGGTCAGCTATGGCATGACTCACCAACCCACCTACAATCCAATGCAGGCCAAAGCTCCCGCCGCCCCCGGCCCTGGACTCTACCCATCTGGGCCATACCAACCCACTCCCCCAGTCTGTTCCTACCAGCCCGGCCCACCACTCACTTCCTACCCAGCTCCTCCAGGCCAGTCGCTGTTGACTATGCCTCTAATGGGAGGTCCTCCGTCCCATACCCCTCCTCAGTCTGCCAGCCCTGGTCCTAGGCTGCCCCCTGCACAGGCCACACCTCCCCCTCCTGCTGTGTCTTCTAGTAGCTATTACCCAAACCCCCAGCAGCCACAGCCTGTGGCTCCGGCATGGCAGTACAACGCAGCTCCCCCACAAATGGGGCCACCCACTTCCATTAGCACACCTCCCCGCGGCCCAGTGGCTAATCATGTGAACCCAGCTGCAAGCTCGACAGCGCCGCCGCCGCCACCGTCATCGGCAGCTTACAGCGCTGCACCACCAGCCCATGTGTCCCATAGTGTCACCCAGCCCCAAGGGCCAGGGATGCCCCGAACATCTCTGCACGGATATACCCAGCCAGGTAGGAACACAAAGGCTCCACTGAAGTCTAAACTCTACCCGCCACATGCACAATAATCTTTAAATAAAGGATAAGATAATCACACGGAGAAGTTGGGAACAAATGAGACTCTAATGACGCAGGCACTCCTTGGGTCAAATCAATAAAAAGTGATTCATCCTTTCAAGTTTCAATAAATCCGACCAGTGAACTTTAGCCCTTTCATTCCAGGGTCCCCATTACTTAACCACTGTAATGTGTGTAATGCGATTTGTAAGATAGCCACCACTATCCCCTTCTAATAACTTTTCTATAGCACTATTACGGTGTCTTGTCTCTTTTCCTCGTCATTGTCTTCCTTCACTGACGTGCTGCAGATATGCATATCAACAATGCTGATATGTTGGAGCTGGACCTTGTCCTCTGTTTCTACGTTGAGCATGATAGCTGGCTGCTGCCTCTGGCTCCCTTACTCTGAATTTGTACAAAGTTCAAATCAGAATTTTATTGCTTCCGATTTGATTCTTAAGCAGCAGCGTGACGTGGCTTTTAGGACAAATCCAAATTTTTGTTTCAGTTTCGGGTGCAGGTTGTATTGCTAAAATGTTTTCTACTGGTGATATAAGCAGAATGCACACATCCGTATCTTCTGGGTATTTATAACACTTTGATAGATTCAGGTAGTAGTTTCATTTCTTTCTGTGAGTTTAAGGGTTGTCTCCACTGAGAAGTATTTTCACAGTGTCAAAAACAAAAGACCACTCATTCGTAGTAACTTTTTATGCCAACTAGTCATTAACATTTTCTCTGGAGGAAGTGGCTTTGTTAAGTGATGTGAGCGTGAAGTTGGTTGTGTAATATTAGGCAACAGTGTCTGAATGATTAGGCATAGCATTATGTAAATTAACCTTGATTTTTGAAGCTATCTTTAGTACAGTACTTCCGCCTACAAGCAGAGGTCACATGATCGCCTCACTCTGTCTGTTACCAGCATATGTCTCAATCTTATGGTCAGAGTGGCCTGGAAATTGCTGATCACATTCACACCCCCAACAGGAAGAGCTTGATTTTAGTGACCTTTACCCCAGCAGCGCCATCGGGGCATATCTTCCCAGTACAATGGTGCCAGTGAAAGTATCAGCGAACTGGAGAAATTATTACGTCTTTGTAGAGGAGTGTACTCTTCTGACTGCTTTCTTTCTTTAAAATGTCACAAGCAATTCTAAAATGTCACACATTTCACCACCAGCTACAATAATCTGTTGAACAGATTTTGGCTCTACTGAGCTGCTGAAAGTTTCATAGTCTCAAGGATCAACAGTCACAGTATGTGTTGTCAGTAAAATGTTTCAGATGACTGTATCACAGTGCGGATATGAAACGCAAAAAAGTGCCCTGCACAATCTGTAGTAGAGAGGATTATCGTTTTAGTCATTATCATGCAGCTTCATCTCAGTCTAATCTCTAATCTAATTAAGTCTTCACAGCCTTGTGTCCCTGAAATGATAGATTCTCTACAGACGGATAATCATTTGTCATTATAATTGTCACTTACCTTTTTCTGTCACTGCTGTAAGAATAATCAATCTCACCAATTGTGCATGGTGATTCATTTATAGAAAAAAACATGTTGTATACACCTTATACATAAAATTGAACAGACTTCCTGCGTTTTTTGATCAATAAATGAATCGAAAAGTTGCTTTGAGTCTAGACACGTCTGAATCGGCTGGTTTATCAGTAGAGATGAACATGTCTCTGTTGCCGTCACTGTTCTGACATTAGCTGGCTGTGGGTCAGTAGTGCCACCAGCTGTTGTCACCTCCAGTCGTAACTTACAATGTTACACATCAGTGATGCCTCATCTCTTCTACATGATATGTGGCAGAAGCACAGAGTGCACAGTAATGTTGACATCATTTTAGAAGTCATAAATCCTAAATTACGTCGGTGACGATGCAGTGATACACAAAAATTACTGCTGAAGCAATAAGTCGATTGAAAGAAAATTATTTAACAACAATTTGATATGTGATTTAATATAGCTTTAATCTGAATCTGTAATGAAAACAATCATGTTGAATGAATGAATCACTGTTTTTCACCAGGCACTGCACCTCCACCAATGACTCCCATGGCTCCCCAGACGTTCCATCCAAGCAGAGCTCCCTATGGCCCCCCACCTACTGGCCCACCACCAACCATGAAACCCCCACCGCCTTCCACTGGACCCCCGATGGCCAATGCCACACCTCCACCCCCCAGGGCAGATGGTAAGTTCTTTTTAAATCTGGGTTTATTCAATTTCTGTGCTTTGTCCTCAGGTATGACAACCTATACTGCCTCACTTTGTTTATTTATTTACATTTCACATTGTCTGATTTATTTTGAGTGGTCTTAAATGTGCCAACGGCCTGGTATGAACTCAGAAAGACAAGACTAGCAATTTATTTTGAAACCGTTGGAATCAACTGAAAAGGAAATGGAGACAACATGACCAGTCTATTTCAGACCAATTGCAGATGGTCAGATAGTGGTATGTTTTTACCAGGTTTTAACTAGGTTAGCAAGCTTGTGGGATCGTTGAAGGTCAAAGTCAGTGCAGCAAACATTTCCCCCCACAAATTAGGCAAACAGTGAGGTAGGGCTGTGCAATTAAATTTCAAGAATTTCAATTACAATTACAATTTGGCTTCGAAACATTATGAAAACAAGGTAATTGCGCAAAGATTATGGCACATGATTTTTGTCAGGTTACCTGTTTCATGTACTACTGTCACGATTAACGACCGTCTTATAAAAATTACTTTTTAATCATATTTGCTCCAGTTTCGCCTACTTCAGCTTTAACTTATTATAGATGCAACATTTTCTTTCTAAATGCATGATGTTTCCAAAGTCAGTGAGTAATTGTGTTAAATAACTGTGGTCTCAATATTGACCAAAATAATCGTGATTATGATTTTTGCCATAATTGAGCAGCGCTTGTGCCAGGGTTGAAAATAAGCACCAGCCAAGTGCTGGTAAATTATGCAAGTGGCTGCTAGATTTGCTTCACTCACCAACCAAATAAAAAATGGTAATTTATTTCGTAGCTGGTAAAAATTTGGAATCCACCGGCAGCCACAGTGGCAAGTAGACAAAAAAAGTTAATTTCCAACCCTCTGTGCAAATTGTTAAACCAGAACGCTGTCAGTGATGAGTCTATAACTGTATGTCCTTTTTTATAAGCCAGCCATTTTTGTTCTGATCACCTTCCATTGTTTCCCTCCCTCCCCTCCTTCCTCTACATGCCAGCTCAGTGTGGGGGTGCTGCCGTTAACAGCACTCTGCCCCCCACTGAGCCCGACTGCCAGGATGGGGATATTGAATGTCCAGGTGTGGCCAAATCTGTCAGTAGCTGTTAGTGTCAGTGCTTTGGTGCCCATCCTGTCCTCTCTATGCTGTTGTTCATTGTATCCAGGGATGCACTAATTCTTTTTTACCATCACTTAAATTGATACGAAATTTAAGAAGCTCTGCAGAATCCGTTGATACAGATCTCCAATCTGTTAGAGAACAATGCAGAAAATAAGATCTCTATTACTTATGTTAGTGCTTTAGCCCACTATTTCTTAGTATCAGTGCATCCCTGGTAACATATTTCCTGTTGGTAGTTTTTTTAACCTCTTTCTGTCATCCATTCCCACCATATCTACCATATGAACTTTAAATAAACATCTTAGAAGCACCAAAGTACAAATGTTTCTTTAAAACACCATACATCCCATCATCGGCGTCATCATTAACGTTGTTGTTTTGCTTCAGTATTCGTTTGTGTCCATCTTATGTGTATCTTTACTGTACTTCAGTAGATCATTCCATAATCCATCGCCTGTGGTTATCACACTGGGATAGAAATAGCGGGAAGTGTCACTAAAATTATTCACATCACATCTGTGTTTGTTTTTAAACAGGAACTGTGGCTGGCAATGGCCCAGGAGCACCAAACAGCTATAATCATGTTGACAACAAAATGGGTAAGGCCATTTTCTGCTGCATATTAGATTATTTTCACACCAACCACATGTACAGTCTGGGTTTACCAAGCAGGCTTTCATAGCTGTTAAACACAAATGTGTAAATGGTCCTCTTGTGTTTATTTTCCTTACATTTTATGTCACATCCTTTTTATAGTAAATCGCGTCTTCACTACTGTTTAACACTTTATTATGACCTGTTGCTGTTATTTTTTTCGTGCTAATTACTAATTATACAATGTCACAGGATTAAAGCTCCCACAAAGACTATTAGTGACTGTCAGTTCTGGCATGCTGTAACCAATTACAAGTCTTTCATTTTCTTTTGTTTAAAGGATAAGTCTGGAAATATTCTATACTTTTCATATCAACAAATCACATGAAAAAAAGTCCAAAGCCAACAATGAACTGAACTATTGAAACCATTAGTGAGCCACACTGTTACACTGGGTGACATGTTCCTTCATTACCATGAAACACTGCCACTGTTATTTATTTTAAATCAATTCCACATACACTTTGTGCTGCTGTAAATACTCATCAGCCACCAAATGTGTTTTAATCCGCAGCTGAAAATAGTCCCCACCAAATGCACCATTTACTCCTGTTTTAGTAACGTTATCTTAAAAACACAGTGCCCAGCTGTTTTAGGAAATTTAGTAAAATAGGAGTCTTTTTTTTAAAAGTGAAACTATATATTTTTGACTTGTTTTTAAAGAATTATGTCTTCAGTAGAGGCTTGGGCCACTTTTTCAGTAATCACTGCTACTCAGCGGGTTTTGATTTCTCATGTAAGCTGTTATCATTTCTGTTCCCTTTTCTTCCACAGCTGGCCTCCCCCAACCCGGACCACCTGGTCGGCACTTGGGCCACTACCCCTCCCTCCCCCCTGGGTACCAGAACACCCCGGCTCCCCACAACGCCACCTCCCCCATGCACCCTGCGATGCAGGCCGCCACGCAGCCTTACACTCAAGCACCTCACCCATACCAGCAGGTGAGTCACAGCCATGCGCTGACTGAGTACTTGCCTGAGCATTACACATAAACTGTTTGTTTGCTCATTCTCAATGGTTTCTGTCATGCATTTTCTTTTTCAACAAGTACACAGGCAAAACCCTTCTGTCTGTCCAAGCTATATGGAAATGTTAAGCTGTCCTTGAGATACAACTTTTGATTATTTGAAGACGCAAAGCTGACAAAAGGAGGAGCACTGAATTTAACAGTATCACAGTACCTATATACAGTTTGCTTTATTTATGTGATACGTTGCCGTTGTTTACGGTACTAAAGCACTTTTTTAAAGTTAAATGTGCCATGCTCCGTCCACGCTAAATGATTTGTCATTAAAGGTAGAATATGCAACAGTTGTCGGTTGGTGTTTGTGAACACACCGCATTCAAAGTTGGCCCATCCTCCACAGCTCAAGGAGCCGAGAGGGAGAGAGAGCAGCGATTGTCGTGTATGCTATAGAATGAAGGGAGAGAGAGAGAGCGCTGTTAGTGGGAACAAAGCAGTGAATCAGAGAAATAAAACATTATTTTCTGAAAGTTTCCCAGCGGTTGCGTTCTAAAACACATATAATCACACAACTAACTTTGCACAACCCTGCAGGAAGGGGCCGAGTTGCTGGATTTTTGAATGAATGCAGCCGAAAGGCAGGCTGTCCTCTCTGCCTGGTGTGTGTGCCACGGTCAAACTGACACACCGATAACAGCACACAGTAGAGGAGAGACAGAGGAACAAGGGAACTCACAGCGATGTAACAAACCCGTTCTCATCCATCACCACGGCTGCAAAGCATCTCAAGGGGGACTTGTGCCCATCGATGTATAGTCTAATGCTTGTGAGTCGGTATCAGAAGCTGAGGGGCGTGACAAAGCACGTCCTGAGTAAATCAAAATAAGAAGAAAAGAGAAAATACAGGCAGAGGACAGCGTCCTTGCAGAAACAGACACCACCACACACTTCTAGTGGGGCACAAGTGGTTATTGAGAGGGATTATTTTTGTATTAGTCTATACATTATTTTTTAGGAAATCGTTGCATATTATACCTTTTTAATTTTTAGTAAATAGTGGAACTGAATAGCTTGTTTTTTTCTCTTCTCTCAGCCACCCGGTGGCCCAGGGCCAGCCCAACTGAGCCCGTCCCTGGCAGCCATGAGCCTCCAGGCCAGCACCCCAGAGGCCCTGAGAGTGGTCAACCTGCTGCAGGAGAGGAACCTGCTGCCACCAAGCCCGATCCCCGCCCCAATACCCTGCCTCCAACAGGACCTGCAGAAGATCAACTGCAACCCAGAGTAAGCTATGGCAGACTACTGTTTACAACATGTGTCAATATTTATTCTCTTTCATTTGATTGTTATTATCCTTTAAAACCGATATTACTGTGATGTGTGTTTACACTTTCAAATTTTGAAACTATACAATTTTGTGTAAAGACAATGATTCAATCCACCTAAAGTTGGACTTTTTGCTTTTTAGATTACTGCTTACAGTGAAGAACGAAATGTCAGCTGTTTGGTTGCCATCTGTGCAACTGTACACTTTTTGTTGTAGATCGGCTTAAGCGTAAATTTATCCCTGCATATGTTGCCCTTCTTTACAACTTTGTTTTTAAAACGTGAAATACTGGGGACAATGTGATCTCTGCATGCAGGTCAAGTACTAAGAACTTCTGTGTTTGTGTGTTTCTCCAGGGTTTTTCGTAGTACGCTGACCAGCATCCCTCAGACTCAGTCGCTGCTCAATAAAGCCAAGATGCCTCTGGGCCTGCTGCTCCACCCCTTCAAAGACCTCTCGGTAACACTTCAGTTCAATATTTGATGTTAATCAGTCAGTGCATTTAGATCAACTTAAATAACCTTATTGATTGGATGTCATGCCAGGTAACATGAAACCTGTTTTTACTAAGTTTTGGTTACTGATTGAGAGGACCACAGTAAACACAACTATGTTTCTCCCTAGGGAAACCACGTTTTCTGGCCATGTATGTGCTAAACCAGGCTCCTTACTGGTTTTAGCATGTGAAGGAGAAAGACTTGATACTTTAAGACTTTAATAATTATAAGTAATATTCCTCTTTTCCCTTGGCAGCCAGTGATACCTTTGCCGAAAGGCACTCAATTTTTGATGTGGAGGTGATCACTGCTGCTTCACCATTTAAGTACCAGGCAGCACATAGGGGTGATAATTTGTATTTGTTTTATTGCATTAATGTGAAGGAAGGTGGTGCCAGGAGGAATAAGTATGTGTGCTGTAAAGAACTCTTTGCCGAATGAGTTTATGTTCCTTAGATTTGATAAGACTTTTACTGATTAAACACTGAGAATCGTCTTAGCACTTTTCTTTAGAAAAGGATTTGACTAAATACACCTCTGGGCAAGGTCTGTCAGAATGAATTCTTGTTTGTTTCTGTGTTAACTGACGACACAGACAACAGAGACGTTGCCGAATTTGGACAGAAACAAGAACGCCTTTATTGAAATACCGCTTACAACGAATTACAAGAAAATGAGTTTTCTTCGCCTGGAGGCACATCTCACTCTGTTTGCTTTTGTTCTGTTGTTTTTCTTGCAGCAGCTTCCTGTGGTGACATCCAGCACCATCGTCAGGTGTCGGTCCTGCAGAACCTACATCAATCCCTTCGTCTCCTTCCTGGACCAGAGGAGGTGGAAGTGCAACCTGTGTTATCGGGTCAATGATGGTAAGAAGGGAGAGGAGTGATGAAACCCATATGATCATCTGAAAGAGCCACTGTCCAAAATAATCCAGCCCAGTTAACAGCACGATGAAGAAAATCACGAGGCAGAATTCTTTTAATTTTCAAGCAGCTGGTTGTGATGACCTAAAATATTCTATTATGAAGCTACTACGTCTGTTAAGCAAGATTCAATACTTTATTGCCATAGCAACATGATTGAATTTGTCTTAGTGAGCTCACTTAAACACACAGAGAAAGACAAAAATAGTTAAACCACTCACTCAAAGAGCACATAATACATTCAACAATGTATAAAACTAAATTAAAAATTAAATTCAACACATTAGAACACCATAGATAAAACACAAGCACCTGTAGAGAAATTAGCAGCAACATCACATGACCCACTAGATCAAGGTTGCCCAAAGTTGCCCCACCATAAGGTTTGATTTGGCCCACCAGATGTTTCTAGCAAATTCTTCTTTTTTTTTTATTAAAAGACTGCCAATCCCGACCGACTTTATTGTCTGTCAGAGGCTGGAAAACCAAAGCAATCCATTGGTACCAACTATGTCATGTTGGCTTGTTGGGAAGGAGGCTGAATAACGCTCCAAAGCTAGGCTACATTTTGGCGAGGGAAAACTGGCATGGCCATTGTCAAAGGGGTCCCTTGACCTCTGACCTCAAGATATGTGAATGAAAATGGGTTCTATGGGTACCCACGAGTCTCCCCTTTACAGACATGCCCACTTTATGATAATCACATGCAGTTTGGGGCAAAAAAAGTTTTTAAAAACATTTTTTTGAATGCAGTATAAATGTGCTCTTTTCACCTACATTCTAAAATGGTGTATTTGCAGTGCTGTGTTTGTAGTGTTAAGGAGGTGGACAGCTTCAGGATATGTGCTGTGCTGGAATATTCACATATGATGATAATATTGACATCTGATAGCCAGCAGTGTTTTTTTGGTGTTAGAACGATTTAGCTAAGTAGCTTTTTCTTTTTGTTCTTTTTGTTTTCTTAACTTGTTTCAGGGTCGACCGGTTCAGTAACAGGAGACATTTGTGTTTTAAGTATTCCAGGCGAACTAGAAGCTGCAAATGAACTGAGAGAATGATAACAGAGCTGTTGGTGAATTCACCTCAGTGGTCACATACCACTCTTGTTCAAAGCTTTTGCTTCTAATTTATCGTTTTTTACTTTTTACTACAGTTTTGGAAACGTATACAATCTTTTGCATCTCAGAAAACGCCTGGATAATATACATACTCTTGTAGCATGTGAAGGTTGTATTTGCCTGTTTATGTTAAAAGAAAGGAGACATTTACTTTGTTTTATGATGATTTCTTATGGTGATTATATAAAGATATAATAATAATAATAATAATACAGACATAGAGGGATACACTTTAAGTGGATTAATTGTTATAGTCTTTAAATAACTTAAGTTTGCATACAAGTACAACCCCAATACACTTTTCCAACTGTTGAATATTTAATATATATATTGTTTCTGCGTAATTATCCCCCCCCCTTACTTTTCCTTCACACTCATGGTTGAGAATTGAATTACACACAAAGTACATATAGTACACTGTTTTATTGTGTGTGTGTCTGTGTGTAGTTCCAGAGGAGTTTATGTACAACCCAGTCAGCAGATCGTACGGAGAGCCGCACAAAAGACCCGAGGTCCAGAATGCCACCATTGAATTCATTGCTCCTTCAGAATACATGGTAGGTTTCAACAGCTTCACTGACATCGGTCCTGTTTAGGATTCATCTGCAGTCTCAGTTTATTAATGCCAAGACATTTTTTTCTGAACAAACTAACAATTACTCATTAAATAACATGTATGTAAAGTTTACAACTAGAAATCTTGTATGTGTGATTATGATGGTGGGTCTTTATTGACCTTGGGTATCGTTACATGTGTTTCCCCTTATTTACCCAGCTGAGGCCACCACAGCCTGCTGTTTACCTCTTCATTCTCGATGTATCCCATAATGCAGTGGAGACAGGCTACCTGAATGTGTTCTGTCAGTCGCTGCTGGACAACATCAATGCGTATGTACAACATTCAATCTCCAGTTATTAGAGATGTTGGGAAGACAGCAGGGCCTTTTTTTTGTGATTTCCTGTTGTGCTTTTAAACTCTACAGAGGGCTGATACACAAATTCAGTTTAATTGTTTGACATTTCATGTGTAGATAAACTGACATACTTTTATTAGTCCCTACTTTTAGGATGTTTATAATAATGTAATGTAAGTAATTAGGGCTGTCAAAGTTAACGCAGATTCATTTTAATCCCATTCACTTGATCATGTTGATAAAAGTATTAAATACTTGACAGATCTCCCTTTACGGTACATTTTGAACAGATAAATGTGTGATTAATTTGCGATTAATCGTGATTAACTATGAACAATCATGCAATTAATCACGATTAAATATTTTAATTGATTGACAGCCCTAAAAGTAATGTAATTCAACAGAAGCATCATAATTTCATACTGCAAGGCTCCCTGTCACCTGAGTGCTAGTTTTATTCAAGCGTGCGTCTTTGTCCCAGGCTTCCTGGAGACTCTCGGACAAAGGTAGGCTTCATCACCTTTGACAGCACCATCCACTTCTACAACCTCCAGGAGGGACTTTCTCAGCCTCAGATGCTCATCGTGTCCGACATCGAAGGTGAGACACAGCTGACCGCAAAGGCCACACGCCCATTACTACAGCAGCATAACACTAGCTGTGTGCAAACCTACTGCAGGAATGTTGAACTAATAAATACATAAAATATTTCCTCGGTCAGTAAACATGAGAGTGATGTCAACAGTTTTTGGAGATTGTTGCCTTCTGCTTCTGTTAAATTTCTCAAACATTCAGCTGGATCCAGATTTGTAAGTAATAAAGATATTTCAGAAAAATCATCCAGATAACTTCAGATTTTCTGATCTATTTAATCATTGATGTCAATTCAGCTGCACCACAAATGATTGCTCTGTTTTTTAAATGAAATACTTCACGGTAGGTGCACTTTTAAAAATGAATGTCATCACTATTATTATATTAGTGTTTATACGACTGTAATATATTTGTTTAAATAATATTTTTTGTGCTCCACAGATATATTTTTACCAACACCAGACAGCCTTCTAGTAAACCTCAATGAATGCAAAGAGGTAAGAAAGTTTACCTTGATTATAGCTACGTTGTGAATGTGAATAAAACAAAACTTCCTAATTTTGTCATATTTATGAATTTTAACCTTAGTTTTAGCAGTGGTGGAAGAATTACTCAGATTTCTTACTTAAGTAAAAGTAGAAATACCATAGCCTAAAAATACTCGATTCAAGTCTTGAATTCAAAATGTTACTTAAGTAAAAGTACAAAAGTTGTATTTTTAGTAATACTTTGTATACTACTGGGTAGATTAGCAGTATAGTACTGCATCATATCATGTATCATATCATGTATCATATCAGCTTTGGGCACAGAGCATTCTCCAGGGCAGCTCCCAAGCTCTGGAACTCACTCCCCAATCTCATCAGAGACTCCGATTCCCTCACCATATTCCAGTCCCGCCTCAAAACACATCTTTTCTCTTTTTATTTATTTACACTGTGTAGGAATTATCATTCACAACTACTGTGTATTTAAACATTGTGGCCACATGCTGTGGGCTGGAAGAAAAGATGAAATGGGATCAATAATGTGTCTCAAAAATAAAACTCATTCCCTGTATTTGTTTTTCAGCTCGTGCAGGATCTGCTGAAGAGTCTGCCAACTTTATTTGAAAAGACCATGGAGACCCAGTCTGCCCTGGGTTCAGCTCTGCAAGCAGCCTTCAAGCTGCTGTCGCCCACCGGAGGGCGCATGTCTATCTTTCAGACCCAGCTGCCTAACCTCGGTGTGGGGGCCCTCCAGTCCAGGGAAGACCCCAACCAACGGGCATCTGCCAAGGTAAGAGAGACCTCAATGACAAGTGTGTTGAGTTGTATGAGTTGTATACCCTGCAGCAGCATTATGTTACTTGAAAAACATCAGATGTCACGGTAGATATTTTCATAAAATAGAGCTACAAATGTTGATAATGCTTGTTATAGTAGTATTGTGTCAATGTGATGTGTTGTTGGTACCAGTTTAGGAGGAGACTGACTCAAGAGGCTTTTTTAAATTTAAGATTAAATGTACAGTATCAAAGACAGGATCATGAGGAGTTGCTGCAATGCCACAATAAATATCCCATTTAGGGTTTTACTAACGGCAGGTTTATCATTAGCCATCACTCACTTACTTAGACAAATCTGTCTTTCTGGCTTTTCGGTTATAATTAGACCTTGAAAAATGTCTTTTGATTTTGAGTAATTTTTGGTAGTCGCATTTCGTTCCCATTTTGAGCTCATGGTCCCACCTGGTGTGTTTTCCTTCAGGACGTCCAGCATTTATCCCCAGCGACAGACTTCTACAAGAAGCTGGCTCTGGACTGCTCCGGCCAGCAGGTGTCGGTCGACCTGTTCCTGCTCAGCTCTCGGTACTGCGACCTGGCATCACTCGGTAAGTTGAGAGATGGTGGATAGAGGAAAAGAGGGAGGGAGGGTTTATTGTACCTTTTTATGTTTGTTTACATGTTTAGTGCTCAATACAGAATACTTTAACCTAGGGCTGCAACTAACGATTCTTTTCATTGTCGATTAATCTGTCGATTATTTTCTCGATTAATCGATTAGTTGTTTGGTCTATAAAATGTCATAAAATGGTGAAAAATGTCGATCGGTGTTTCCCAAAGCCCAAAGATATTTAGTTTACTATCATAGAGGAGTAAAGGAACCAGAACATGTGGGAGAGAGTGTGAGTGTGAATTGGGTGTGATTCTGTTTTTATCATGTAAAAAATTAGACAATCAGCATCTGTCCTCTTGTGTTCCTTCTCTCTCCCAGGCTGCATATCTAGATACTCGGCAGGGAGCGTTTACTACTACCCCTCCTACCACCACCAGCACAACCCTGCTCAGGTGGAGTGCTTCCAGAAGGATCTGAAGAGATACTTAACCAGGAAGATCGGCTTCGAGGCCGTCATGAGGATACGCTGCACCAAAGGTCCGTTGGCACAACATCTGGCGCTTGGTTGAGCATTGACCTGAATATTCATTCCCTGATGTGGCTTAGAGAAGTTCAAGTTTTTTTTTATGTTTAGCTTTCATTCATTTCTGATTAGTAAATGCAGTAAGGAGAGAAACCCCTTATTTTTATGCCTCTGCGCCAGCGATGTATATTTGACGTTAAAGTTTCATCTCCTGTCATTTAGAAGAAAACAAAACGTCTCTAGAGTCCAGACAAATACATTTTCTTATTCTTTTTTTACAGTTGAGTGTTACATTTTGACGCTATCAGTCCAGCTTGATTAATGATGTCTCTCTTTTTCCCTGCAGGTCTGTCCATCCACACGTTCCACGGAAACTTCTTTGTTCGCTCCACAGATCTGTTGTCCCTCCCCAACGTGAACCCAGACGCTGGCTTTGCGGTTCAGATGTCCATCGAGGAAAACCTGGACGACATGCAAGTCGTCTCTTTCCAGGCCGCGCTGCTTTACACGTCCAGCAAAGGTACACACACATATACATACAACAGCCATGGTTGTTTTTGCGTTTTCAAAGTCATTGTGAACATTTTAAATAATTCATCTCCGTCTCTTTTGTTTAAATAACATGTGGTTTCTCTTACAGGAGAGAGGAGGATCCGTGTCCACACCTTGTGTCTCCCTGTGGTCAATTCTCTGTCCGACATCTTTGCTGGGGCTGATGTTCAAGCCATCAGTGGACTGCTGGCTTGCATGGGTAGGTGCTAAACTATCAAACACCTTTTCACACAAGATGTCTTCTTCTTCTCTGAAGTCTGTTCTCAGTGTTTGTGCACCGAAGTTTGTTCGCACTTGCGTAAGTTGTGTATTGGACCACGATTGGTTTAAAAACGATGTCACAAAATCATGCTCATACGTGCAGATGTTAAACTCAGATTTAAGGTGAGCACAGAGAGACGTTCCCCCTTCAGCAGATGAATATGAAAATGAAGATGAGAAACGAGATGTTCTGCTGCTCTTCATATTATTGAATGTGATGTCAGATAATTTGCTTTTATTCAAATTAGGCATCTGATTTTCTTACCCCCATTTTTTTTTTTTACATGAGCTGAAAAAGATTGGTGCATTTTGAAATGTTTGCTCATAAATCACACCGGCAATACTTCCTCGTGAGTAGCTCTCATGGCCACGCCCCCTTTTGGGGGAAAACAATCCTGTGTCCCTCATAGACGGTAACAGAGTAAAGGGAAGAAGTTGAAACATGTCTCCAAACCAGTTATGGTAATAACGCTATGCTGAAGAGTTGCTGTGTAGTTGGTTGCACCAACAATAAATCCCAAAACACTGATCTCCGATTTGTTCCTCTGCCGTGTCCTAAAAAAGATATAATAGAGGGACTTTATGGCTCCAAGCTATAGACCAGACCAGCATCGCATCATCGCCCAGGCTGCGCTCCTGTTTGGGGGAAAGAAACTCACTGTCACAGAAGAGAAAATGCTGGGTTAACCGAGGCTTTCACACTGAGATTTGAGGCGCATACGATACCTGAATATTCACTGTCAGTGTGCTAAATCACAAAATTATGCTGGTGACAGTGACAAGCATGGTTGGCTAACGTCAGCTTGAGTGGGAGGCTGCTGCAGTTATACAGTCATACATTAACGTTATAGCAGCATCAGACTGTCGTCTCCAACTAAATCTAAGCCTATACATCAAACAGTTGGTTATTAACACATTGGTTATTTACAGACATCATTTAGTCTAACGTGATTCAATCAAGTATGTATAGATGTCTGGATAAGCAATATCCGGCCACTGTGTTGGACGGGGGAAGACTGAAGGAACATGGCGGGCAGTCAACCTTGTTTTATTAAGATATCGCAAACGCTCAGGTTTAGGCAAGGTCGCAAAATAATTATTAGACATGTGTATAAAACAAATGGTTGTTTAACAAGAGATGAATGAATATGAATTTGTCAAAATTACAATCCAAACACATGTCAGATTGCATTGAAGTCTATGGGGCGCGACCTTGGCTTTTTGCAAACTGCCATTTAACACATTACAGCTGTTTTCATCCCCGTTTATAGTCATTTTAAGCAGAAATGTGAAGATAAAGTAAAAACATGCAGATTTCCATGAGTTTTGTCTTGATGCCTGTGATAATTTTCTGGATATTTGATCACATCACATAAAGTTTTAAGTGTGTGAGTGTATCTGTATAGCCTTGTGCAAATTATTCTTCATCCTTGTTACAGTAAATAGTCTTTTGATTGGCTCGATATGAAATCATTGCAGGGTTTTCATCCACTTCACTGTTATTAGCACTGACAGATGGAGATGAGTGGCGACAGCTGTGGTTACCTAGCAACCGTCGCATACTGAGCAGTCAGATCTTGGAGAACAGATGAAGAAATATGGCCCCGAATGGCACCACCACTGTTGTTTGTGCCTTACTTCGACTGATAGCCCACTGCTCTTCGAAAACCACTCATTAATGTACACGATACTAAAAGTCTTGCATTGGCATTTTAACAACGCTATAATGTACAGCTATTTGCAACATATGCTTTAAAACTATAATAAATTACATTTTGTCAAACTCCAAGGTCAAGAATAAACTTAATAAAGTTTATTTATTCAGAATCAAAATCCCAACATATTGATATAAATTTTTGGTGCTTAAGTGAATGAGATGGGATGCATATGAAGTCCAACCATTCATACCTTCACAGATTATTTGTGCAATCCCCTCTACACCATTCACAACATGGTTAGATTTCATTTATTCATTCATTTGAAAGAATCCCAAATTGGCAACCTCACAAGTTTACACACAAAGCAGTATTCAACTTGTGAACTCATGACCACTCCCTCCCCTTAAATACATTGAATTACAGAACTGGAAAGACATCATTGAGTCTGAGTCTCACCTAGAGCAATTATATGTATGTAACGATTCATTTGTTTCTACACGAAGACCCTGTTTACACTTGGTTTTAAAATGAGTCTTGGGGCGATCGATCGCTCAAAGCCCCTGCCGAGTTGTTCTGGGACGCATTTGACCACATATCTTTTGTAGTGTAAACGCTAATGCGTCCTGATGTGTCCCCTAAAAGGACCTAACAGGAAAATACGCCATCAAAGCCACGGCTCTTCTTTTGTTCCTCCTTTTCTTCATCTCAAGCTGGTTTCCAAATCATGTAAGCTGTCTTTGTCCACGACGTCTGAAAATTTTGAAAAGCCCACAGGGATATATTATGAGTGCGTCAAGCATCTTGGGTGATCTAGTTTGCCTGGAACACACCAAGGAATAGACCCAGTTGGTATTGTTTTGATCTCTTCTTTTAATTCCCGGCAGACTAGGCATGGGAAGTGCATTGCTGCCATTTGGTCTTTACAACCAGAAATTATGTTTATTTGCATATAGAGGGGGAAAGTGAGATCTGATCACAAGTAGTCACTCGAGACGCATTTGGAGAAGCATTTTAATGCCAGGTGTGAACTGACGTACTTAGAGCTGTCCAGTTATGATCGGATCACCCAAGACGCATGTTAATGCCAGGTCTGAACACAGACTGTGGCTTTAAAGAATGAGATCCCGACTGTAAATGTGTCCCTCTCTCTCTCTCTCTTTCTCCAGCTGTGGACCGCTCGGCGACGGCCAGTCTGAGTGACGCAAGAGATGCGATGACCAACGCTGCCATCGACTCGCTGACGTCGTACCGGCAGTCTGTGTTGACCATCCAGCAGCCCGGCCTGCTGGCCCCGGCCTGCCTCAGACTCTTCCCCCTCTTCATCCTTGCCCTGCTCAAACAGGTCAGCTTTTTCCCCAAAATGTCGACCAATGCTACACTTAAAACTACTTAAAATAAACCTTAATTTGTTAAACGTCAGAGGAAATCTTCTATATTATGTTTGCCTAGTTAGTTAGTTTACTTATGACAATGCTGTTACTCCCAGGATCTGGAGTTTTAAACCACTCCATCGAGCCTTTATTGATCCAGTTGTATGTGTTTGTGTCTGCACCCTGCAGAAAGCCTTCAGGACGGGCACTAGCACCAGGCTGGATGACCGAGTGTTTGCCATGTGTCAGCTGAAGTACCAGCCACTGGTTTATGCATTGCTGATGATCCACCCTGCTCTGTACCGTCTCGACGATCTGACCGATGAGGTGAGGAGGAGGAAATTACGTCTCTGAGATTTCTGTGCATGCAGCGCCAAAAAAAGTAGTGACCCTGGACATAGTTTCCTTGGAATCAAAAGTTTCAGAAGTGGCTAATTTATCTTTTAGAGTTTTGTTTATGATTAAGATTATATGATTGGAGTAAATATTAAAAATTACTTTTTAATGTAGGACATTGATATGTGGAAAAACACTAGTTTGAATGGGAAGTTGAGTCATGTTTTAGCTGTTAACCATTATTTAGTCCTTATTAGCTAAAACTTTAAACTCAGTCTAGGTGGTGTTTTTATAGCTGTTAACTGAACCTGAACAAACAATATTTTCCACTGTTATTTTAAGTGTCTCCCTGTTACTGAGTAATCTTCTCTTATCTTCTGTTTCCTGCATCCTCAGGGAGCGTTGAACATCAATGAGCGGACCATCCCTCAGCCCAGAGTGCTGCAGCTGTCTGTGGAGAAGCTCAGCAGGGAAGGCGCTTTCCTCATGGATGCTGGAACGGTACAAAGCTTTAAGCCGTGGTTTCAAAATTAGCACTCATAACAAGCTAACAGAAATACAAAGCTGATGTCTCAAACCTGGCTGAATCCTGAGGAAAGATGACAGTAACAATGACATAAACCTTTCGGCAACACACATTTAACATAATGAAGTAGCGCAGTTATCCAGCGTGGCTTTTAATTAAAACATCCGTACAAGCTTCAGTTTTTATCTCTTTTATATTTCAAGCACCCAGTAAGTCTCAATACTGCAATACTGACTATTTAATTGTGATTGTATTTAATATATACTTTATTCTGTTCCGAAAGGTGATGTATCTGTGGATCGGACGGAACTGCCACCCAAACTTCCTCACACAAGTCCTGGGAGTTCCCAGCTATGCTGCCGTGCCTGATAACCTGGTAGGAGACCTCATGTTGCATCAGGATTGTTTAACAAATTGTCTTGAGGATGTTATAATAGAGCTCAGTAGAGAACAGTGAGGTTCTGGAAGTGAAAATACTACACTACACACTGTAAAGGACAAGAGGGTGTCGCATCCTGTACAGATTGTAAAGCCCCCTGAAGCAAATTTGTGATTTTGGGCTATACAAATAAAATTGACTTGACTTGACACTACCCACAATCCTAAGTCTAACAGTGACGTCTCTGATTGGTGGAGCTCGTCGTTATCATGGAAATGTGTACAGCACCTTCAAACGGCTAGTGAGGATACACGTTCGTACGTGCTGCCCCGTGGTCTGCTCCCGGATTTCAAATTAGGCCAACATGGCGGCTCGTTTGCAAACTTTCTCTTATATTAAGAAAAAAGTTCAACGAAGTGTGTTTCTGAAAACATCAGATGAAAAATAAGGCGTGCAGTTGCTGAATCTGTCCTCATTTTAGAACGACAGTGGTTAGATTAAGCGTTTTTCAGGAGTTTCGAATGGTTTATGGGAAGAGTAGTTAATTCACTCTTAAAATATTTATGCACACAGTCTTTGCCTTTTTTTTACATTTTCCAATTTTTTTGCTCCGAAACAAATGTTTTATGGTCACGATTCATCTCGTACCTGGTTGGCTTGGTTCCATGCTTCAAACTGTTAATAAAAGGATTTTTTCTGAAACGTCAATGGAGTGAACGAATGAGAAATTCACTCCCGGAGCTGTTCAAAAAGTGGGCCATCACTGTTGAGCTCTATGGTCACATCTGTTAACTCCCGAACAGTACAGCTACAGTTTTCACTCTTTGCATCCTCCTCCCTGATGATAAAATCTTGACTGTCGCTCTCTCCTCTCTCAGTATCTGCTCCCAGAGCTGGACAGTGCCGAGTCGCAGAGAACCAGAGCTTTCATCGGTTGGCTGAGGGACCAGAGGCCGTTCTTCCCCTCGCTGCATGTCATCAGGTGGGCAACAGACAACATTCCTGTATAAGAGAGTAAAGAATCAAGTAGCAAGAGTGTGGTGAAATTAAAACCAGCCAACAGCTGCTGGTAGTAGGGCTGTCCCGAATAGTTCAAGTTAAGTAAAAGTTAGGAGCGGTATTTTGCTTCCTTAGCGACAAGCTAGTATGCCATGGTTGATACCGTTGGTACCATGTTATTATCGCGTTAACTTTGACATCCCTAAATTAAATAGATAAATATAAATTCATTTATAATTTTTAAAGGGGGAAAAAAATAAGGTTAATGGGAAAATGCAATTGAATCCAAAGATCTTTTTTCATAATAAAACCAAACTCTTGAATTCCCTTCATCAGCACGTTGAAATGAAAGAGCAACTTACAACTAATAACCCATTTTCTTTCTCTCTTTACCCTTCGACCCTCTCAGGGACGAGAGCCAGCTGAAACCCACCTTTATGCAGAACATGATCGAGGACAGAACAGAGTCGGCCCTGTCGTACTACGAGTTCCTGCTCCACCTCCAACAGCAAATCTCCAAATAATCTGCAGTGGGACTGTGGAGACGAGAGAACACTGAGTGAGGACGCGCATCAGTGTATGTGTGTGCGTATGTATGTATATGATGTATGTGTGTGAAAGCAGTGGAGGTCAGACTCAAGGATGCTCCATCTCTAGCTGTGGTCCACCATCTCTCTAAAGCTGAACTGACGTGAACTCTCAAATCAAACAGTGTGACGGACAGTGCGAGGACGGAGAGTGACAAAGAATCAATTCTGATGCTTATTTGGCACTTTTTACCCAGCTGAAGCTATGCGTTGGAAGAAGAAAAAAAGATGATGATGGTGATTGTGTATGTCAATGATCGAATGAATCAGTGTTTATTCTCATAGAACAATGCTGTCTAACTGAGGTATCGTTCAGATACAGTCCAGGCAAACTGATGTGTTTTTGTTCAGAAAGCACAGTCGTCTTTACTAAAACAAGTCAAACGTGTGAATGCTTAAGATAAGGTTCATGAGGAAGGTTAGTATGTCTGTGCTCAAAGACTGTTATTGAGTGTCACCCAGGAGTATTTCTATACACAACACCTGAGCTCTAACAACCCTCTGTACCTGAAGGACAGAACGTGTGCTTTTTTTAATTTCTCAGTCATTATAAATGTGTGTCGAACAAATTCATAGTCTGTGTTGTAAGAGGAAGGAATGTTAAAGGTGTTTGAAGGCGGATCGGCATCGCCGTCATCGCTGCTTTGAATGTGTGGACTCGGCAGTGGAAAGTCGTTTTCATCGGTCTGATCTGTCCTACAGAAACGTCATCTTTTCTCTCTTTGGACATTCACAACACCTCTGACGACATCGCTGTTCTGTTTGTTAATTCTTTCTTTTTTGTTTTGTTTCCTATTATCTAATAATTTATGAGACTCCCAATCTGATTAAATTCTATAATTGCCTTGTATGGGAAGTCACTTTTTATTATTAAACCTCTGTTTAAATACAGA